>NC_081557.1:22763219-22879288 GCF_022355385.1 Mustela nigripes | reverse complement strand
GAGGGTCTGCCTCAGGGAGCCCGCCCCCCCCCCCCCCCCCCCCCCGCCCCTTTGGCCAGCTGCAATCATGTTCCTCCCCAGTTTCTTTTTTGGTGGGACTCCTCTTTGAATGTCAGTTTAATGGGAGGACCGTTCTCACCTACCTCCCTCTACAGAAGCCTAGGAGATCCTGTCATTCCTTTCAGGTCTCCTGCTACAGCGAGGAGACAGTCACGGGACAGTCACAAGGGTGTTCTGAGAGGCTGTGTTCATCACAGCATTAGAAGTGGCGTGATGACGTTTCCTGCTCTAAGATGCAAAGCCTTATCTCCAGCCCCTGGAGCCCCTTCATTCTGCTCCATTTCCCAACCTATGTCCTCCAGCCTTCCATTGATTTTGTGAACTTGCCCCCTCCTTCAATAAATCCTCTTTTGTTAAGTAGCCAGCACTAATTTCCAAGGTTTACAACCTTGAAAGTCTCAACGAATCTTGGCTCTCACTTTTATGGGTAACTGGCCAGAAAATAATCCATAGTCTTCCCATGGGACTGAAATCTGTAAGAGTATCAAGGAACCCTCTGAAAATTATTTCTGGGATATTAACAGCAATATATTCATTTAAATCAATAAGAGGTAGATAAATTATTAGGGCCAAGTATGGTGCTTAATGATTACCTTCACCCTTTAACCCATCGCATTTGGGCTATCCCCACTGACCACTTAGAGTTTTATAACTGTAAGGGACTCTGGTGGCATCTAGGCTAACACCCTCATTCTCTTTTTATGAGGCTGCTCCCTCATCAGCTGTGAGAAGGAGATCACATTCTCTTTACCCTTTGGACTTCAATATTCACGGTGTCACTTCCAAGACTCCCACTGTCCCTTTTGAACATTAGCATAAAGTTATTAAGCTTAATGCATGTTGTTTAATGCATAGGGAATGAAAAAAGGGTCACTGAGGGAAAACTTTGGTTCTCATTTCCTCTGTTTTGTAGGGTTTCAATTTCAAGTCGCCTTTCCTCCTAAGTCTGCAGAGTTTTATTTAACACTAGTAATAATAATAATAATGGGAGGGATAAAACATTATCAAGAGGGAAAAAAAAAAAGGAAATGAAGTCTCTAAATTGTTTAAGTGCTTTAGAATGACAAAAGATAACTAACTGAAAACCAGAGATAACAGCAACAGTTCATAATTCTACCTGGCCGCAGAGGGAGGCCTAAAATATGGGTCTGACCAGCTGATCCCCTTGGGAACACCTTATTAGGCTTTTACTATGATACGAGTATATATTCCAGTGAAACAGTCTCCATGCTCTGTACATTGTGATGGGGATGCATAATCAGGAGCAAGGCATTCTGGGACTGTTGAGGTTAGCAAAATCACCAGGACCTGACAGACAGGAGAGGCGGGTCAACTGCTGTGGTCAGTTTTATGTGTCAACTTGTCTGATATATGGTTAAACCTTGTTTAATCTCCTGTGATTTCTGTTTCTCTGGAGAACTGTGACTAATACACTAAGTTTTGATACCTGTACCCACACAAGTAGTTGTACAGTTTGAAACACAGTGTTCAAGGGTGTTATGAGCTTAGAAGTAGCTAGGCAACTGTTTGAGGGTTGCCAGAGTTGAAGTTGTAACTACCAGTAAAGGCCAAATTCTTTCCTGGTTCTTGAGATGGTACTGAATGTGGAACGACTCCATCTCAGGCTGGGATTCTAAGAAGGAGGAGCTCAGCAGGCTCTTAGGGGCCCAGACAGAGAATCTCCAAGCCAGAGTTCTGACCCCAGGGCAGGTGGGATGCTAAGCAGTCAAACCAACTGTTTAATTGTATGAGTGCTAGAACCAGATTGTCCAGATTCAAACGCCATCTCTGTCCCTTGCTAGGTGATTAGATTTTGTACTCCTTAATCCCTTTAAAAATTATTGTCCTCATCTGTAAAGTGGTAATAATTATGATACTTAACTCATGGTTGTTATGAAAACTAAATGAGATAACACATTTAAGGTGTTGGTCACATAATACGTGTTTAATAAATGTTAATTCTTATATTAGAGGGGAAGACTATGTAAAGAGGCATAATTGTAGGTGCCTGCTGCAAACCCAATGTTTGTAACCCTCTAAAATTCACGTGTTAAATCCTAACACCCAATGTGACAGTATTTGGAGACAGGGCCTTTGGGAGGTGATTAGGTTTTTGGCAGTAGAATCTTCATGAATGAGATTAGTACTCTTATGAGGAAGACCCCAGAGAGATCCCTTACTCTTTCTGTCACGTAAGGACCCAGTGAAAACATGGCCGTCTGGGAATCAGCAAGCAGCCCTCACCAGACACTAAATCTGCCCGTGACTGGGTCTTGGACTTCCCAGCTTCTAGGATTGTGAGATACAATTTTTTCTGGTCTCTAAGCCACTCAGTCTATGGTGTTTTGTTATAGGAGCCCAAATAGACTAATTGCCTAAATCTACAGTCTTGGTAGGGGGCAATGTTATAACTCAGAGTCTTTAAAGTCATCTTGGGCTATCTCTGCTATGACAGCCAGAGAGCCTAGTTGACCACATAACCAAATACTAGTTGACCATGTAACCTAGTTCCTAGTATATACTTCCTGTCCTACTTCTGATTAACTCAGAAGCTGGAGCAAACCAGGGGCTGTTGGCCACTGTCAGGGAATGTAGCACCTGCTACAATCTCTGGACAATTTCATTTTGTACAATAATTGATAGCTAATTTTACTACATGATAATGTTAGACAGGTAAATACCATTTACTCCCAATGTGATGCTTGGTGAACAATGGGTTAAAATTTTCCATCTTATTTGTTGACTGAGCCAGGTGAACTTGACCAGGCAATTTTTTAGGAAAGCTGAAATATAGTCAAGAAGACTCTGTTGGCTTAGAGTTTGCATTTGTTTTTCTTTTTATCTTTTCCCCAGTCATAAATCTTTGATGGGAAAGGGGAGAAGAGAGTGAAAAGGGAATGAGGAAAAAAAAAAATACAATGAAGCATGTGAAGGGACCTCTCACTCCCCACACATCCATCGTCTGAGCTGGGCAGCAGACATTACAAATCATACTACACAAATCGAAAGTCCCTCACAGCTTCCAGAGTAAACCATTTCAGAAATATATTCCTAGGGCGCTGTTCTCCCCAAACACAGCTCATCATGAATGGACTCCGCTCAGATTAACATGGCACTCTGACTTAGGAATCAATGAGAAATGATGGAAAGTACAACAATTTCCATTTTATAATGTTGTATGAAATGACAGAACTGGGAATCCGAATCCTAGAGAGTCCTTATCTTAGATGACTGACTGCCACTCTGGGCCTTATCATCGTGATCTCGAAAGTGAAAGGGTGACTCACCTTGCAAAGCAAAGTTTCTCTAACTCCTTTCAGGCTATTATTTCACCTGATTTGCGTGGGATAGCTGTTTCCATCAACCTCATTAAAATATCCATGTTTTTTTTAATTTAAGGTCTAAAGTAGTGTATAGTTGGGTTATATTATGTTTTATCAAGTCTGACAATTTTAGTTTTTAAATTGGTGCATTTAAAGAACTTGGGTCCGTATCTATTTATTTTGGGGTTTATAGCTTATTTTCTGTTTGTCTTGCTTGTTTATTTTCTTTTCCCTCCCTACTCTTGACTTATTTTAGATAAATCTAATATTTCTATCCTTTGTCTTCCTTCTCTACAATCTTGTTTTACTAACCTACAGCCTTGGGACATCTGGGTGACTCAGTCAGTTAAGCATCTGCCTTCAGCTCAGGACTGGAATCCAGTCCCACATTGGGTTCCCCACTTGGTGGGAAACTTGCTTCTCCCTCTGCCTGCTGTTCCCCCTCCTGTGTTCTCTCTTGCTCTCTCTCTCTGACAAATAAACTGAAGGCAAAAACTTTAAACATACAGCCTTGATTTATTAGAACTTAACGTAAGTGCTTTGAGCACTTACAAATAATGCAGGGACTTTAGAATACTTCAATCCCATTTACTTACTTTGACTTTTCTGTTATTGTTATAATGTATTTTAATTCCATGTATTTTGTACCATGCCCCCCAAAGGCATGTCTCGATTTTGTGTTCAATATTCATTTATATTTACCCACCTAGAACTTAACTAAAATATACCT
This sequence comes from Mustela nigripes, assembly GCF_022355385.1. Classification (NCBI taxonomy): domain Eukaryota; kingdom Metazoa; phylum Chordata; class Mammalia; order Carnivora; family Mustelidae; genus Mustela; species Mustela nigripes. The sequence goes on along the minus strand of NC_081557.1, from coordinate 22,875,175 downwards.
TGCTCTTCATTCCTTTCTACATTTCCGTGTCTCCTGGGATCAGTTTTCATCTGACCTTTGGTATTTTTTCTAGTTTAAGCCCTCCTAGTGATGAATTCACTCAACTTTTGTTTGTCCAGAAACATCTTCATTTGACCTTCAGTTTTGAAGAATATTCTTATCAAATATAAAATTTTGTTTGCCTTTTTCTTTTAGTACTTAAAGATATGTTACCACTATCCTCTGACTTCCATTATTTCTGTTATAAGAAGTAACCTGTCAGTTTTAGCAATACTATTTAAGGATAACATTTATATATATATTTTAAACTCTCTGGCTGATTTTTAGATTTCCTTTTTGTTTTTTTCAGAAACTTTATTACCCTGAGCTTAGGTGGCAGGTTTTTCTCTTTGGTTTTTTTGTTTGTTTGTTTATCCCTTTGTATCCTCTTTGGGGGTTATAAGGCTTCTTATGACCAACACCTTTAATCAGTCTTTAAAAATGTTTCATATTATTTCTTCAAATATTTTTTCTTCTATTTCTCTTTTATTTTATTTTTATTTATTTATCTATTTTTACCACATGCGCATATCTCTGTGGTCTCTTTTATTTGCTGTCTTTTCAACTCTCTGAGCTTCAGCCTGGATGTTTTCTACCAGTTGGTTTCCTAATTAACTACTCAACTTTTCTTCTATGCCTGATCTGTTAGTATTCTGACATATTGAGTTCTTTTTAGTTACTATAATTTAATTCTATAATTTCAATTTCTTTTTAAAGATAAGTGGTATAGGGGTGCCCGGGTAGCTCAGAGTTTTAAGCCTCTGCCTTCAGCTCAGGCCATGGTCTCAGAGTCCTGGGATCAAGCCCCACGTCAGGCTCTCTGTTCGGCAGGGAGCTTGTTTCCTCCTCTCTCTGACTGCCTCTCTGCCTACTTGTGGTCTCTCTCTCTGTGTCAAGTAATAAAATAAAATAAAACAAAAAGTGGTATATATCTAGTGAAATTCTTCATCTTGACACCGATATTCTTGAGCATATTAATCATAGCTATGTTAAAGTCCATTTCTAATAACACTGAAAAATGGATCATTTGCAGGTCACTTTCTACTGTTACTTTTTCTCTTGGCTCTGTTTCTTGTCATACCTGGTAATATTTGGCTGATGGCCATACATTGTTTATGTTAATTACTAGAGGCTCTTAATGTTATATTCTTCCACAAAGAACTTATCTTATCCCCTGATAAACTGGCAAGATGGTAGCAGATAAATTTAATTTAAACAGTCATTGAACAGACTTGAAGTTGGATTATAATTCTCCAGAATTCTACATACATTTACGATGTCCATATTCCTGGAGTGTCATCCCCAGAGTTTTCCAACTAATATTCTGATGTGCTTAAGGTCCCATCCCAAAAGTGGGGCCCACTTTTATTTTATTTATTTTTACTTTTATTTTTTTAAAGAGATTTTATTTATTTGAGACAGAGAGAGAGCGTGCGTGCGTTCATGAGTGGGGGGAGGGGCAGATGCAGAGGGAGAAGCAGACACCCCGCTGAGCAGGGATCCTGATGTGGGGCCAATCCCAGGACCTCAAGATCATGACCTGAGCCAAAGGCAGACACTAAATGACTGAGCCACCAAGCATCCCCCACTTTTATTTTTTTGGTCTTCCCAGCACTAAGAGAGAGTGGAAAACTCTGGTTTGACACTTGAATCTTACCCTCCTTTTCTGTAAAATGACCAAACATTTTCCAGGGAAAATAGAGAGTTAGGTTTACTTCCCTAGAACTCTTTTCTCAGTAGGATCTGCAACCCCCCCGCCCCCAACAAATTTAGCCTGACAGGGCAACTTCAAATTTTAGTTTTTTACTTTGTTTCCCTGTGAGATTGCCAAATTTTCCACTGGCTCCTCTTTATTTCTTAACAGAAGCTATATTTCCTGGTCCTCTCAGTGGATTCTTGGCTTCCTAATCTAATCATCAACAAATGCCCTCAGGGAAAACAGTGGTAGGCAGATGTTAGCACATCATCTCTTTTCTCTGGGATCTTACTCTTTTAAATATTGTTTACATCAGCAATTCTTTGAGAGCTGCTGCTTTTTCTTAAAAAAATTAATGTTGTTGTTGTTTTTTCCCCCTGTCATTCTCAGAAGGAGTATTAGTCTGTTACTCTGATGATTTTAAAAAGATGGTTATAAATTCTTTGACCCCACTTCTGCTGGGAGGTGAAGTCTATAACTCCTACCCTTGGGTTTGGGGGAATTTGTAACTGCTTCAACTAATATAGTATAGCAGAAGTCAAAAATAATCATTAACTTCTGCCTTGTGCTTCTGGAACCCTTTTTGTAAAACCCTAAAATACCATGTGAAAGAACCAGCTACTCCGTGTCAGCCATGCTGGCTAGGTCACATGTAAATGCTCTTATACACAATCCCACTGATCTTGTTCTTTAACTTTTAAAAATTTTTATTGAGGTATAATTGATGTCTAATATATTTGCTTCAGTTGTACAATGATTTGATATTTATATACACTACAAAATGATCACAAAAATAATTCTAATTATCATCCATTAACACACAGTTAAAAGAATTTTCTCTTGTGGTGACAAATCTTAAAATTTACTCTTAGCAACTTCCAAATATGCACATATATTACTGACTGTAGTCACCATGCTTTACATTATATCTCATGACTTACTTATTTTGTAACTGGAAGTTTGTACATTTGACTCCTTATGCCCCTTTTTGCCCAAAGCCCAGCCCCCTCCCCCATGGTAACCACCAATTTGTTTTCTGTATCTATGAGTTTTGTTTGCTTGTGTTGGTTTTTAGATTTCTCATATAAGTGAAATCATATAGCATTTGTTTTCTTGTAACTGACTTATTATTTCACTTAGCATAATACCCAGAAGTTCCATCCATATTTTTGCAAATGGCAAGATTTCATTTTTTTAATGAGTTAGTAGTATTCTGTTATATTATTTATCCATTCATTCATCAATGGACACTTGGGTGTTTCCCTGTCTTGGTTATTGTAAATAATGTAACAATGAACATAGGAGTGCATATGTTTTTTTCGGATTAATTTTTTTTTCTTCATATAAATATCCAGAAGTGGATCAGCTGGATCATATGGTCATTTTATTTTTTCTTCATTGAGTATGGTTGGCATAGAATATTAAGTTAGTTTCAGGTATATAACATAGTGATTCAACATTTATATGGTAGTTCTATTTAATTTTTTAAATAGTTTCCATACTGTTTTCCACAGTGGCTGCACCAATTTACATTCCTACCAATAGCTCATGAGAGTTCCCTTTTCTCCACATCCCCACCAACACTTGTTTTTTCTTGTCTTTTTCATTATAGCCTTTCTGAATGATGTGAGATGATATCTCATTGTGGTTTTGATTTGTATTTCCTTTATGATTAATGACACTGGGCATCTTCTCATGTGTCTGTTGACCATTTGTATGTCTTCTTTGATAAATGTCTGTTCAAATTCTCTACCCATATTTAAAATTGGATTGTTTATTTCTTTCTTATTGAGTTGTATGAGTTCTTTTTATATCTTGGATGTTAACCCCTTAATGGAAATATGATTTATGAATTCTCCCTTCAGTACATTGCCTTTTTGTTTTGTTGATGGTTTCTTTTACTGTGAAAAACTTTTTAGTTTGACGTTTTTAATTTTTATTTTATTTTTGTTTTATTTTTACTTTGCTTTTGTTGCCCTTGCCTTTTGAGTCAGATCCAAAAAAATGATTGCCAAGACTGATAGCAAAGAGCTTACTGCCTGTGTTTTCTTCTAGGAGTTTTATGGTTTTAAGCCTTTCATTGACGCCTTTAATTCATTTTGAGTTTATTTTTTTGTGTATGGCATAAGATAGTAGTCTAATTTCATTCTTTTGCATATACCATTTTTTCAACACCATTTATTAAGGAGACTGTTCTGCTCCCATTGTGTATTCTTACTCCCTTTGTCATATATTGACTGACCATATATGTGTGGGTTTATTCTGTTCCATTGACCTGTGTATCTGTTTTTATGCCAATACCATAATGTTTTGATTACTATAGGTTTGTAATATAGTTTAAAATTGGGGGGTTTGTGATGCCTCCAAATTTGTTCTTTTTTCTCAAGATTGCTTTGGCTATTCAGGGTCTTTTGCAGTTCTATACAAATTTTATGATTGTTTTATTTTTGTGAAAATTATCATTGGAATTTTGGTAAAAATTGCACTGCATCTCTAGATTGTTTGGAGTAATATGAACATTTTCACAATGCTAACTTTTTCAATCCATAAGCATAGAATAGGCTTCCATTTATTTGTGTCTTCTTCAAATTTTTTTTAATCAGTGTCCTTTGGTTTTAATGTACAAGTCTTTTATTTTCTTGGTTAAATTTACTCTTTGGTATTTTATTTTTTTGATATATTTGCAAATGGGGTTGTTTTCTTAATTTGTCTTTCTCCTAGTTCACTGTTAGTATTTAGAAAAGCAACCAATTTTTGTATATTAATTTTGTACCCTGGTGGTCTTTGAATTTTCAATACATGAAATCATGTCTTCCATAGTGACAAATTTACTTCTTCCTTTCCAATTTGGATGCTTTTTACTTCTTTTTAATTCTTAACTAATGTGGCTAGAACTTCCAGCACTATGTTAAATAAAAGTGGGGATAGTGAACATCCTTGTCTTGGTCCTGGTCTTATAGGAAAAGCTTTTGAGTATGATGTTAGATATGGTCTTGTTATATACAGTCTTTATTATGTTGAGGTACATTCCCTGTATAACCACTTTGTTGAGAGTGTTGAACGTAAAGTGGTGTTGAATTTTGTCAAATGCTTTTTCTGCATCTAATGAAATGATCATATGGCTTTTACACTTCATTTTGTTAAAGTGGTGTATCATGTTGATTGATTCACAAGTGTTGAACCATCCTTGCATTCCTGGAATAAATCCTACTTGGTCATAATGTAGGATCCTTTTAATATATTATTGAATTCAGTTTGCTGGTATATTGTTGAGGATTTTTGTATCCATGTCTATCAGGGATATTTGCCCTGCAGTTACTTTTTTGTTTGTTTGTTTGTTTGTTTGTTTTGTGGTGTCCTTGTCTGGTTTGGCATCAGGGTAGTGCCAACCTTGTAAAATAAGTTGGAAGCATTTCCTTCTTTTCATTTTCTTGAAAGAGTAGATATTAAATCTTTTTTGAATGTTTGTTAACACCTTGACTATATCATGCTACTCTGTTCTGGCCTGCAAAGTTTCTGCTTAAAAATCTGCCTATCATTGCCTCCATCCCTGGAGAGAGTCCCAACAGGCCCTTGTCCCACTGGCAAACACTTTAAATCAGCAAATAAATCTCCTACACATATAGTTCAGGTGATTTTCAAACTGCTGTTTTTGCTCTGGATCTTAGATGAGTGAATCTGTGTATGATATCTTTAAGATTTAAAAGTAAATCTTAATTCCCTATAGCCTTTTAGGTATTTTGGAAATAAGCCTCTGTTGGTTTTTAAAGCCAGACCTTTTGGAGGTTCATCTTTCTGATACGGGTCTCAAGAGTTGCAATGCCTGATTTGGGGAACAAACACCTTGCTCCTAAAGGAGGAGCTCCTTATTTATGAGGTCTTTTTGATTGTGGGTCACCATACCATAAGTGCGGTTTTTAGTAAGACCATATCTCTGCCTCGCCTACCTATCTTGATGTTTCCCTTTTACCCTTTGTTGTAGAGAGCTGTTCAGCTAGTTTTCAGGTTTCCCCCACCTCCCAGAAGGAATTATTTCTTATGTGCTGTAGTTTTAATGTGTACATGGGAGGAGGTGTGTTTAGGATCTTCCTATGCCAACATCTTGAACTGCCTCATGATTTTAATTTTTTCTAACCTTATTCTTTAAAGATCCCTTCTCGTATATATGAATGAAGAAGCCATTCTGGATCAAAGAGTGGCTTTCAACCTTACCTCTTACTCCTCAGCTATTTGAGTGATGTCAACTGAGACCCTAGACATCAAGGAACAGCGAAGAGCCATTCCCACCATGTCTTTTCTGAATTTTTGATCAATAGTCTTTATCAGCATTGTAAAATGGTTGCTGCACATCCACCTGGTCCAATAAAAAAATATCACTTTTGCTCCTATTGCTTCAAGATTGTACTCTCTGCTTATCAATTGTTAAACCAATCAAGAATTATAGGAATTGTGGATCATGGAAACTTCAGTCTCAATAATATGATCTTGTCTAACTTGTCACCCAAGGAAGATATTTCCATCTCTAAGAGGTTGTTTTCTAGTTTCTGCTAAACAAACAACTTATTTGTCTTGGCAAATTTGAATTGGGAAATTTCAAAAAAATACAGCTAGCTAACAAAGGATGTCACAAGAGTGATTTAATAATATTTACTATGATAGAGGTTCTGGGAAATAATGAAGAATGTGTTTCAATCACTGGAATCAAGGGCATCACAGTCTATCATGGACAAAACATATAGCTAACTATCCAACAATGTTATAAAACTCTATGAACAAAGAATGAAGCATCTATAAGTAGGAGTACTTCTAGTACTATATGGGATATATTCTAGGGAAGTGCCACAGAGAAAATGACAGCTAAGTTGCACTGTTTCCTTCATTGAAGTGATTTCCAAGTTTGTTCACATTCATATTGCCATCCCTTATCTGTACACTATCTGGTTTTTCAGTTTTTTGGGAAATATAATTTCCTAAATAATTGACATGTGATACCTCTATTTATGAAACCTAATATTTCATCATTTTTATCAGCCAGGTCATAGTTTAGTCCATATGTACCTTAGAGTATATTAAGAATTTTTTCCAAATGGGTTATTTTGAATTCAGTTTTTGGTCCTATTCATATTTCAAGTCTGCATTTAGAACTTGACTTTAATTCTCCATGTAAGTCCAGTGTTTCAGACTCTGGAGACTTTTGTTGGGGGGAGCAAAAAACAAAGTGGAAAGGTCTGATCTCAAATTCTAACAAATGAGCTCTTCCAGGTCTGCGTCTGTCTGCTGCAAATTTAATGAGCAAGACTTGTGTGTCTATCTCCAAGATGGTGATTAAAAATGTTGACCAAGAAAGAATCATGTAATCTAGGCTTAGACAATACTAGATTAATGCATTTCTCCTATTAGGTGGCTTATTTGTATTTTAACAATGACATTCTGGAGAATAGATACCTTTCCCCAAAGAAATGATGCAGATGATAGGAATACTAGACATGCTAGAAGGCCAATTTGGGAAGATACTATTAAGCATGGGGACCTTCCATGCTTCTTCAATCAGACTCCTTGGGCAGCACTACATTTGGTCTATTTTAAGGTCTTTCCTCCCTTCTCAAACCTTCTTGGACTCTGGAATCACCTCGAAAGCTTTTACAAATGCAGAAACTTGGGACCCACCCCAAGTGTGCAGCCTCAGTTTTGACAATTTTGGAAACGAACCAAATGTGCAGTCAAAGTAGAAAACTATGGCTTTTGTAGAAATTCATCAACTCTAGAAAACAGAGTGTGGGGTTACACGTCAAATGGAGATAGACTCAAACTCTGTCACATATTAGTTGTACAGTTTGGATAGATTGTCTCATCTCTGTGCTTTAGATTCTTTATCTATAAAATCAGTGCAAATAAGACCTGCAATCCAGTTATGGGGAGGATTAAAAGAGATAATGTCTTTAAAGTAACTGGTGTATAATAGGCAAATAGTGAATCTCACCCTGCTCTACTTTCTTTCCAAGAACACCCCCCCAAAGCTCATCTATAGAACAAGGTCACCCATGGCTGGAAGACAGATTTGACACTTGAGCTCACACTCCCGCTGTTCTTCCAAAGATCATATAACTTCCCCTTTGGTGACCCATGGCTGAACCCTTCAGCCTCATGGAATGACTTAAGTATCATTTAAAATGCTCAGTGTTGCTTAGCTGGGAAATAAAACATAGAATTGACTTGAAATTGCCAAATAGAAGAGAAATGCTTCATTTTCTAAGTATTTCAGAAGGTAGAGGAACATGAACTGCTCAAATTTTATCAGTAAGCCTTTCAAATGTGCCACTTTATTCTTTCTCATGTAAGATACTTTTCACGAATACAGGGGTGTGTGTGTGTGTGTGTGTGTGTGTGTGTGTGTGTGTGAAGCTCAGCAAGAAAAATATGTATTAGACAAAACTACTATTTATTTTTTGTAATCCCTATTGGAAAATTCTAACCAAACTACTAGCTAGAATTAAAGTTTTCAACATCTCAACTGCTAAATGGATGTTCAAAAGAAATTCCTAATGGAAGTGATATATAGTACATAAAATGAAAATACAAGTGTTCTTAAATTTTTCAAATGTGAAAATATATACCAAGAAGTCAGAGTATAGAATTTAAATTTCACTAAAATTTTAATGTCATTAAAACCTCTTGTTCCATTTGGATCCTGCCTTCAACCCAAGATATACCTGCAATTGTAAACATTATGAACAAACAAGCCCAAATTTATTTCATCTCATTTTCTCTTCTCTCCTCTACTTCTTTTTCCTCTTATCTCATTAATTTTAAAAATAGTTATTGAGACCCTAGTGTCCTTTAAGCATTATAAATATAAAGATGAATGAGATACATAGTCCCTAATTTTGAAGAGCTACAATCTAGTATAAAAATGATTAAAACCCAAACCAAGTGCTAAAACCCAAACCAAGTGCTAAAAACTGAAGAATGTGTGTAGTCTATTTAACAGTATTGTACTATTGTCAATTTCCTGGTTTTGATTTTGTACTATAGTCTTGTAAGATGTTGGTGTTAGAGAAAGCTGGAGACGGGTACATAACACTTTTTTTTTTTTTTTTGCAACTTCCTATGAGATTATAATTCTTAAAAAATAAAAGGTTTTTAAAAAGTTCAACATGGTAAAATAAGTACTAGAGTAAGGCAGATCTTTTTTCAAGGTAACTGAAGAAGACAACATGTTCCTGTATAAGAGAATAATGGAAGGCTTCAAAAAGAAATGGCATGGATATCAGACCAGATGTAGGACCTTTGGTTGGGGAGTGGGTATTTAAATGATTACCTGGCCTTGTCCTCTCTTTCCAAAACTCCAAAATTGTCTCTTCCTTTTTACTTTAAACTAATGATAATGCCTTGTTATTTTACTCAAGGAAAAAAAATAGTGATCAGAAGAGGCAGTTTTAGTTCAAATCCTAGTTTTGCCACTCATTAGCTGAGTCAACTACTTGCGCCAGTTACTTGTTTTCTCCTGGCCTCAGTTTCCTCATCTGTACAAGGGGAAAGATCATAATGGTAGTGTCTGGTTATGAATGGAATCTTCTGTTTTAGAGGTATATGTACTTATGGACCTTGCCTCCCCTTCTGGTACAAGAGAGATCCTATCTACCCTCTTTGGGCTTATATCTAAGGATCCTGTCTCCCCTTCTGGTACAATGGATGAATTGTCCCTTTACCCATGGCCTATCCCCCTACATGTCCATTGGATCTCACTCATTCTTCCTTTTTCAATGATGTTTTTCCTGTAATTGTCCTCCTTCTATCATGTCTCATGTGTTTTTCCTCCTCTGTCTATGACATTAACACATCTGCATACAAACATTCAGTAATACATCCCATCTCAGAAGTTCTCCTCCAATGTCATGACTCTCTTCACCAATCATTCATTTCTCTGCTCCCTTGTGTAGCCAAACTCCTTGAATGAGTTGTCCATAGTTGCTCTTCTTTTCCTCACTCTTTTGAACTCATTGTAACACCTCCTTGTTAGGATCCTTCTTTCCAAATGCTCTGGTGAATCCTTGGCTCTCTTTCACTGAGTGTTTCAGAAGTATCCTTCTAGGTTTCTAGACTATACTTGCTATCTTAGTCTTCTTGGGCTGCCAAACAAATGCCATAGACTGGGTGGCTTAAACAACAGAAATGTATTTTCTCACAGTTGGTAGGGTTCAGTTTCCGGTGAAGACTCTTCTCCTGGCTTGTGGACAGCTGTCTTCTCCCTGTCCTCACATGGCCTTTCTCTGCTGCACATGGGTGGGGAGACAGAGAGCTCTCTTTTTTCCTCTTCTTATAAGGACACCTGTCCTATAAGACCCTACTCTAATGACCTCATTTAATCTTAATTACATCCAAAAAGCCTTACCTCCCAAATACAGTCACTTTGGGGATTAGGCCTTCAACATAAGAATCTGGGAGACACATAATTCAGTCCATAGAGCCTGGTTTCCAGGACAACATGCTTTTCTCATTCTTTCTCTGTATTCAAATGTCTGCTCAAATATCACCTCCTCAAAGAAGGCTTCCCTTCCTAACCCATTGACAATAGCTTTCTTTGTGTGATCTCATTCTGTTTTCTCTTCTTTAGAACATCTCATTTAAGAGCGTGGATTATGGAGCAGAGGGCTTTGATTGAAATCCTGGCTCCATTACTTACCAACTTAGTGACCTTGGCCAAGATACTTAACTTCTCTGTGTCTTGGTGTACTCCACTATAAAAGAAGAATAATGTTACTGCCATTTCCTATAGTTAAATAAGCTAAATGGGTTAAAATAAGTTAAAAACCTGAGAATGTTGCCTGGCACAATTGAAGGGCTCAATAAGTGTTAACTAATATTTTTTTATACATGTTTGTATATTTTCCTCTACAGAGGAAATAAAAGCTCCAAGAGGGCAAGGACTTTCTGCCTTTCTTACCATGGTATTCCCAGTGCCTAGAACACTGACTGATTAGTATAACAGATGTTCCATTTATATTTGCTGAAAGAATGAATGTACGAACAAATGGTTTCTTGGAAGAGTTTCAGGAGGTATGGCCGAGAGTGTCAAGTGCTTCAGACAGCTCAGCAGATGAGGGCTTAAACCATTTGTCAATCAGGAGGTCATTGGTGACTTGAGTGGTAACAATAGCCGTAATTTATTGAGGCACCTTGTTAAGTGTGCTAATCTACACAATGACCCTACAAGGAAGCCATTATTATCACCATTTTATAGATGACAGAGCATTTCAGCAGCTCTGTGGGACAGAAGCAAGACTGAAAAGGATTGAGAGATGAACAGGAATTAAACGTGTAAAGACAACTCTATTATGACTGGCAGCTTGTTTAAATGTATTAGCCTATATGAGGAAAATGAATTCAACTGATCAGAAACATAATCTATGAGCCAATGTTACCAAAGAAACCAGGTACCACTGACAGAAAGGGAGAGAGGAAAATATAAAATAAATCAAATTTTTCATCTGCGTAATTTTTTTTCTCTTGAATTATGTTAAATACTACATCATAGTAGTCAACAGAAGAGGAACTTCATTTAATTTTTCCTTTGGATTATCTATGCTTGAAAATACAGAGATGATACATAAAAATATCCATCTTGGTAAGAACCTTCCTAGATGGGAAAGATTTTTTTTTTTTTTTACAAATCAAGCTATTGGAGAGATTCCAGCTGGACTTGGAATCCAAATCATCTCGACCTCTGGCAGAATGGCTTCAAAAACAAGTCCCAGGAACATTTGAGAATTACAAGCCTGCACCTCTACAATTTTGTTATGTCTTGGAGATAGCAGATGAGAGGGCAGGAGGAAATTTTCTGGGTATGCCTATGGTAGCAAGCCTATAATAGCTTCCAGTGGTTATGAACTACATTTCTGGAAGGTAGGACTGAAGTTTGAGTGTTTATACTGATCTTACAAGGATAATTAAAGACACAGGCACCTGTATCAGAGAGTTTGCCTTCTTTTACCTTGTTTTCTTTGGGTGCTGTGACCCAGATGACTATGTACGCTGCCTGTCGCCTTTCAGAACTGAGTAGGGAAGCAACAGAAATGATGAGGTCAATCGTCACCTTCTATATGAAATATGTAAAAGTTTGCCTTTTGCTTTCAATGCGAGGCTGAAATTGACAATGGTGAGGTTGGTTCCAGGGAAGGCGAAGTATATATTCATCCCTGGGTTCATTACTTGGTCTGAGTTAGTTTTCAGGAGCTATGTCCCCTCTCGGTCCAGCTTTCCAGTTTCTGTTTTTCATCATCTTGTCATAGTTTTTCATTCTTTTATTCCTTTGTCCTTGCTGTTTAACAGTTGTTGATGTTGCCTGCTAGGGGTTGGTAGGAACCAATGGGTGGTTAGAAAAATCTGGTTCGCCAAAATAAGAAGGATCTTTTCATAATGTATTTCTCACCTGTATTATTAAACATGAAAGCTGAAAAACAAAATTAATCTCTTCTTTTTTTGCATTTATTTTTTTAACTTAAATCCTCCACATTGCTGGGGTGACCTCTCCTATTCATCCCTGTGCTAACATCACCACATGAATTTGAAGTCCTGCCCCAAGCCCGTAGCTGTGTTAGGTCGGTAAAGTTGGTTAGGTCAGTTAGTTAAGGCCCCGACTCCTGCTCTCAAGTCCTGCTCTGTTCCTCTTAGTTCCGGGTGGTAAGGGGTTAACAGAGTCTCCAGCGCCTACCGAGTTGTAAAAGGAACTGCTGAAGCTGATCAATGACCACTGTTAAGACCTGGAAACCAATTATAAACCTGAAATTTGTGATGAACAAAGCCCTGAAACACTGGGATGAAAACTACTGAATTAGTCCAGTTCATTAAAATCATTAATAGTCATGAAATGAAAACCACCAGAGTCCAAAAAGGCTTAATGCTCTATCCATATTAATTAGATGGGAGCAAATCTGAACTGAAAAGCAGCACATGCTTTGTAGAATTAGCAATTGGTCTCTACAGACTACACAGATCTCTATTAAAATTCAGTTTAATTAAAATTGATCACGTTAAGAAACTGATGTGGTTAATTAACTGAATTCCTGGACTTCTTTTCATACATTTCACAGACGCCTTGTACACTCCTTTCCTGGGTGACACTTCGTGTTGCACAGAGCAAATCCAATCGCAAAGGTTAACTCTCTGTGTTCCTGGAGATGATACGACCACGGAGGATGGGTGTGCGCCCGGGGAGAGGAAGCTAAGCTCTAGGGAGAGTCAAACCCAAGCTAAACGAGTAAATGCCTTCAGAAAATTTGCCCTATTCATGGTGTATAAATTAATGTAGACGACAAAGGGGTTCTCTCTTCCAAGCTTCTATCTCTGGAGGAGCTGAGAAATAGTATCAAAAACTAAGGGAGTCCCTCTGCTGTCAAATGTAGGACAGTGCCCGCTGGCAAAGGGCAGCCGGGCACCTAGGCAGATGCCCAGCCAATCTCGCTGCAGACTCCTTCGTTTTATGTCTACACAGCTTCTTGGTTTGTTTGCCTCAGGATAAGTCATTTTGTGTCTTTCCATTGGCAGAATGGAGATAATGACATTTCTAGATTTCACCAGGTTGTTGTGGGGCTTAAAATGATGACAAGAGCCCCTGTCCTGCTGCTCCGGCCAAGTCTCCCCTCCTCCCAAAGATTGCTTTTTATTATATCGCTGACTTGCACAAAACTCTCCAACGATTAATGCACTGCCTATAGGAAGCATCTCAAACTACGGGTTTGAATTCAGAGTTTTCCATCATCTGGTCCGACATGGTCTTATCTTCTTCACCTTTTAGCTCCTTTTGAAATAATACTGCCTTATTTTACCCAAATTGGTTACTTGACAAATGTGGAATTCCTCATTTTCTTTCCAGCCTCCCTTCCTTTTCCTCATCAAAGTCTGTTTTAATCAGCTCATCCTTCAGGGTTCAACTTGAACCCTGAAGTCCTTCTGTCATCAACCTACTGAAGAGATCTAACCTACCCCTGTCTTCCCATAACAGGTGTTATCTCAGTTGCCTATTTGGACCTTGTCCCCCAGAGTCTGAAGTAATTATTCTTGTGTATGTTTTAGCTCCTAGGGATGTGAAATTTTGGCCAGAAGAAGTCATCTTGTATTTCACCGAATCAGACCAGGTCTTGGACGTAATGCATGTCCCATAAATGTCTGTTAATAATGGAGATGATGCTTAGCCTTTGATAGTTTCTGGTGATTTTTCTCAGAGAGAGAAGTTCGACCTTTATCTTATAGTGAATTGGTTGAAATATCTGAGTGTGATATGCTAATAGCAATAATACTGATAGATGATATTATCAAACTCAAGTGTAAAGCACTGTGGCGAGGACTCACATTTTACAAAGAAACTCCCCCTTCCTCCGGTTTGTTGCTGGGGTTACAAGTGTTTTTCTGAGCATTCTCTTGCATCTGTGATGATGTGTTCTAATTCATTTCTAGCCTTGTATATTTTTGCTTTTATTCCTTATTTAATTGGGCTTTCTTGGTTTTTAAGAAACTTTAGATCTTATCAAAGGAGCAGCTTCTGAGCATGGAATGCTCTTCCAGCTCTTTGTGTCTTGTTCAATTTCTTTCATGAGTGTTCTGTAGTTCTTCAAATACAGATCCTTTACCTCTTTGGTTAGGTTTATTTCCAAGTATCTCATGGCTCAAACATTTTCAAAATGTCTATACTGCCTAGAGCCATCTATACTTTCAATGCCATCCCGATCAAAATTCCACCAGCATTTTTCAAAGAGTTGGAACAAACAATCCTAAAATTTGTATGGAACCAGAAGAGAATTGCTAAAAAATGTTGAAAAAGAAAAACAAAACTGGGGGCATCACGTTGCCTGATTTTAAGCTTTACTACAAAGCTATGATCACAAAGACAGCATGGTTCTGGCACAAAAACAGACACATAGACCAGTGGAACAGAATAGAAAGCCCAGATATGGACCCTCAACCCAATGGTCAAATAATCTTTGACAAAGCAGGAAAAAATACCCAGTTGAAAAAAGACTGTCTCTTCAATAAATGGTGCTGGGAAAATTGGACAGCTATGTGTGGAAGAATGAAACTCGACAATTCTCTTACACCACATACAAAGATAAACTCAAAATGGATAAAAGACCTCAACGTGAGGCAGGAATCTGTCAAAATCCTAGAGGAGAAGATAAGCAGCAACCTCTTCGACATAAGCCACAGCAACTTCTTTCAAGATATGTCTCCAAAGGCAAAGGAAACAAAAGTGAAAATGAACTTTTGGGACTCCATCAAGATCAAAAGCTTCTGCACAACAAAGGAAACAGTCCACAAAACAAAGAGGCAACCCACGGAATGGGAGAAGATATTCACAAATGACACTACAGACAAAGGACTGATATCCAAGATCTATAAAGAGCTTCTCAAACTCAACACACACACAACACAGATAATCCTGTCAAAAATTGGGCAGAAGACATGAACAGACACTTCAAAGAAGACATACAAATGGCTAACAGACACATGAAAAAATATTCAGCATCATTAGCCATCAGGGAGATTCAAATCAAAACCACATAGAGATACAACCTGACACAAGTCAGAATGGCCGAAATCAACAAACAGTAAACAACAAGTGTGGGAGAGGATGTGGAGAAAGGGGAACCCTTTGCAGGTTGGTGCAACCACTTTGGAAAAGACTGTGGAGATTCCTGAAGAAACTAAAAATAGAGTTACCCTATGACCCTGCAATTGCATTACTGGGTATTTACCCCAAAGATACAGATGTAGTGAAAAGAAGGGCCACCTGTACCCCAATGTTCATAGCAGCAATGGACACAGTTGCCAAGCTGTGGAAAGAACCAAAATGCCCTTCAACGGAAGAATGGATAAAGAAGATATGGTCCATATATACAATGGAGAATTATGCCTCCATCAGAAAGGGTGAATACCCAACTTTTGTATCAACATGGACAGGACTGAAAGAGATTATGCTGAGTGAAATAAAGTCAAGCAGAGAGAGTCAACTATCTTATGGTTTCACTTACTTGTGGAGCATAAGGAATAACACAGAGGACATTGGGTGATGGAGAGGAGAAGTGAGTTGGCGGAAATCAGAGGGGAAGACAAACCATGAGAGACTGCGGACTCTGAGAGACAAACTGAGGATTTTCGAGGGGAGGGTAGGGTTGGGTGAACCTGGTGGTGGGTATTATGGAGGGCACATGTTACATGAAGCACTGGGTGTGGTGCATAAACAATGACTTTTGGAACACTGGAAAAAAAAAAAACTTAAATACCATCAGAGGCAGGAAAAAGAAAAAAGAAGCAGCTTCTGAATATCTATATTCTTTTGTTTTTTTCTTCATTGAATCAGTCTTAGTTTATCTTTATTAATTTCCATTTGCCAATTTTTGGTAATTTTGTTGTTTAATTTTTTTCTAAAAATTTAATAGGTCAAAAAGATCTAGGAAGTATTTAGTTCCTTTTTTCTGCCCCCATCTTTTTTATCTTTCTTTTTTCTTGATAAAAGCATTGAAGGCCATACATTTTCTTTTAAACAAAACCTTTATTAAAATTCTTAGGTTTTTGATGAAGCATTTTCATTTTCACTCCTTTCCAGACAACTTGAAATTTCAGGTTTAATTTCTTTTGTGGTCCAAAGTCCTTTATAAATTATTATTTCATTCTACTTTAAAAAGAAAAAAAACTAGTTATTCTTAACTTCATTATATTTTGATCACAGAACATATCCTGTATAGTTTTTTTAGCCAAGTGTAATTAATTCTTATAAATTTTCCATGGATATATACAAAATGTATTTTTCTATTTAAAAGTTATTAAATTGTGCTATTCAGTTCTTTTATGTGCATCCTCATTTTTGGTCTAACACAACTCTTCAATTCTGAATAGGCATACTAAGGGATAGTACTATATTTGCATTTTTATTAAATTTTATTTGCATTTCTATGCATTTTTGCTTTATATTCAACTGCTATGTATTTCAATGCATAAAGATTTATGACAAGTATATCTTATTCTGTCCAGTATTTTTAACCTAAAATCATTATCCAAGTTTGATATTGTCACTCTTTTCTTCTTAATGCTTGCTTTTGCATGGTATCTCCTTGACCATCATTTTACTCTCCTTCTTTTCACTTTTTTGGGTCATATTTGTCTCTAAAATATACTTGTCTCTAAATACACTCTCATTAATTCTCATTCAATTTATAAATTAAAGTTTACATTTTTCCAAAAATGTATATTGCATCTTATTACAAATGACTTTTTAAAATGTACACTGTGTCTTGTAAATTTATTTAAGGCAATTGATAAAACTTCATAGATTATCAAAAAATAAAATATCTGGGAAAATTTGTGTCAAAATGGAAACTTAGAAAGTTCAGAGCCAAAATTTTTGCTTGATTCTAAAATACAAAGCTAATGGTGCAATTTTTAAATTAATAGTTAATTATTATTTTGACCTCAATTTATTTTTATAAACTTTATTGTCAGTTAATGATGAGCCACATCCATCTGCCTTTTTCTTCTTATTTGATTGAGCAGACTGAGCAGACTGTTTCAACCCTGTCCCCTTACCTGCATCCATCCATTTAGAAAGGCAACTGTATTTTCCATCCCATTTTCCCTTTCCTAATATTCACAAACTCATACTTTTATATGAAAACAAAGTGCTAACTCTATCCTACCAGCCACACATCTCCCTTCAAGAAGATGTATTCTTACACTAGTTTACTAGTGCTTATTCTTTCCCCATCTCTACCACCTTGATAGATCAGGTTTTGTTAAGATAGTTAAAACAAACATTTCAGTTCAGTTCTAATCCATTATTATGTCTTCCCTTGAAACATGGCTCTTACCTTTTAAGAATCTTGGTTCTAGCTCATATATTTATGCTCCCAGACAATTTTTTACCTCTATATTTTGTGAGAACTACTGTTTCTTCTCCTCTTCGTCTTCTCCTATCTTGAGTTCTTTGTTGTGACTTTTTTTTTTTTTTTTTTTTATGAAGGTCCTTTCCTTACAAGGGGGCCTATGATCACCAAATCCTTTGAACTCTTTCTTGTATGCAAATATATCCCCAACCTCCTGGTGTTTGAATGATTACAAATCTTTCTCTCTCAATTATCTATAGATGTTATTCTAATACCAGAGTGATTTTTTTTTTAATTTGCAAATAGTTATCATATCCTCTTAAGTAACAGTTGGAACTCACTGAGGCCTTTTATGTGTTGAGACTCAAGTTTTCTTCAGTATAGAAACTTTAAACAGCGCCTCTCTTTTATCTGTTTTTTTTTTTCCTTTTTTTCCTTCAAGATTTTCTATTATTCATGCTTAATCATCTTCCAAGTCTTCTAACTTTTCCCTCATGATCCCCATCTCTTTGAAGTTATACAATGTTTGCGGATATATGTTCCATTTGATATGCTGGGACACTCATTAATTCTCATTCAATTTATAAATTAAAGTTTTCATTCAAAAATCATGATTTCTAGGTCCACAAATCCTTTGGGGACTGAAACAGAATCTCCTAATCTCTTATATTATGTTCGTTGCACTGTTTTAGTAATTATTTATCTAGTTAACATCTCTGTTTAATTAGGAACCAGCTTTACTGGGTGTTCTGAGTGTTTTTCCTCTCTCTGGCCATTAAGACCCTTTAGAGAAATTATAGTTTTCTTTTGTCTATTCAGAGGGCTCAGTGTGAGCTTGTGGGGTACTCACTTCTGTAGGTGGTGAGCACAAAGATATCTCTGCATATGTGTCCAGTTCAATACCCAACTGAGTGCCCAATTGTCAGTACCCAGGTGAAGTTCCCAAGGGAAAGAGAGAGAAAAATCTCCCTGGAATATCTTGCAGGAGGGTGTCTCTCTTCTTGGAATGCCGAAAATTTCCAACAGCTATGCCCTCTTCAAGATTATAGGTGTACTGATTTGGCTGTAAAATTCTCCACAGTTCTGGGTTTTGCCTAAAACCAGAAGAAAAAGTCTGGCTCCGCCTTCCTCTAGCTAGAGATAATTTATACAGCCTAAAGTCACACTCTTACTCTATAGACCTTGTCTGCCTGCCAGACAGAGTCAGGAGAGGAAAACTACTCTTAGGTAAAAATTGAGACTAACAAACAGCAGGGACACATTCAGGGTGCCATACTCCTAGCACTTCCCTAAATACATTTAATGTTTTTAAATTTGAAATATAGCACTTGCTTAGAAATATGCATAAATCATAAATGTCTGTATAATAAATGATTATAAAATGGGCCCTTGTATAACTATTGCCAAAGCCAACAAATAGAATATTGTCAGCAACCCAGAAGACCCAGGGCTTCCTTTTTTAACACAATACTCTTTGTGCCCTTCTAGAGGTGAATCACGAACTTGCCTTTAATGGTAATCAATTTCCTTGCCTTTCTAAAACATAGTCTTACACTTAAGTATGTATCCCTCCAAAAATGTAGTTCAGTTTTGCCTATCATGGAACTTTACATAAATGGAATCATACTGTATACTTTCTTTCATGTTTTGCTTCTTGTGCTACTCATTGTATTGGTTTGTGGTATTTATCCATTTATCTGTAGTTTATTCCTTTTTATTTGTTGTAGAGTACTCCATTGAGTGAATGTGCCATAACTGTACCATCTATTCTCTTGTTAATCAATATTTGGGTTGTTTCCAGTTCAGTGTCATTTGAAATAATGCTGGTCTGAATCTGCTCAGGCTGACATAACAAAACATCACAGACTAGGAGGCTTAAACAACAGAATTTATTTTGCCACCATTCTGGAGGCTGGAAAGTCCAAGATCAAAGTTCCGATAGAGTTTGGTTTCTGACAGAGTTAGGCTTTCTTCCTGTGTGCAGATACTTGTTTTATTTTCCCATGTTGTGATGCTTAGCTTTATGTGCCAGCTTGACTAGATTAAGGGTTTACCAGATAGCTGGTAAAACATGATTTCTGGGTGTGTCTGTGCTTCCAGAAGAGATTAACATTTGAGTAGTAGACTGAGTAAAGATCACTCTCATGAATGCTAGTGGGAATCAATTAACTCACTGAGGACCTGAATATAACAAAAAGACAGGAAGGGAAAATTTGTTTTTTGCTTGAGCCAGGACATCCATACATTCATGTTCTTCTGCCCTTGGACATCACATCTGCACTCATGATTCTTTGGCCTTCAGACTTGGACTTAATCACACAACTTAATTACACAGCACTTAATTACACAATTATAAATTTCTTTGTTCTCCAGCTTGTAGATGTCATATCATGGGACCTCTCAGTCTTTATAATCATATGACACATTTCCTAAAAGAAATATTTTCTTTCACTCCCTCAATATAATACCTAGTCTGGCATATAAAGAAAAAGGGAGATTTCTTTTAGGAATTTGCTTGTGTGATTATGGAGGTAAAGAAGTCATATACATATGACTATTCTTGGGGTATCATTCTATGAGATGAGACTCCATCTTATGACCTCATTTAAACTTAATTATCTCCCTGAAGGTCGTTTCTCCAAACACAGTCACACTGGGGGGTTAGAGCTTCAACATATAAATTTTGGGGAGGATGCAATTCAGTAATAACAGTGCTGATATAAACATTCTCAGTATGTGCTCTGACTCCCATATACACAAATTTCTCTAGAACACGTAGTTAGGAGAAAAACTGAAGGCCCATAAGGCTGCATATCTTTGACTTTATTAAACAATGTCAACCTGTTTTCCAAAGTGGTTGTATCAATTTATAGCAACCAGCGGTTTATTAGGGTTTGCATTATTCCATGTCCTTTTCAACATATTGATTTAGTTAAAAAAAAAAAAAAAAAAAAGACCTGGTGGGGATATTATCTCATTTCTGGTTTTCATTCGCATTTCCTTGGCTCCAGGTTAAGTAATGGTATTCACATAAGAAAAAAAAAGGAAGTGGTACCTGGGTGGCTCAGTGGGTTAAGCCACTGCCTTCAGCTCAGGTCATGGTCTCAGTGTCCTGGGATTGAGCCCCATGTAGAGCTCTCTGCCAGCAGACAGCCTGCTTCCCTCTCTGTCTCTGCCTGCCTCTCTGCCTACTTGGGATCTCTCTTTGTCAAATAAATAAATAAAATATTTTTTAAAAAGAAAGAAAAAGAAAAAAGAAAAAAGAGGAAGCCCAAGGAGTAATTCAAAGCTAAGAAAGTGGCAGTAACAAAACTGCTGCACGTTTCATGGAGTGGTCATTCTTGTAGCCAACAACCCTGATGTAGGTGTTAGTATCACCCCACAATACAGATGAGTTGGTTAAGATTTAGTGCCTACACACAGCTAGACAGTACTGTTAGAGCCAAACACAAATGGAGACTAACCTTGAAAATTCCCTGAGGAGACAAAACCAGTTCAGTCATACAAGCAATAATCTTATAATTATAATTATATATTTTATAATTATAATTTATAATACATGGAGGCTAACTTGATCTGAATCACTGCTTCCTAGTGCCTCTGAAAATCATAATTGAAACTTAAATCATTCCCTGAAATTGGTAAAAGATAACCACTAACCAACTTCCTTTCATGTAAGAAAATTCTAATATTGTAGCCAACTTCTGTGAAGACTAAACTGTCACTGCCTCCACCCTGAATAAGTTGCTTTGTAACATATGCCTCTGAGCCTCAGTCCTCGGTTTGGTTTAAGTGCTCTCGGTTTGCAAACTGTCCTTTCGGTATGGGCACAATAAACTTGTACTAATTACTTCTTCAGTGATTCGCTGGTTTTGCTTGTGTTTTTTCTCTGTGCTTTGACCGTTCAAAGCTGAGATTTGAATGTACACTTGAACTTCTCTTCAGCACTGAATGTCCTACGTGTTGAGAAGCTAACTAGAACAGCCAGGTCAATGATAGTCTAGAGACAGATGTTACTAATGGTAGGGAGAGCAGACATGAAGCAGTTGCAGTTGGTGAAAATTTTCAGACTAAGCCACAAAAGTGTAGTTTTTAAAAGCTTGTTAGCTTAGGCCTCAGGAAAGAAAAGCAAAATGTCAGATAAATGGAGATTTAATCTTCACTATGCTATGGAGATTTGAGTACTTGTGGCATCCAAAGTGAGAGTTTTTTGTTTTGTTTTGTTTTGTTTTTTTTTTGATTTTTAAGACTCAAAGCTGTATTTTAAAAAATGACCTTTAAACATTTTTTGGATATTAAGAAATATATACATTTTTTATTGTCAAGGTTTTGGAAAATTTAGAAAGCCACAAAGATGAAAATAAAAATCACTCCATCTCACTACCTGCAGTTAACCACTATTAATATTTTATTTGATCTTTTCAGCACTTTGAAGCCTGTAGACAGGTTTTTTTTTTTTTTAAGTTAAGATCAGTCTGTATATGCTGATTTATAATCTTTTTATCCTTAACGAAATATTGAGAATAACTTTTCATGACATCAAAAAATATTTTGCACATGATTCTTTTTTACATATATGAAGATTTTATTTGTTTATTTGAGAGAGAGCATGAAAGGGGAGAGGGTCAGAGGAAGAAGCAGACTCCTCAATGAGCAGGGAGCCTAATGCAGTACATGATTCCGGGACTCCAGGATCATGGCCTGAGCCCAAGGCAGACACTTACAGAGCCACCCAGGTGCCCCACATGATTCTTAATAGTAGTCCATTTTATGGTTGTATCAAAATACATTTATAATATTTAAATAACTAACTCTATGATAAATACCCTGATAAATAAGTCTTTGTCAATTTTTCAATTATTTCATCAAGTAATATTTCTAGAAATGTACCTAATGGTGAATCATTGTCCACAAACTTGGGATTTTCAAAACAAGAATCATACTGATGTAGTCTTTAGATCAATTCAGATTTGATACCAGGACTGATTGGGGTTTTCTGATTGGCAAATCACATTTGCCCTTAGTGTTTTATAAGAATCTGAGAAGCTTATGTGGTGCCTGGAAGATAAGAAATAGCATATTTACCCCATGCCACCTTGGTCAACAGGGACAAGAGCATTGGCTAAGCCCCTCTTGTTCTTTGAAACCACATAACTCTCTAATTCTGCACCACCCATAGGATGGGAAGACTTCTCCAGGTCTGGAAACCTCAGGGACCACGTCCAGTCTCTCTAGGAACACCACACAGCTGCTGCTCTCTGAGCTTGGTGCCACTCTGGGTGTGGCTGGGAGAAGGTATGGGTAACTGCAGCCTCCCTTCTCAGTCTGGGAGAGAAAAGCTCAGTCTTTATCTTTTCATGTTCTTCAAGGCACTCTTTGCTTCCACTTTCCCTGGGACACATGACATAGGCTCTTCATGATTTTGAGCTTTTCAATGAGATAGGGCATGTTCTTGACTGTCAGCAGCTTCAGCTTTCCACCATGCAGCAAACTTCCCTTGGGGCAAAGGAGCCCCATAATTTTACTTCTTGCTTGAAATGGGAAGGACAAAAAAATGAGAACATCAACAGTCAGATTACCTTGGATCTTCATCCCTAAGCATTTCTACTATGTTCTTTTGCCATGTCTAAAATGTTTGTCTATCAAAAAAAAAGAGAAAAGGAAAAGAAAAGAAATCTTGCCATTTGCTACGACATGGATGGAACTAGAGGGTGTCATGCTGAGCGAAATAAGTCAACCAGAAAAAGAAAATTATCATTTGATCTCAATGATATGTGGAATTTGAGAAATAAGGCAGAGGATTGTGGGGGAAGAGAGGGGAAAAAATGAAACAAGATGAAATCAGAGAGAGAGAGACAAACCATAAGAGACTCTCAATCTCAGGAAACAAACTGAGGGTAGCTGGGAGGTGGGCGGAGGGATAGGGTGGCTGGGTTATAGGCATTAGGGAGGGTATGTGCTATGGTGAGTGCTGTGAACTGTGTAAGACTGATGATTCACAGACTTGTACCCCTGGGGCAAATAATACAATATATGTTAATAATAATTTTTAAAAGAGGCAAAAAAAAAATGTTTGTCAGGGTGTTGTCTATCTAGTGGAATAGAAACAAAATATGTAATTGTGAACACAAGGTGAAAAGCTGAAAGGCACCCTATGAAAGGCACTTTGGGTTTCTAATGAAATCAAATACAAAAAAAGAGGTCATCTCTTCATTGAAGAGAAAGTTTGAAAATGCATAAAAATTGGACAGTCAGAGTCAAGACGTTGTGAACAAAGTTCTAGAGGTGGAAAATCAAAAATGTTTAAAGTCTTGTTGTTCAAAGTGTGGTCCGTGGGCTAGCCTCATGGGCAGAACCTAGGAACTTGTTAGAAATACAGAACCTCAGCATTCATTCCAGACTGACTGAAGCAGAGTCACTTCAGTAAGAATTCCAGTGATTTCTAGGCAATTATGGTTTGAGAAGCACTGCTCTGGTGTAATGACTCTCAGAGTGTGATCTCAAACCAGCAGGATCAACTCTACCTGGGATCTTGTTAAGAACACACATTTTCCAGGGGTGCCTGGGTGGCTCAGTCAGTTAAGTGTCTGCCTTTGACTCAGGTCATGATCTCAAGGTCCTGGGATCGAGTCCTGCATTGGGTTCTACCCTCAGTGGGGAGTCTGCTTCTTCCTCTGCCTCTGTGATCTCTCTTGCTTTCGCTCTCTCTCTCAAATAAATAAATAAAATCCTTAAAAAAAAGTACAAATTTTCCTGCCCTACTCCAGACCTACTGACACAGAAGCTCTGCAGGTATGGTCATGCAAAGTGTTTTCACAATCCTTACAAGGTGATTCTTGTTAAGGTTTTACAGGCGAGATACACATGACACCAGGCAAGATAGGCACAAGGCAAAGTTTATTAAAGGCGCCCTCCGGAGAGGTTCCATGACTCCGGAGAGGAGAGTCAGGGAAGTTGCACCCGGGAGGGGTGTCCAGTGAGTCTTTTATTTGGGTTAAGACAGGGCATAGGTTCATAGCCATATAAGGTAAGGTATTCAGGGATTGGAGGGTAGGGGGAGTCCTGATGTTCCTGTTTCCTGCATAGGTATCCGTTTACTTATGGAGACGTGTCCTTGGCATACGTGTCCTTGGCATATGTCCTTCCCGCGGGAGAGTCATGGGTAGAGGAAGAGGGAGGCCTGGAAGATGACAGCCCGGCGGCCATTTTTATTGTTCCTCCTGCATTCCCGGAGCCGCGGACCCAACAATTCTGACACAGGTACTCGTTCGAGAATCACTGTTCCAGAACAGAGGTTGAACATTTCTTTACCTAACAGTTCAGATATTAAATATTTTCAGCTTTGCAGGCAATAAGGTCTCTGTTACAATTGCTCACCTAGGTCGTTGTAATAAGAGAGTATAATAAGCAACATGCAAAGGAATAAACATGGCTGGGCTCCAGGAAAACTTTAATTATGGGGCGCCTGGGTGACTCAGTCTGTGAAGGGTCTGCCTTCAGCTTGGGTCATGATCTCAGGGTCCTGGGTTTGAGCCCCACATCGGGCTCTCTGCAAGGTGGGAGCCTGCTTCTCCCTCTCCCTGCCACACTCCCTGCTTATGTTCTCTCTCTCTCTCTCTCTCATATAAATAAATAAAATCTTTAAGGAAAATAAAAAAGAAAGAAACTTTAATGACAAAACAAAAAGAGAGCTAGATTTGGCTGTGGATGGTGTGTGCCGATAACCTGCCCTACACCGTGAATTTTCAAACTTGCCTGTGTATTAGAATCACCTGGGGGACCATCACAAATCTTGATACCCAGACAGTACCTCACACCAATTAAAGCAGTATCTCTGTGATGGGGGTGGGGAATCAATATTTTGAAAAACTTCCCAAGTGATTCACATGCATAGCAAGGGATGAGAACCAGATGCTAGAGGACAGAATAGATGGCCCCAGAAAAAGGGTGTGAAAGGATCAAGGGGGATTAAATCGGGAGGGTGGCTTGAAGCCTGAATGTGGAAACCTTTCCGTCTAGATCTTCCCCAAACACCACAATCACATGGGGATTTGAATATCCATATAGGTCAGGGTGCACATTTTTATTTTTTTCTTAACCACATGTTACTGTATTTAAACCACAATATTAAAAATGAGAAACGTATGAACAAGGGATAGGCCAAATGGCTTTTAATTCCCCAACAGCAAAACCCTGTTAATACCTTGCCCTGTGTCAGCAAAATAATTGTGGTTCAAGTGAATATAAAACACTTCCATTCAATCTTCTCCCTCCTCCCTAAGGCAAATGCTTTCTTATCGTAGAGAAACAGTACTCCTCAAACTGTCAGACTGCATCAGGGGAGTTGAACAAGAATTAAAAAGCCAGGCAAAATCAAGGCATCAGCTGGGAGGGTGAAATTCTTCTGCAGGTGAGCTTTCTTCAAGCCTCTTTTCTGACCTGAGCCTCTCTGATTTGCTGTGTAAATGCTGGGAGAGAGGACACCGAGACTTTTGCAAGGGAATGAATTAAATTTTTTTTGGTAGCAGAAGCTGTCACTGGTTAACTCAAGTGAAATTAAAGGGCTAGCTGAAAAGATCTGTGGTGGCTCATAGAAGAAAAGATCCGGGCTTGGAAAGGACAGGGCCATGGTAGATCTGTGCCTTTGGAGCATCTATTTTCTGCTCGGGAGTCACACCATCCAAGATGCCAGTCCCAGGAAGAGAACATCTGATTGGCCAAGCGTGGGTCATGCGAACTTAATGAACAGTCCCATCTTGATTAATGGTTCCCCAATGTCCAACTGGGTTTCCATTATCTCCAGAAGGCAGAGTAGATGCTAGGAAATCAAAACAAGCAGATGTCCGCTGCAGAGGGCAATAATCAATATTTTTTAAACAATCCATTAAGGACTCTAATAGAGTTTACCAGTATATCCCACATTGACTGTGGGATTAGAGTGCAGGATCTCTTAGAGTGCTGTCTCTCTGGAAGGAGTCAGCCCACCGAGACATGGGCATTGCAGCAGGAACAGAGCTTAAAGATCCATCCCCTTTTGGTGCAGGGGAGGAAACTGAGGAAGATCAAATGGCTTTCCACAGCCCATTCTTACTCATGTTTAATGTCATTCATGAAAAGTATACAATTAGACAAGTCTAAGCTAGACTCTTGTAGCTCATTCTGCCTATGGCTGTGAGAGCGAGGGTTTTTAATTTCCCTGAAGACTCCTCTGCATGCATCATGACTGCTTTTTTAAAGATGAAAAATAACAGTCTCACATTTGTTCAGTGGTTCTTATTAAAAGCACCAATTCCTAGACCCTATCCTTTAGAGATTCAGATTTAATAAGTTTGGGTTAAGACCCAAGTCACTGCTTTCTTAAATAAGCACCTGTACGAAGGTGATCTGCACACCACACTTGGAACACCACTGTGGCTCCCCACTCGATGTTTGCAAAGCCCAGGAGGTAAAGCTGGGTGGGTACAAGACAAGAAGAAGTGACAGTTGTAAATGGGGACATGAGTGTCCTCTAAGGGTACTCAGATTCAATCTATTTTTAAACACCTTGCAAGGCAAACAAAACCTGTTTGCAGGACAAATTTTGCTCTTTATGGATTCTGTAAGTTGTGAGCCCTGTTAATGCTTTTATTACTTATTGAACTTCTAAGATAAAATAAACAACTACTATTCCCACATCCAGGAATAAAGTTTAATGAGAGAGATGTAGAGTGACCCACCCCAGGCTAAACGGCATCTGATGAATTAGAAAGCACATGTTCTAATTCCTAAACTTAGGTGCTTTAAAATACACCCAAGGAGTGCACCTCTCTGCTCTGTATTTTCTCTGTGATGTGGTTTGCCTAAACAGCATTCCTTTCAAATGTGACTATGTCTGTTCTATCATAAACTGGGCAGGAAGAAACATTCAAGCTGCAATTTTTTAAATATGTGAAAAGCATGTAAAATATGCAGAATCTTTAGGATTTCAGATCGTGATCCACAACTTGGCATGTCATTATGTAAAATTACTACAGCCCTCTTTAAGACTGGCTCTGTTTTCACAGTTTTCACTTTAGCCAATAAAGTTAATATATATTATTCTCATATCACAGTTGGATGATTTAGGAATATAATATATGTCTGGCACAGATTCACAATTCCTCAGCAAAATAAAAGACAAATCCCCCACACTAGTCTGAAAGTTAATTATTTATCTTAGCCAAAGACTCTGAATGTTGCTATGACACAGATTAAAACAGCACTTTTCAAATAAAGTGGCTATTTCATGTCAACCTTTGAAAGTGCTGGGCTGAGTTCCTCTCACAGTCATTGGAAGTTCTGGACATATCTGACTCAACATTTCAAACAATTGCAGTATTCTTATATAACACAGGAGTTAGAGAACAGAATTAAGACTAGGTCAGAGGTTAACTGTGTAACATCAGGTTTTCACTGAACAAAGTTTGCTTCAGTAAACATGTTCTGACCTACCCTTACCTTAAAATCTTTGTCATAATGAACCAACTTATAACAAGGTTTAGCAGTCCATGGAAGACCTTTTGTGGGCATTAGGACTGATCAAAGGAACAGAGAAAACAACCCTTTTTGATTATAAGGGAATATACTTATGGGTTTAACCTAGGGTAAAGGTGGGAATAAATATTTACAAAAGTCCATTAAAATGACATTTAAAGTAAAGTTTTATAACAAAGGGAGATTAAGTTACTATCTATAATATATTAAGAGTACTTAAAAATCAATAAAAATATAAAACCAACCAATTACAAAGATGGTAAAAGGATATTGACAATTCACAAAAGAAGAAATTGAACGGTTAAGAAACATAAAAAAGTCTTACTTTTACTATAAATGTAGTAAATGTACATTAAAATAAAAATAAGATAAATTTCCCCTATTGATTGGTAAATACTTTGTAAATGGTACTAAAGGGTGGAAGTATGTAATGAAATAGAAATTCTGAAATTATGCATGTGGAAATGGTATTTGGTATTTGGAAAGCAATTTTGCATATTATATCAAAATTTTAAACTTTCTTTACCTGTAAACTTCTCCTTACCTTATATATGCATTATACATAAAATGCTAGAACTACTGGCCAATATGAATTTATAATAATGTTTTTATTGCAGTATTTTTTGTAATTGAAAGCACCTTAGATATCCAATAGAGAATTAGTTAAATAATCCAGGGCATATCAATATGGTGAAATACTCTATTTCTGTTTCAACAATCAGATTTGCAAAGAATACTGAAATTTTGGGGAAAATTCCAATACTTCAAAAAAGGAAGGATATATACATATAGTATAATCTTAAATTTGTTTAAAATATATATCCTTTACATTATTCTGCATGGGCTACCATAACAGAATACCACAGGTTTATGACTTGAAAAGCAAAAATTCATTCTATCACAGTTCTGGAGGCTGGAAGTTTAAAATCAAGGAGCAGCAGGGTTGTTTTCTGCTGAGAATCTCTTCCTGGCTTACATATGGCCCCTTCTTGTGATGTTCTCACTTGGCCCTTCATCTGTGCAAGCTCGTTGCTGGTGTCTCTTCCTCTTTATAAGAACCTCACTCCTGGAGGGTTAAGTCCTCGGGCTTATGATCTCACTTAACCTTACTTAACGTTTAGAAGACCCTATCTCCAAAAACAGTCATGTTGGGGGTTAGAGCTCTAATATGTACTTGGGGTAGGAGTACCTAATTCAGTCCATAATATGTTCCATATGCATAAAGGAAAGATTGGAATGAAATACAATAGAGTCTTAATATTGATTATTTCTGAAAAATGGGAAATATTGATTATTTGCCTTTCTATGTTTCTTCCTCCTCTATTTTCTTTTTTTATCTTTTGTAATAAGCATGTATTAATTATAACAGCAAAATAAGGGGTGGTAAATAAATAGGAAAAATAAAACAACACTCAGCACCACAGATATGAAAGAAAAATTATGGAATTTAAAAATTATAAAACTACGATTTGAGTTCCATTAATTTGGCCAGAGAGACATGTGTTCTTAGGCCTTGGTTTCTACAAGTACAATAAAAGGATAAAAAGAATATTCATTTTATGAAATCTCTAGAAATAAACTAGATTATGTATTTGAAAATAATTTTTATAACCTGAAAACTATGTTGAGTTTTTATTTCTAAACTTTAATTAATTTAAAAGACATTTAGAGAACATTTTCTTTGAATGCAAGTGCATGTATGTGATGGGGATCTATATCTATAAATTTTATCTAAATCTGTACCTGAAACTAAGTTTTGACCTCTGAGTTTGCAGCTCAGTTGGGATAAAATAATAGCAGTCAGAGCCAATAGAAGTTAAACCAGCCAACAAGCTGTTTAAAATTTGAGCAGGCCCTCAGTCCTTTGTCCTATAATAATTTCTTTCTGGTTTGCTTGGCCTCTTTGCCTTTCCAGAACATCAGTGACTTATCAACATCTGAGATGAGCACATGACCACCTTGAACTAATCCGTGTACTTCATCCCGTGGAAGATGGCGACTGGTTTAGAGATGATCATGTAACACTAGCAGGGTCAAAGACCTTTTTGGCATTAACACGGAGTTAGCCTTAATCTCTCTGCTATAATGAGAATTAAGGTATGAGTAAATGATTTACTATGCAAACTAGGACACCTTTGAGAGTACAAAGGGATGCTCTACATAATCATCATGCCTCAGTAGGTGTAAACTGGGCCTGTTCTAGGCAAACTGTGAGATGTGGTCACCTAATTAAGGACCATAAAAATAAACTCAGACCTGTCTAGAACCTCATGTAGAGAGTTAGTGGCTGCGATTGAAGAAGGGAAAGTGATAGGGGAGAGCTTGGCCTTGTATTGATGGCTTGTTAATAGAATCCACGTAAGTAAATCTGATGGCTGCCCACTTCTAGAATTTTCTATTTACATGAGGCATCACAGCCACTTTTGCTTAAGAAAGGCCTTGCAGGAAATGAAGAAGAGCATAATGGGACATTTGGGTGAAGATTGATATTCTTTGCTTTGTCCTGAGGTTGCAGGACACATTTGTTGCAAGCTCTTGAGCACGGTTGATACCATGCCCTGGTCAGGTTTGAGAAAGCATCTCATTTGTATAGATCTCAGCTGCTTCTGGGGACAGCAGTCATTATTTAAGGATCATTATCCTATGGCAGGGTCCATAGTACTATGGTGCCCATAGCACTGCTGAGAGATAGAGAACCCCATGTTCCCTAGACTCTTCTTCCCAAAGCCTCTCTTCTCCACAGAAGCAGGCCTATGGTAATGGTCTGGTCTTCCCAAGGACCTCCTGCCCTCCTAAGGAGAGACGTTTTCTCTTTTCAGCACGTTATTGCTTTTGATTTCCCTGCTTTCGACATAGGCCAGCCTAATTGACAAAAGTTCTAAAGGAACAGGTACTTCACAATGTCTCTTGATTTCTTATCTCCACAGAGGTCAAGGGAAAGTTGTTATGGATGGCAAAGAGCCTCGGTCTCTTCCAAGGAAAGTTTGAGGGAGAAAAGTCTACTGAGAAGACATGGCAAATGAGTCAGGTAAATTCAGCAACAACAAAAAATATGGTGTCCTCTAGATAGACATTTGGTTCTTAAACTCTGGGGTAGGGACAGGGAGCAGGGAGAAGATTGACCTCCCCCTTTTCAAATCTAAAGAAAGTCAGGAAACCTTCCAAAAACAAATTCCTGTGCCTGCCTCTATTTTATACGCCAGTTCAGGGAGTTCTTAGGCTCTGAAGCTTACCAGGATCTATGAGCCCCTGATTTTAAAGACCTTGAAATTAACTTCACAAGTACACAACATCAAAGTCACTAATTACTGTTGACATATACGTTTTCTTCATTTATTCTTTCCTTGGCTATCTTCTATTTTTTCCTTTATGTTTTAAAAAGATTTATTTTATCTATTTATTATTTTGAGAGAGAAAGAGAGAGAAAGAAAGAATATGACTGAGTAGGAGGAGGGTCAGAGCGAAAGAATGTCAAGCACAGACCCCGCTAAGTATAGAGCCCCACACAGGGCTCAGTCTCACAGCCCTGAGAATCTGACTTGAGCCAAAACCAAGAGTCAAGAGGCTTAACCAACTGAGCCAGCCAGGAGCTCCTCCTTTATTTATATCGAACACTTTTCTCTTATTCATGTTCTTTCCCCTATAGTCATCAATTATTATTTTATCTTTATCCTTTTTCTTTAAAACTTTGGGTTTTGAAATAATTTCAGATATAAGTAAACATTGAAAGAATAGTTCAAAGATTTCTCATATAGCCTTCATCGAGCAACCCTCAAATGTACTGCTAACACTGCCGTGAGAGCAAGTTGTAGACATGATGCCCTATTCCTCCTAAATACTTCTTTGTAAAAACAAAGGATATTAACTTTCATAACCACAGTACAATGATCATAATTGGGAAATCACTGATGCAAGACTATTACCTGATCTGTCAAAACTTATTAACATTTTTAATCCAATAAAATATACACCAAATTTCATTTTTCTCATCCAGAATCCAATTCAGGATCATACGTTGCACTTAGATGTTTTATCCCTTTAGACTCTTTTAATCTGGATCATTCCTCCATTTTTCCTTGTCTTTAATGGCATTGGCATCTTATTCCATTTTATTTTATTTTATTTTATTTCTTTGCATTGTTCCAAAATTCATTGTTTATGCACCACACCCAGTGCTCCACTGAATACATGCCCTCCATAATACCCACCACCAGGCTCACCCCCTCCGCAAAACCCTCAGTTTGTTTCTCAGAGTCCACAGTCTTTCATGGTTTGTCCCTCCAATTTCCCCCATCTCACTTCTCCTCTCCATCTCCCAATGTCCTTCGTGTTATTCCTTATGCTCCACAAGTAAGTGAAACCATATGATACTTGACTGTCTCTGTTTGACTTATTTCACTCAGCATAATCTTTTCCAGTCCTCTCCATGTTGATATAAAAGTTCTAGCAACAGCAATCAGACAACAAAAAGAAATAAACGGTATTCAAATTGGCAATGAAGAAGTCAAACCCTCTCTCTTTGCAGATGACATGATACTTTATATGGAAAACCCAAAAGACTCCACCCCCAAACTACTAGAACTCATATAGCAATTCAGTAATGTGGCAGGATACAAAATCAATGTACAAAAATCAGTTGCTTTCTTATTACACTAACAATGAAAATATAGAAAGGGGTATTAGAGAATCGGTTCCATTTACTATAGCACCAAGAACCATAAGATACCTGGGAATAAACCTAACCAAAGAGGCAAGTGATCTGTTCCCAAGGAACTATAGAAGACTCATGAAGAAATTGAAGAAGACAAAAAAGATGGAAGACTATTCCATGCTCATGGATTAGAAGAAAAAATATTGTTAAATTGTCTATACTGCCCACAGCAATCTATACTTTCAATGCCATCCTGATCAAAATTCCACCAGCATTTTTTGAAGAGCTGAAACAAACATTATAAAATTTGTGTGGAACCAGAAGAGACCCTGAACTGCTAAGGAAATGTTGAAAAAGAGATACAGAACTGGGGCATCACATTGCCTGATTTCAAGCTTTACTGCAAAGCTGTGATCACCAAGACAGCATGGTTCTGGCACAGAAACAGACCCTCAACTCGATGGTCAAATAATCATCAACAAAGCAGGAAAAAATATCCAGTGGAAAAAAGTCTCCTCAATAAATGGTGCTGGAAAAATTGGACAGCTACATGTAAAAGAATGAAACTCGACTATTCTCTTACACCACACACAAAGATGAACTTGAAATGGATAAAAGACCTCAACACGAGGCAGGAATCTATCAAAATCCTAGAGGAGAAAATAGGCAGTAACCTCTTCGACATCAGCCACAGCAACTTCTTTCAAGATATGTCTCCAAAGGCAAAGGAAACAAAAGTGAAAATGAACTTTTGGAACTTCATCAAGATCAAAAGCTTCTGCACAACAAAGGAAATAGTCCACAAAACAAAGAGGCAGCCCACGGAATGGGAGAAGATATTCACAAATGACACTACAGACAAAGGACTGTTATCCAAGATCTATAAAGAACTCCTCAAACTCAACAAACATACAAGACAGATAATCATGTCAAAAATGGGCAGAAGACATGAACAGACACTTCTTCAAAGAAGGCAGACATACAAATGGCCAACAGACACATGAAAAAATGTTCAGCATCATTAGCCACCAGGGAGATTCAAATCAAAACCACATTGAGATACCACCTTACATGGGTTAGAATGGCCCAAATCAACGAGATAGTAAAAAACAAGTGTGGGAGAGGATGTGGAGAAAGGGGAACCCTCTTACACTGTTGGTGGGAATGCAAGTTGGTGTAGCCACTTTGGAAAAGAGTGTGGAGATTCCTTAAGAAATTAAAAATAGAGCTACCCTATGACCCTGCAATTGCATTACTGAGTATTTACCCCAAAGATAGAGATGTACTGAAAGAATGGGCCACCTGTACCCCAATGTTCATGGTAGCAATGGCCACAGTTGCCAAACTGTGGAAAGAACCAAAATGCCCTTCAATGGAAGAATGGATAAAGAAGATATGGTCCATATGTACAATGGAGTATTATGCCTCCATCAGAAAGGATGAATACCCAACTTTCATGACATTGGTATTTTTGAAGAGTACAGGTCAGTTGTAATGTAGATGACCCTCAACTCGCATTTTTCTGTTTCCTCATGATTAGATCCAGGTAATGTACTTTGGGAAAGAATAACACCAGAGTGACAGTTGTGTCCTCAGTGCATCATGTCAAAAGGCATACCATGCCTATTTGTTCTAATACTGGTTAATTTCAACTTTGATCTCTTCCTTAAGGTTTTGTCTTCCAGATCCTCCACTATAATGTTGCTGTTTTCCCCCTTGGTGATTCAGAAATGTCTTAAGAAGAGTGAAGGTAATGCATTCAATTCCAACATGTGGCAGGGATTCCCCACATC
This sequence comes from Mustela nigripes, assembly GCF_022355385.1. Lineage (NCBI taxonomy): Eukaryota > Metazoa > Chordata > Mammalia > Carnivora > Mustelidae > Mustela > Mustela nigripes. The sequence continues at coordinate 22,840,612 of NC_081557.1, read as the reverse complement.
ACCAAGCAACTCTCCAGTACCAGTTGGGTGTCTTGTAATTTGACTCAATGCTAAAACCATCTACCTGGAGAAAGCATCAGATTCCACAGGTGAGGGCTCTGTGCCACAAGACAGCTCTCTACTTCAAATGATAATTGCAAGTCCAGGTAGTTACCCATACTTCTGAACATCAGAGTTTCCCATGACCCCATCCTTGAGTTTGATTAACTTGCCAGAGAGGATCATAAACCTCTGGAAACCAATTTACACATTAGATTATCCCAGTTTATTACAGAGGGTATCAAAGGATATGAATCAACAGCCAGATGAAGATAGAGTAAGATCCTGAAAAAAAAAGTTTCTGTCCTTACAGAGTTTGTGGCCCAGAACAATGGCGTGTGGAATTGCTCTGGTTCACCAATCCAGAAGCTCTTCAAACTCCCTTCTTTCTGGGTTTTTATGGAGGTTTCATTACATAGGCACAACTGATTAAATCATTGGCCATTGGTGATTGATTCAACATCCAGGGCGTCTCCCCTCCCTGGAAATCAGGGGGTGGAACTGAAATTTCTAATCCTCTATTCAGGGTTGGTTCCTCTGGCAACCAGCCCCCATCCTTAGGTGGAGTCCAAAAATCGCTTCATTAATATAACAAGAGACACCTTTGTTGTTCTTATCAGGAAATTCCATGGGGTTTAGGACATCTGTGCCAGAAATGGGGTCTAAGACTGAATGCGTATTTCTTATTATAAATCACAATCTTCTGGACAGGTACTTTGAGTATAGATAAATATCCTGTTCCTCATAAAACTTTGAGCCATTACAGGCATATCATAGGGAAGTTTCAGGTTCGGTTCTAGACTACTGCAATAAAGTGAGTAGTATAATAAAGTAAGTTGAATGGATTTTTTGGTTTCCCCATGCATATAAAAGTTATGTTTATACTATAGTCTATTAAGTATACAATAGCCTTATATCTTTTAAAAAGGAACACATCTTAATTTAAAAATACTTATATTGCCAAAACAGCTATCATCTGAGCTTTCAGTGAGTGGTAATCACTGATCACCATACCAAATATAATAATAATGAAAAAGTTTGAAATATCATGAGAATTATGAAAATGTGAAGCAGAGACACAAAGCAAGAAAATGCTGCTGGAAAAATGGCACCCATAGACTCACTCTAGGCAGAGTTGCCATCGACCTTCAATTTGTAAAAAATGCAATACTTGTAAAGAGCAATATAAAGGGCAATAAAATAAGGTATACTTATACTTTTAGCCAGTACATTGACAACAGCAGCCTGAATCAATCATTGCTCTGATGTTGCCAAACGGTGATTTTCTAATTTTGTCATTCATTATACATTGATTAGTTGGCATTCTCTCATAAGAAAGAGATTTACTTCTCCCCTATTTATGTATTTAGTAGTTTGTATCAGCATTGATTCAGAGATTCTCATTTTGTTCAATAGTGTTTAATAGGCTCTAATCTGTCATCACTACTTTGATGTTCAAATGGTCCTGATTGCTCATCCTTTTCATATTTTCTCTTCTGCTGTCTCACCTCTCTTTTCCTAATCTCTTCTGTCACACATTTTCTTCTTTCTCTCTTCCCTGTCCTCATCCCTTTAGATTTTTAGCCCCACCACCCCATGCTCCCTTCTTTGTCTTCGTCCTGAGCCCATTTGTTCCCCTTTACTCAGTGAATGGTCTGAGTGCATGGAGTTTCTTCTTCCTCATTTCCTTGAATGTGTCCCAAACTGCAACTGCCACAATAGCAAATCTGGTAGTTTCTAAAGGTGGTACTTGTCTTGATCTAATCGTAAAGATGCCAACTGCAGTTAAGTGTCTCAGTATTTCCAAGGGTTTATAACTTAACTATAAAAATTCACTTTAGGCTATAGCTTGACATATAATCTCTCAGCCTAAGAGTGAATTTCCTTAACCGTTTTCCCTTTAATTCAACACTACTTGATTCAGTGTAGCTTTCATCCTGTAATAATATATGCTCATGAGTTATTACCACATCGATACAAACCCATGTCCATTGCTAAAGTAGTAACTGAGGGTAAATATGAAAGAAGATACAACTTCATTGATCCAAGGGTTATAAAATGAAAAAAGTGTTGGTCCTCTATGATGTTTTTCTCTTCTATCCAACCCATAAGTCCCCGGTCTCTGAATCCTGAAAAAAGTTGTAGTGTTGGGGAAAACAAAATAGTGTTATTTGTAGGATACTGGCTTTTCTGGGAATGGCCTTTAGCCAAATTCTGTCCCATGACCTGGCTTCAAATTAAGAGACTTGACCTCACCAAATAATTCACCAGCTCTTCTATATTTTCAAGTAGGTAACCAGAATTTGTAGAAGGAAAATGCTTATAAATACTACTTGTAGGAGAATGGACAACTAGTTGTGTGGCAAATTGTGCAAATTATAGGAAGAGAAACATGCTATGGTAGAGAAAGTGAAAGAGTTGAATCTGGAATCAGGAACCGGACAGAATCCCTGCTCTGGCTTCGTTACTGACCATCTAAGCCAATCACCATGGCAGTCCCCTCAGCTGCCCTCGGAATCCTTTTCCTCACCGTAAAAATAGGTAGTTTGGGATGTAACAACCCCAAGATTCCTCTAATCTAGTTCTGTCATCATACAGACCCACGAAACCAATTACTCTTTGATTTAGTTTCAATGATAAAGCAAACTTCACTTAGGGTTGGGAACTGTGAAAAAAGATTGGAGTAGTTTCTTCCACGACACTTGATTTAGCCAGTGTTGGGCAGGGGGAAGAAAAAAGAAAAAAAACTAGGGCAATTTCAGTGGGAAAAGTTGTTTACTGATTTGCCTAGTTACTTGTTTAAACTCATTTAATCCATTTGATCAAAGTGGTCTCCTGTGTATATCCAATCTCAAAGGGCAGCCAGAGGTAGAACCATCTTTGAAATTGACTGTGACACTCTTCTGTCTCCTTAGTCCTTTATTATCATATGTATAGGAGGGTGGATGCTTTTCCTGGATAAAGGGAACATGTTTAGGAATCTTACATACAGCATCTTGCATTGAAACTAGTGTAGTGCCTTAGACTTAATCAAGACTAAAAGGATATCTATTGAATTGAATTACTTTGAATCTAAACAGTAGCCCTCCTTAGGTGTTTGATAGATTCTTTGTATTTCCTTCACTGTCTTCTCTTTGTCTTTTCATCTCTTTAATACAGAAAGTTAGCCTTCAACACTGTCATTACTGTTCTAGAACCCTTAATCCTTACTGTCTCCCAAAAATATGTGGACCTGTTTTCTGGTTACATTTCCCTCTGGAGTGGCAACATCTCCCAAATCTTTATTTTTTGAGACTGACTTCTCTTCTGATACACCGACTAGAATTCTAAGCACCATTTTCAACCAGAGACCCATCAGCTTCTTAATCTCAACATGAAATAAATGAAAATAATACTTGTTTCCTCTAAAAAACTGGGTGCTCTAGGGATACCTGGGTGGTTCAGTCAGTTAAGCAGCTGACTCATGATTTTGGCTGGGGTCATGATTTCAGGGTCGTGAGACTGAGCCCCATCTCAGGCTCCTCACTCAGAGGGGAATCTGCTTAAAAGATTCTCTCCCCCTCTCCCCCTCCCCCTGCTTGCATGCATGCTCTCTCTCTCAAATAAACAAATAAATCTTTAAAAATACAACAGTTACTCTCTGCCATGGTTAAGAGTATGATTCTTTTGCCCTGGCATATTGGCTAGACACCTTAGTGTCTTCTTTAACCTCTTTCTTTACCTCCTGGAACTTTCTCTCATCCCTGGGTCTAATGACTTTCTACACAAGTCAAGTTGGATTTTACTTCAAGGTTCCTGTGTTTCATTTCTGGCTTTGATAAGAGGTGAGGGACCCTATGTAAGTGATTTTACCTCTTCAGTTTTTGGTTCTTTATTGGGCTGTGGTGAGGATTAAAGGGGACAGTGCAAGTGTAGTGTTTAGCACAGTTCTTGGCTTGTAAGAAGGACTTTTGAAGTACTGCTGGTATCTCTGCTTTTATTTTGTGTTCATTTTTCCTCTGTCATCACTCTATGTTCCTGCTTTATCTCTGTTAATAATAAAACAACTGACCCCAAATAGAGTCACTTATGCTCAGCTCTGTGTCACTGAGACTTAAGTATAGTTTTGGCCTTTCCCAGAAATGGAATCTTAAGCCAATCAGTTAGGAATCACCTGGCCAGCACTAGTGAGGGAATCTGCCTGACTGACCCCAGCCGTCCCCTGAAGGAAAGTGATCTTGCCACAACCAATGTGCCTTTTGCTAAGCTAGCTTCCTGGTCCCTACTCCCTTCTGCCTATATAATTCTTTCATTTTCAAAGGAGCTGTGAAGAGCTAGATGGTATCCTGATTCATGAGTCACTGAATAAAGTCAATAAAATCTTTAAAATTTACTCAGGTGAATTTTTTTTTTTTTGATACCTTCTGATAGTATGTGTATCAGTTTGCCCTATGGTATTGTTGGCTATTTGTTTGCTGAAACCCAGGATACTATAAACTCGTAGAAAATAGCATGCTCAGGTGGGCCCTCATACCATAAGCCATCTGATGAACAGAGAGAAAGTACGAGGAGGGTCATCCCTTAGGGGTGAGCTTCCCCTGTTCTTACATATGAATGTGCAGAATTAGTCATATGGCTGCACTGTAGGGACAGAAGGCAAGGATTTTTCTTTCTGTGTGTGCAAGGGAGAAACCAGAAGTGTGCAGAACATATAGCTTTGCCTCTGTCCCACAAAGTGTGATGATCAGGGAGAAGGGATACAAAAAATGAAAGAGAAAATGGAGATAATATAATTACATTTCTTCCAGATGTCTACAGTGTCTTTTACATAAAGGTTTTATGGCTGACTTCCCAGTGCCACTTCATAAGCTTTACATGATGTTATATATCATTGTTTTTTTCTTCTACAGATTTTTTTTTTAACTAAATGTTTTTTAAAAATAAATTTTGGTGGGGGGCACTTAGGTGGCACAGTTGGTTAAGGGTCTGACTCCCGGTTTCAGCTCAAGTCATGATCTCAGGGTCATGAGATAGAGCCTTGAGTTGGGCTCTGTGCTCAACACAGAGTCTGCTGAAGAGTCTCTCTCCTCCTCCCCCGACTCATCCCCACCCCCACCCCACCCTACCCCCTCCCCTCTCAAATAAATGCATCTTTAAAAAAAATGAAGTAGAAATAGGTTTTTTGTCATCTCTATAAATGGAAAATTGTCATTTTTCTAATCTGCATTAAAATAAATCATGAGTACAAAAATAAATTCATCCCTGTCTTACCTAAAATATTTTGTGTGTTATTCTCAGGCATTGTACACTTTGGGAAGCACTACCTTAGTGCGTTAGAAACACACATATGCAGACATCTCGAATGAGGAGTGCTTACCGCTCAGGACATGTGTTGAGAAAACGTATCGCGGAAAAAATTGAGTTAAGGAAGACTTCTTCTAAGAGCGGTTATCTCCCCCGGCTTTTCCCCTCCCTTTCCTCTTTCTGCCTTTCCTTCTTTCCCTCTCCCTTCCCTTCCTTTCTCCCTTTTGTTCTTCCCTCCTTTCTTCCTCCCTCCCCTTCTCTCTGTCTCTCACTCTCTTTCTTTCCTTCTCTCATTCTTTTCTATTAGATAATGAAGAGGATTAGTTCGAGCAAGATCTAAGACGTTAGGGTTAGGAGAAGAAGAAGTTAGGGTTTGGAAGAAGTTAGGGTTTCATAACTCCTCAGAGTACTTTTCCCTTCTGATCGTGACGACAATATTCCAGGAGATTTAGAAGTCCTGTCCCATGAAATGCCCTTTTAAGCTTCAGGGTGACCCCCACAACACCCCTTCCCAACCCCAGTGCCCATCTTCATTCCCAAGTGAACACCGTCCTTGAGGGGCTGGGCTTCTTCTCATCACTATCTGGGACCCCACTCTCCAGAGCAGAAAGAATGACACACTGTTTCATCTCTGATGGTGGATGTCAGCCATAGCAGAATCGGTTGAGGACCTTGGATGGCAGGTCAGATTATGCCTGTCCGCCTCAGCCACAAGGCTGCGAAGCTGGAGCTTCTGAGGAATATTTACCTGCTGCTGAGGCAGTATTTACCTGCCCTCAGTTATGCTGAAACAGAGAGAAAGCCTTCTAGCAAGGTACTAGATTCAGTTCAGTGATCAAAACAGCTCAGTGCGAGTGCCTGTGAAAGCGTTCATTTTCCTATCGACAGAGTTTTACGTCCATCCAGTAAATTTTATCAGAACCCTCTCACTCTAGTAAAATACAGCGAAGTGCAATAAATTTCACTTTATGGGTTTTACAGTTTGAAAAAAACTTCAGGGGAGTCTGGTTACTGAGGGGACCCAACTGGCACAGTCTCCAGGGGTTGGTTTCTCTATGCAAGGAACGCTAAGAGATGACCTGACACCCATTTGTGCCCAGTCTACTCAGGTGAGGCATCACCTTCCTGAACATCATTTAAGGCATGACAAAAGTCCTGTGCCTATACCTGCAAAGCTGGCTTTCAACAGTGAAGAAAAAAGCAATTAAACTGTTAAGCAAAGGGCTGCTAGCTTCCCTGGGCAATGAGCAAACGAGCCTCATTAAAGACAGGGGTTCAGTCCCTGACATATTACAATATAGCTGACTGCCCCAGAAGGTCCCTTGGCCTTTTTGTCCTTGTCCAAGGGGCTTTGGAATGGGAATAAATCAGATAGCATTCCTCAAGAGAAACTCTTCCAGCTGCTTCCCCAACCAAAAAGGTTTATGCAGTTTACCTGGAGGCAGGCTTTCTTGCTTTCAACTGGCCTTTAACTGACTGTTTCTTTGTATTTAAAAATTGTTAAGACTCGAGAAATTCTCCTATTCTGGTCACTATAGAAATTTGTTTCACATAGGATCTCCCCCTACCCAGACATCAACTAATCAACTATCAAATTCCTATCATCTTTTGGTTTGTTGTTGCTGTTCTTGTTTTTTAATCAGTTAGGATTTTTTCAAAATCCTTCTCTGTTGAAACCTTGTGATGGCGTCACTGTTGAAAGCCTTTTACCTTCATGGAAAGAAGCTTGCTGGTATTTACTATTTGGCAGGCATGGTTGGAACCACTTTGTCTGTATTACTTTGTTTTATTCATACAAAGAGCCCATGGGGTGGAACTTTTATTCTAGCCCCTTTTACAGATAAGGACAGTGAGGCAGAGGCTGGCTATATAGTTGGCCCAGGGTCACAAAGCCAGCAAATAGGAAAGCCAAACCCAGGTACTCTTACTCTTATCTGAGAGTCTTACTCAAAGGCTGTACTTCCTCCTGGGGAGTGCCTGGGGAGTGGACACAACGCTCTTCATGCCAAAGCATCCCGCTGAATGAGTTGATAAGTAGGAGAGATTTTGTTTTGACTCAGGAGGAAGGAGTTGTTTCCGGAGGATGAAAGAAGTCTCAGGGGCAAAGGGTAGAAGAAAGAATGGACCCAAATAAATGCTCTGTAACATTTTGGAATAGAAGGGGGTAGGGCAGGAACCTAAGGGCTATGGTTTTACGAAAGACTGGGAGACTTTGTGCTTTGGGAACCAGGTGATGTAGCTAAATAGATTTGAGGGGGATGGGGGACGAGCAGGGATCGGAGTGGGGATTATAGAAGCCCACTCCTCCCAAAGTGCTGTCAATTCCCCCCAGCCTCAGAACATAGACATTCCCCCCGAGCATTCCTGGAACAAGAACATTGCTTGTTCATTGATTCTCAGTGCCTGGCATATGGTGAGACCTTAATAAATATTTATTGAATAAATGAATAAAAGACCCAGAAGGTGAAAATAGAAGCCTATGGACCAATTTGTTCTTATGCAGACAGGAGGTGAACTTGGAAGTCTCAGACATACTTCAAAGATGGTTGGTTGGAAAGTGGGGTAGAGGTTGAATATACTGGGCTGGAAGTTTGAAAGTAAGGACAAAGAGGCATCTTCATTTTAGAATGGTAAAGTCTTGGACAGTTTTGTTGCAAACCTCATCTCCATATAATTTTAATCTATGAGGTAAGCATCACCATCTCCATTATGTAGACAAGAAAGCAAAGACTCATAAATATTAAATAAATTGCTTGCAGCTGGTCCTACAACCAATGTGTAGAAGAACAGGCACTTGAAGCCCTATCTAGCACTTTCCATAGGTCATGTTATTTCCACTATACTGTGTTGGCTAACATCTCCCACTTGGGCCGGTTTCTCATCCCTGAGGTAGATGGAGGGAAGAGACAGCATGAACATAAATCTCTTAGAAGAACAGCTGCAGCATGTCTTTTGTTTTGACAGTACTATGCAGAGCCCAAATTAAAAACCAAAACAAAAGCAAATGTGGCCAAAGTTCATGACCTTTGTTCGCCAAGGCACAGCTAAAACAAAGGGACATCTCTTTGATGTAGGTGATCTGAAATGATCTCTTCACAGTCAGCTTAAGACATAAAAATGTTTGTAAGCTGCTGTTACACAAAAGTGATATTGAGCTATCATATTTCATGCCCCACATAACTCTCTAGGTACCAGAGCATGTGAGGGATAAGGTCACTCAGGAAAGACATCGTGGTGTTGCGAGGTCTTCTTGCTTAAAGCTGGCTTCTTTTTATTGTGGTTGAGAATTGAAGGATTCGTTGTCCTTGAAATATCTTTTCAGACATCAGTGATGGAGTCTGTGTCTCATTCTTCATTCCCTTACAACTCTAATGAGAGCTCTAAAGCTTATTTTGCTGGGTGCAAAGAGAGTCAATAAGTAGTCAATGGTTGTAACTAATCAATATCTTACCCCCAATTCGATTTCAATGATGGAGAATGAAGTGACTTTTAAAGGAAGATCAAAGGGAAATTCTTTTAAGAATATCTCAGAAAGTGTACCAGGATTAAAATGAAACCTTCAATTTTTGGCTAAGAAATTTCATTTCTGTAAATTATTGGTGGGAAAATAATACCGAAGAATTCTCATGTTAAAAGGTCATTATTGAAATAGTACTTGTGGTATTGGAAAATTGGAAATAAACACCTATAGTAGGTAAAAGGGTATGTAAATTATAGTTGAGTCCGCATAGGGGATATGAGGTAGTAATTAAGAGGTTATGAAATAACATAATAACATAAAGAGTTGCCTAATGCTATAATGTTAAGTGGAAAAAAAATGTTAAGTGGGAAAAAGCAGAAAACAAAAGTGAATATTTAGTATGAGGATAACTATAAAAAAACAAATTTAATGCATGGAAAAATGATTGGGAGAAAACACACCAAATGTTTAAAGGACTAGATTTGTGTGATGGGACTATAGATTATTTTTCGTTCTTCAGTCAGCCTATCTGTGCATTTTAGATATGTTTTATGTTTATGTAAGGGAAAATATTCTAATAAACTTTTTTTAAACTTTATTTTTGAAAGAAATAAAATTTCCAACACTCCTGTAAGAAAACAAGCTTATATCAGATCATTTCTATTTCTTAATTACTGTAGCTTTAGGCTGAGAAACAGTCTACATGAGAATAATCACCCAACCTTTTGAACTATCTTCTAGTTAGATATCTCTAAACATCTCTGAGAGATGCAGGTGCTGTTTTAGAAGTATCCCTGGTCTCAAGAGGAACTGAGAATTTACAAGCTCTAGTTCTTAGGTCAGAATTGTTTTAATTCACTAAATGAGAACATATGTTGAATGTGGTAGAATTCCAAGATGGTCACCAAAATTCTAGGCCTCTGGTACATACAAACGTTAATCAAACACTAACCTCGGGTTGCTGAGAAAGGTTTTTGCAGATGTAATTAAGGTCTCAAATCAGTTGATATGAAGACAGGGAGATTTTCGAGGTGGCCTGACTTAGTTACATGAGCCCTTTAAATCTGAGCCTAGATTTCAAAGGCAGGGAAAGGAAGTCAGAGATTCGAAGCACAAGAAGGAGCTGATGATTGCAGGGTCCTTGGATCGAATCCTGCATCAGCCTTGCTGACTTGAAGATAGAGGAGACCACATGGCAAGGAATGTAGGCAGCTCTAATTGCTGGGAGTGAATCTCAGCAGACAGCCAGCAAGGACATGAAGGCTTATCTTAAAACATCAGGAATCAGAATTTGGCAAATAATCTGAATGAGCTTGGGAGTGGGTTACTTGTTTTATGTAGAAAGTGCAACCATAAATACAGTTTATTATATATACACAAAAGATACACAGTTTATCTGTGGTACTAAAATTTCATGGAGAGGGTATATATAAGCATTCTCTAAAGAAACAGAGCAGAGAGAAAGAAAGAGAGGGAGAGTGTGTGTGTGTGTGTGTGTGTGTGTGTGTAAACTGCTCACACCCTGAAGTGGCTGACCCTTCTGACCCTTCCCATTCTGCAAGGGTAAAATGCTATAGAAGATCAGTGGAAGCTTTGTAACAAAGCACAAGGACCCAGCACAGCTCCCAGAGTTGTGTGTCATCCAATATGGTAGGAACTAGCCATAAGTGGGAATTTAATGGAAACTCATTTAAATAAAAGAAAATGAATAATAAATGTGGCACTAGCCACATTTCAAGTGTTCAAGGGCTCTGTGTGGCTAATAGCCACCATATTAGATAATGTCACATGGAGGACTGTCATTGCAGACTCTTCTACTGGACAATGCTGGCCTTGAGTGGGTTGAGTCTGGGTTCCAATCCTACATCTGCCATTTGTTATTCGAGCAACCTTGGGCAAGTTGCTGTACCTTTCTTTGTTTTTGTTTCCTCATCAATAATTTGAGATATTGAAGAGCGTACCTATCTTAAAAAGTTTTGTGAGAAGTAGATGAATTAGTGCACTTAAAAAGACTAGCACAGTGCTTGGAATATAATTAAATATATCATAAATGATAGCTGTTATTTCAGTTATCCTCTCTGTGTTGAGTTCTTTGGGGAGGGGGGCATCAATTAATACTTGTAGTATTACTTGACCTGAAACAAAAAAAGAAATAAAGGGCCCACTCAAATAACTTAATTTTGGCCATTCAGATGAAATCATCTTGAAATAATCTCAATCATTATTTGCGATTTGCTCTTGGTAACTCCATTATCATAGTTTTTAAAATATGATTTTCATTTTGGATTGTTTCTGTGAAAGAAACTCACCCTCATCAAGATTTTAATTAATGCCTCAAATACTGATGTGCTATAATTTCATCAGCATCATAATTTAGCTGTTATGATGTCAAGGAAACAAATTGTATTAATCAGCAGTGTTTGGTCACTCACACAGATGCCGTGTTAGCACTAGGCCGATGGTATATGTTACATGGGAGGCAGATTGCATCCCTTTCTTCAGAATTGCCTATTTAGGTCACTTTACATAATATAATTCAGATGTGCTGCCCTTGTCTTATTCTGTCCCCTTAGTCCCTTTTCCAGTGGGAACACACCTTGATCCTTCTAAGCGTAAATCTCGAGTAACTCACTCTCTCGGTTGATGTATGTTGCTCCTAATGTGTCACAGCTGCGAATACCCTAGTTTGATTCCTGCATTTGGATATCTGGTGAAAATGAGAATTTCTGTGTGTGGCCCATGGTGATTAGGACATGGCTGGCAGAATGATCAACAGAGTTCATGTATAGTCTGATTATTTAAAAATCCACCCTGGGATGTTTCCTAGGACAGTGGGTGGTGGTAACAGATCTAGAAAGAAACTTGCCCAAGTTTCAAATTCTTTGCAGTACAAAAATTGTTTTTATTTGTTTAAAAGAAATGCTAGATACTGGTTATAAGAACTCTACAAATGAGGGGAGCCTGGGTGGCTCAGTCAGTTTAACAACCGACTCTTGCTTTCTGCTCAGAGTCGGGCTCCACGCTGAGTGTGGAGCCTGCTAAGCAGAATCTCTCTCCCTCTCCCTTTGCCCCTCCCCCTACTTGTGTGTGCTCTTTCTCTCTAACATAGATAAATAAACAAAATAGTTTTTCCATATGATGTCTTACATGCTTGTGTAGTTTGATGGGTTGTTGCAATTTCCAAATTTTTTCTTTTTTTCAAATGTCATCATATATGGTCATCTTTAGAAAGAAAAGAAACTTGAAAGGTAGAACCAAGACACTTGCATTCAAGTCCTGAATCACCTCAAAAGTGGGGTGTCCTTTGGCACGTCGTTTAACTTCTAAGCTCTGTGTACTTTGATGTCGTCATTTATAGAATGAAAGGGTTGGAATTGATCCACTCTTGTAACTGGGTATTAAGTTCTACAGTGCCACAATTCTCAATCTGGACAAATACAGGAAATCCAACGTGGGTGGAAGACAGTACAAATACAAGTTGGATATTGAGAATAGTCTAGAGGAATCCAGAAAGTCACATACTAAAAACACACACACACACACACACACACATCACATCACATGTACCCTAATGTAAGAATTTATTAGACAGAACATACTAGGGGCGCCTGGATGGCTCGGTTGGTTGGACGACTGCCTTCGGCTCAGGTCATGATCCTGGAGTCCCGGGATCGAGTCCCACATCGGGCTCCCAGCTCCATGGGGAGTCTGCTTCTCCCTCTGACCTCCTCGCTCATGTTCTCTCTCACTGTCTCTCTCTCAAATAAATAAAATCTTTAAAAAAAAAAAAAAAGAACATACTAGAAAAATAATTTAAGGTAGAAAGAAAGGGTAGTAATAGAAAATGCATTTTGAATCACCTACATATCAATAACTTGCTCAGGGAATAAAAGTAAGTTCTGGGACCCGGTAGCCTGGCATTCAAGATGTGACTTACCCGTCATTTTCTCTGTAGTATATGGCAAGCCAAGGAATGGTAATAGGAGCCTGTGTTAATTCTGCCTGAAAACACCATCTGGTTCTATGCCCTTATCTAGGCCACGGATGTCACAGCCTAGATGTGGTCACCATGATATTCAAAGGTCAAAGAGGGGTCTAATTACATGCCCCAGTACTTAAAGGGCAAATTCACCAGAGCATGAACGTAATCACTCAGGCCAAACAAGACCCATTTATAATTTTAATTATCAGTGAATCAGACAACTCTATCAAATACCAATTATTTGGCTGTTGCCGAAAATAACTGTCTTGTCTTGTTAGTCTCTAGAATAATCTCTTGAGGGATGTTGAAATGTTCCCCCTTAATGTAAATATTTGCTAATATTCATCAAGCGGAATTAAACTCATTTAATGTTTAGCATTGGTGATTTATTTTATTTATTGTTAAGGAACATCCAAAACAGGAAGAATGTCAAGGAAAGGCTGTTAATATTGTACACCATCACCATTCAGAAAGGTGCATTGGTACGCAATGCAGGTTCCACTCCCAAAGCTCATATTTTGTTTTCATTTAAAGAAATAGTTCACCTCATAACTCAGCAAAACTTTCTTTAAGGTCTTACTCATAATGGTCATAGAGCAGCAAACATTTCTCTGTGTGTCTGTGCACCTGGGACATTCAATAGGGAGCCTCCTTGGGGAGATCACAGTCTACATACATCCATGTCCAGATAAATGAGTACGCACTAAAAAACATTTAGCTTTGGGCTATGAGTGATTTATTTATTTATTTTTAAATTTCAAAATCATGTTTTGCATAAAGGATCCAAGAAATCTTCCACAATGGTTACCCCGTCTGTTCTATTAAACGAACCATAGGAAATGACCAAGTCCCTAAGTGTTGAATACCAGTAATTTCATACGGTTGAAACTAATAGCATCTGGGAGAAAAAAAAAATAACATCCAGACTGTCCCAGTTTTTAAAAATTGTCTATCTCGAGAATGACTACCTTTGAATAAATAGTTCCTCATTGTGTCCAGGGCTGTCACTTTGAGATCTGCTCTCTTGCCAGAGCCTCTCAAAAACCGGTATGAACCCCACCTTCTTTCTGCACTCAGCTGTCATCATTTCTTCCTTTGCTTTTCACCTACAGCAATTAAGACACGAGTGGTCTGTTATCTGCACGGCTTTGGTATTTCCATTTCATTTGCAACTTCAGTGCTCCTCAGTCATTTTTGACACTCTTATAATTTTTATCTGCAATTACGCTTTCATTATCTTCCTTCCCGATATTTTACATGTCCAATAAGCCTCTCAATTTCCTTAATTAACAAGTAACCTTCCTTCTTCATGCAGAAGGCTATTTTTATTCCTACAATATTTATTACTAATTGGCACATGCACACTTTTATACTTATAATAATTTTTCTGGCCTGCCCTTTATTTACCCTCTGTTTCACTCTTCTAGAAACATCTCATCCTCCTTGGCAATATTCGGTATTAGTTCTTGGGAGTGGCGATCTACTGTCAATATGCCTTCGACAGAGCTTGAGGTCTTACTCTTTATCTACAAATAATACTTCATGCTTTTGGAATGGTTGTCTTCAGTCTCTCCACCACCCCCCACCCCGTTCCCAAGGGTATTTCCCCATCAAGCTCTGTAAACTTATGTTCTTTCTATGTGCTGCTACTTGGTTTTTCTATTTTTTCATTTACCATTTAAATATTTTGTGCTTCTCACTCTGGCCTTGGAACAAGGAATCTGCAGCTTTGGACAGATGACAGCTTTGATACCACTTCCCTGTACAGTTGGAGCACTTCTCAGAAATGTCATCTCAGTTATGAGTTCATGTTGTCAATCACTTCTTCAAATGAGATGAATAGAAATTGGATCTCTGCTTGGTGACTTCTAGACCATCAGAAATTCCTAAGAAATAGCATGTTGAATTGAATCACCAAAATATGCTTTTTTTTTCTTTCTTTTTTAAAAATTTTTTTAGGAAAAGTAAAACTACCTTCAAAATACATATGCTCGGAGCGCCTGGGTGGCTCAGTGGGTTAAGCCTCTGCTTTCGGCTCAGGTCATGATCTCAGGGTCCTGGGATCGAGCCCTGCATCGGGCTCTCTGCTCGGCAGGGAGCCTGCTTCTCCCTCTTTCTCTGCATGCCTCTCTGCCTACTTGTGATCTCTCTCTGTCAAATTAAAAAAAAAAAAAATATGTATGCTCTATGACACCAGAAATACATACTGATCGCAGATATATCAGACAATACAGTTAGGAAAACAAAAAGTAAAACAGCCTACCTATATCATCCTGACTTTGAGATAACTACAACCCCCAAATATTTTTAATCAACATTTTTTAACTGAGCCTGTCTCTCTGCGTTCCTACTTTACAATTCTATTTTTCTCTCGTGCAGTAAGGTTTATGATTTTCTTAAGACGTTTGTGGTATATTTTTGCCTTTTCTTTCATCTCAGAAGTGTAATTTTTAATGTGTCGATTCCCCAAGAATAACTTTCTCCAAAATCCTCTGAATATATCCACTTTCCATTGAGCTAAGTGAGAGTCTGTCCTTGGCTTTTTCTCCTCTAGTCTGCACTGTACACAAAACTAACATATTGAGGGACTCAGCCTTCCTTTGAGTCTACATGAAAGTTTTGATTTCACACATCGCAATGCCAGACCATTCAATCAGAGATTAAAAACCATCTCCTGCTCTTAGGACAGAAATGAAGGACAACTGGTGATTGTGATGAGGTATCCGCTCTGCAAGTCAAGTGTTTGTCCCCAGAGCTGTGTGATTGGAAAAATCCAGCAGGCACGAGTCCAGTAAAAGAAACACTTGAGCTAAAAGTGTATTATCCTAAAGTGCACATTTTTATTTAATTCGGGGGAAAGCAGAATGAATCATAATAGGTCAATAATAATGACTTATGGCTTCCTTCATATGGCACATTTACAATAAATGGTAATTTACCATTAAAGAGTGGCATATTCCTTTTTGTGTGTGTAAGAAAAATGAGCATTAAGTCATACTGAGAAAGAATAGGTTTTCCTTTCCTACATTTGGGATTCGTACTCAGTTATTCAGGCTTAGAATATCATATGCAAGCCACTTTCTCCCAGCTTCTCCCTCCTCCCCTTCCCATTTAGAAAATACAGGAAGGATTAAAATGTAACCATTTATGACATCATTCCAACTGTATGCTGATGGACTGCGGATCCATTGAGTGGAGCCATTTGGAAAATATTTCATGTTCCAATCATTAGACTTGCTAAATGAGTTCAGATTTGGAATTATATGGGTTGAGAAAGAGAAAGGTAATATCTGTAGGTGATTGTATATAAATATAACGTAAAGTGTGCATATCATCCAGGCTTCTATCATCTTGATGTGATTTTTTTTTTAAAGGTTTATTTATTTACTTGAGAGAAAGAGAGTGAGAGAGAGAGAGAGAGCAGGGGAAGGGGCAGAGGAAGAGGAGAGAGAGGATCTCCAGCGGACTCTCCACTGGGTGTGGAGCCCAACCCCAGGATTGTGAGCTCCTGATCAGAGCTGAAACCAAGAGACAGCTGGTTGCTTAGCCATCTGAGCCACCCAGGTGCCCCCTCTGAACTTGATGTTTTAGTATATTTTGTGCTTTTTTTCTTTCCTCCCTCGCTCCCTCCTTTATCTATTAAAAAAAAAAACCCCAAAAACAAAACAAAACAAAACAAAAAAACCAGGGGCACCTGGGTGGCTCAGCAGGTTAAGCCTCTACCTTTAGTTCAGGTCATGATCTCAGGGTCCTGGGATCAAGTCCCTGCATTGGACTCTCTGCTCAGCAGGGAGCCTGCTTTCCCCTCTCTCTGCCTACTTGTGATCTCTCTCTCTATCTCTCTCTCTCACTCACTCTCTGTGTCAAAAAAAAAAAAAAAACAAAAAAAACCAAAAAAAAAACAACTCTGATGTTTTACTTGAGGCATAAATAGATTGATTCTTGTTTATTGGCAAACTTATATATAACACATTATTATTTTCATCCATACATAAGGGCCTCAGACTTGAACTCTAATTTGGAAAGGTGGAAACAGAAAGTGACTGATGCTGATTTGTTTGGTATCTAACCTCAACCTTTTTTTTTTTTTTCTCCAGGAAGAGAAGTATCAGTGTAACGTAGACTACAAAAATACAATTCTACAATTTCTATCTCTCTATCCAGTTTTCAAATATTTGGCTAAAACTCTCCTCCTTCTCAGAGAGATGCCAGATTAAATTATAGGGAACAACCTAACACTCTAAAACCTGCATATTCTATTTCTGTGGTGTATTAACTGGCTCACAATAACTTGATTAGGGAAAAGTCTCTAGTAATTGGATGAAGTCAGGCTCAAAAGATTTGCCCAATAATCAATAAAATCTAGTGCCCCTAGCTCTGCTGGTTCCACACTGCTTTTCTATCTATCCAAATGGCCTTTTCAAAGCTGAAGCTTCAGAGAACAAATATCAAACCCCCAAAACTGAGCTAATTTTATAAGCTTTTTGAAAGTAGATTGGGTTTAACAGGGCTGTGCTTTTGGAAATGAATGGTTGATATAAATCAGAGGTAGTGGAAAGGTAACGTTTATCTGATTTGATTTAGCAGCAATCTGGTCCAGATGGCAACGCAGAATTTAAAGATATTGAAATATACGGTTGCAGCTGGAGACTGTATAAACCTAAATATAAATAATTCAGATGTGCTTATGCATTTAACAAAGTCAATTTTAAATATAGATAAAAGCCAAGACTTTAGGCTAGCATTTGAAAATGGGAAGATGACTAAATGCAGGTGCTCTTACGTATGTGGCCATATTTCAATGCCTTATTTAGCTCCAATCCGAGAACGCAGGTAGAATTCATCAGATGTACCTGTCTGGCCCAAGAGAAGGAAACACAAATTAGTGTACGGTTAAATCTAGTATATCAGAAGCAAGTGGTCTGATGAAAAACAAAAGCAAGTAGGGTGAACGCCTGACTGAATAGGACTCAGAAATAGACAACCCTTCCAGCCATGCCAGGATCACAGGCCTAGCTTTTAAAAGTGCACAAAGAAGATAAAAATCCACATCTCCTAGAAAGCTGTGAGGTCTTATTGAATGAAAAAGAATGAAAACCTGACCCCACAATACATGGTAGTTTCTTCTCCTGCTTTGCTCTTCCTTTTTTTCTTCTCTCTTCATTTTCCTTCTTTCTTTTCTTCAATACATCACCCCAATGGACCTGAGGGCTAGGAATGGACTAAGATTTTGTCTCAGTTTGGGCTCTCATGAGATTCGGAGATGGTGATTTTTGCCAGTTTCACCAACACCTGATACTCTCTGTTCCCAGATCAGTCTTACACACCTACACTTCTTCAAGGACCACTCTTTACATGTTACTCTGGATACAGGCTCTTCATTGCTCTCCCTTAACCAACAGCCTAATGAGAGGCCCTCAAAATGATGGACTGATGCTTCACAAAATCTTAAACTAAACTTGGGGATGGGAAGAAAGTGATGACTATAGAAGATGTTATAAAGGAAAAATTGACAAGATTATTATAGGGTGTCCATGGAGAGGGAAAGGCAATGATTAGGAAGAGACTTCAAAGATGACTCTAGGCCTCACACTTGAGTCTGATCAAAACCATGCCTAGAATCAAAGACTTTGCTTGAATATGAAGAATCTTCTTGAGAGATGATGGGACTTGTCCAAGGTCACAAGGCTAAATATGGTTTGGCTTAGAGAAAAGATTCCCTGACTCCTAAAACAGAGCCTGCTCATTTCATCTCTACAGAAAAATTGGGTAAAGAAGCTCACTAAAGTCATTGAGAAAGGAAGATTGATCTAGAAGATTTTCATAATTGAAAACAATTCTAGGGGCGCCTGGGTGGCTCAGTCCTTAAGCGTCTGTCTTTGGCTCAGGTCATGATCCCAGGGTCTTGGGATTGAGTAAGAATGCATCGAGCTCTCTGCTCAGCAGGGAGTCTATTTCTCCCTCTCCCTCTGCCTTTCCCCACTGCTTGTGCTTTCTCTCTCTCAAATAAATAAATAAAATCTTTAAAAAAAGAAAAAGCTTTAATGAAAACAAGTTTATGGGAGGATGCTGGAACGTTGGCATTCTTTCTAAAATAGAGCCAGGTCATCAGTTTTCCTAGAGTCAATTTTAGGAGGAGGAGTAGGGAAGAAACACCTTTTATGAGAGAGGCATGATAGCAAGAACAAGAGGCACGTTCACTCTGGCACACCTAACATTATCTCCGCTGCTTGAAATTACTTAATGACATTATTCCCCACCCCGCCCCCCCAAGTGATAGGTGGTTTGAGTTCATTGAAATATTCTTGTAATGTCAGCCTCCTTCTCACCTGCCCACCGCAGATGGCTCACAACCCTGGTTTATCCTGTAAGCAGAGCCCAATCTTACCAGTGAACAGAAGGAAACAGGGCTCCTCTTGGTATCACACACAACAGGCAGAGCCGACAAGTCCTACCTTTACATCAGATGCATCTCAGAATACATTCCGAAGACTTACAGCTTCTGGTCTGTATTTCTTTTATGGCCCACTGAGCTGTGCAGGGTGGCAGCTGTCAAGACTGATCCTTGTCTGTCCATCTTTATATTCCCAGGCCCTAAATTACAGAATCTGGAACAAGGGAGTCACACTCTAAATATCGGTTGAACAATATTATGATAAACCACTTTCATCTGCATAACAACTCATTCATTCATTCATTCATTCAAATATACATCCCATGCTGTTCTAGAATTGGGATTACTATAGAGATTATGATATAACTTCACCCTTGAGCTAATATAATCTTGTCATTGTGACAGCCAGTTAAAAAGATAATTCCAATAGAGCATAAAAAGAGTTATGCTAGGGTGCTTAGGTGACTCAGTGGGTTAAAGCCTCTGCCTTCAGCTCAGGTCATGATCTCAGGGTCCTGGGATCGAGTCTCACATAGGGCTCTCTGCTCAGCGGGGAGCCTGCTTCCTGCCACCTCCCCTCACCACCTCTGTCTGTCTCTCTACCTGCTTGTGATCTCTCTCTATCAAATAAATAAATAAAATCTTAAAAAAAAGTATTATGCTAATGAAACTATAGGGTGCTTTATGTGGAAGAACCAAGAAAGGGCCCTCAGCTCAATCTTAGGGACAGGGAAGTCATCTCTGAGGATGCAACAAGTAAGCTGAGATTCTAAAGACTGAAGGAAAAGAGAGGAGAAAGGAAAGAAGGAAGTAAGGATGAAAGAACAAGGGAGTGGATAGGGGTTAACAGGTGATAACATGGTAGAGGGTTATTTCAGGCAAAGGTGGGGAGCTGGAGAGCACATTCAAGAACTGTATGCTCTCCCCATTTTTTTTTTTCACTAGGACTTCATTCCCACTATTTTATTTGATCCCCACAGTACTCTCTAGGATGGACAGTGTGTTAGGGGCAGGGCTGGGTTAATTGTTAAGTCTATGTTACAGATAGGGATACACAGACTCTGAGTTGAAAGGACTAGCTCTGATCACACTTGCCAGGGTCTGATCACACTTGCCAGGGTCTTCTGGCTCCAGTTTCAGTGCTCACTCTTCCCTATCACAATGAAAATCATTTTGGCCTTCCTTGATTCCTGAGGTTCATGCCTAAGTGATCAAAACCACAGCTTTAGGCTGGCCCCTGGGTCAGAAGAGCATGCTGTTCCCATGCCTGGGATAACATTGACCTTGCTCAGCCCAGTGGCCTCTGGCCTCCGCCTAAGTGCACAGATGCCCAGAGGCTTTAACTTCAAAGACATGCCAACCTTAGAGGCTCCAGTTCTCTGTGGCTTCTCCTGGAATCCACAGTCCCTGTGCCAGGAACTCCAACTGCCATCACAGGAACAACTTGCTCCTGGGCCTGTCCTAATGCACCTTTGGAAAAGCCCCTTGGGAAATCATGACTGTTGGACCTGGTATTCTATGTTCAGCTGACCTCTAAGCCCACCATCAGACTGCCACCAAAATCATAGATCTTTGGGGTGGGAATGGTCACGAGGGTGCATTTTCGTTCTTCTCCTTCTCTCCCCTTCTGCATCCAACAGCCCCACCTCCAGATGCACCTGTTTCTTAAATTCCTGTAGCATCTATAACCTGTCATTCTTAACTGTTGCACGTCCAAAGCCTGCCAGACTTGAGGACAGCATTTATAGAGCAAGCACGGTGCCGGGCTCTGTTTTCATTTCGGTACATGGATTAACTTGTTTAATTTTTACAACAATCTTGTGAAATAGATACTATTACTATCCTCATTTTATAGATGAGCAAACTAAGTCAGAGAAAGCTTAGACAGCCTCCCTAAGACTGAGCAGGTTAGTATGTGGAACAATGAGGCTGTGAACCTAAGCAGCCTGACTCCAGAGGACACGCTTAGCTGCTCTGTTCTAAGTCAGGTCATAGACTGAGTGTCTGGAAGGAGTGGAGATGGGTGGGCACACCAACTCTCGTGCCTCCCTGCGCACGCACATGCTGTTCCCTCTGCCTGTGCCTTCTTCCTCTCTTCACCAGCTTTTCCATTCTCTCCTTTCTGTTCATAAAACTCAACTCAACTCATTTATATAATAGCAAGAAAATGTGATCTCCCTTTGCTTTCTCCTGCCTTCCAAACCCCACTGAAATCAGGGTGAAGTCATTACTCCTTCATCGGTGTCCTCATGGGTATATAGTAACGATGTCTTTATGAGACTGACCCCTTACACCCACTAGAGGCAGCACTTTCTTTGAGGGTAAGGGCTTATTCATTCTGCAGCTCTACTTAACAGCACAGAGCCCGACATATGCTGAGAACAGTACAAGTGCTGCTGGAGGAAACAGGGAAACGTGCGGCGGCCGCCATTGAAAAAGAATTTACGCGTGTTCCTCAACTCAAGCAGTGAGAAAAACAACAGATGGAAGCTGCCTTGAGCCATAATTATCTTAATAGAAGTAAAATTCAAAGGTAGAGCAAGCCGACAGGAGGTACGGAGTCCCTTGTCACCTGCAGTCTGCAAGCAGGCCTGGGCAGCCACATAAAGGAGAGGTTATGAAGGGATCCCAGGTTCAGCTGGGGAGGCAGATTTAAGATTCTGAACCGAGCCAGATTTCCACTGCCAAGACCTTGCCTGGACTAGTTCAATAGTCTCTGTGACGGTTCATTCAATGTGTGAACTTGCCTGGGTGAAGGGCTGCCCAGATAGCTAGTAAAACATCATTTCCGGGTGTGTCTGTGAAGGGTGCTGGAAGGAATTTACATTTCAATTAGTAGACTGAGCAAAGATGTGGTTGGGCACCATCCTCCCCACTGAGGACCAGCACAGCACAAAGAGGCAGACAAAGGGCAAATTCACCCTCTCTGCTTGCGCTGGGTTACCCATCTTCTGCCCTCAGACCCTGACACTCCCAGTTCTCGGGTCTGGCGGGACAGCTTGCGGCGGGAGGTTGGCGGGGGGCACATTTTCCGGAGCCTATGCTGCTGCCCTGTTCCTGCATGTTCTTAGTGAATCTAAGTCTTACGTTGTCCCTGGCTCTGTGCAGAATTAAGGGAAACCAGAAGATAGATAGTCTGATGAGTAAAGAACGGAGAGGGAAATGATAAAGGATTCCAACCTCAGCCTTTTCCAATTTAATGAGACCCTGCACAGTGCCCAAGTGTTGCCACGCCTGGGAGCGAAGTTGTTGGCACCAGTCCTCACCAGGTGGAAATACCCATAAGAAGAAAATGGTGCCAGATCTGCCAACTTTTCCAAGAGAAGGCTGGGCCGCCTGAGCTGTACAGACTTTTGTGGGACAGGAACTTGCCTTGAAGCAAGTACAGGTGTTAGATTAGGAAAACTATGGGATTACCCAGAAAAGCCCTATTTCACCTCAGCTCCGGAAGAAGGTTTCGGTTGTGGAAATTCAACAGGCAGCGAAGGGGTTGTAGCACTGTGTGCGTTTTTAGAGGCCAAGGAGAACGTTTTGGCGTTATCTTCCCCAAACTGCTTTTTTATATCTGAACTCCAAGTGGGTAATTTTTTATGGTAAAGCACCAAGGGGTCTAGGCGCCATTTTTACCAGTAACTTAAACTTCCAAAGGCCAAAGCTGAAGCAACTTGGAAGCTCTCACCTTCTCCTCCAGTGGTCTAAATACAAGAACACCAGAGGGAGTTTTGATTCATTGAAGGCTGTGGTCTCCAGACTCCTAAGATGACCCCACAGGGTCCTGGCCTTCTGGTATTCACACCTTCAGGTAGTCCCCTATTGTGATTATTTGTAAAGAGTTTTCTACATATCTACATATATCTACTGTCATATCAGTAAAATTGATAATAAACTAATGCATGCACATGTATATGTACATTTGCTGCCCCTCTTCCCCCAGAGCACTGGTTATTAAACATTGGATACTAACTATAAATGAGTGAATATGCAGCCTTATTCGGGCTAATAATTTGAGACCCTGTAGGCAGTGGGAGCCATCAGCAGTTTTTGAGACGGGGCACGACGTGATTAGATCTGCACTTCAGAAAGTTCATTTTGGCTGTGATATGGAGCATAGATGGGGGGTGATGGAAGACAGAGTAGAAATCACTTAGAAAGTCTCTTCAAGTTCAAATGCAATTAATAATATCTTTTAGCTAAATGCTAGGCATGAGGCTAAGAAGTGCCTAATGCTATTTCTTCTACTCCTTATAGTAACCCTATTGAGGTAGACCTCGTCATCACAGGGACAGTGGGTCTGGACAGAAGGAACTAGTTTGAGCAGGGTTGCCGGCTATAGCGTAGGTGTAGACTTTTTTGGCTGTGTGGCAATCAGTAAAGAGGGATCCAGGGGGATCTTCTGAAGAATTACTTCTCCCATTGTATGTACCCGCACCACGCGAGGAGTAGTCACACGCCCCGAGCTGGGCCCAATAGCCTCTCTCTCCTTGTACCAAAATGCAGGGATGAGAGAATAGGTGGTGGATATTTATTCTAGAAGTCATGGTTAGCATAGCTGGCTGACTAGCTCTGCGGTATCCAGACTGCGCCGGTTCCTGTCCTCTTTCTAAAACTAGTCTCCACCTCCAAGCCTCTCTCCTTTCGTTTTCCAGAATTGGCCTGTACTGTTTGCTACCAAAAATCGGTCCCTGATATGGTAACCGATTAGGACAGAGCAAGGAATAAGGAGGATCCTGGAATGTTTCAGAAGACAGTAAACAGTTTGAAGTTTGACATACTGACATCGTAACTACACTTTTTTCCGTGGGCCTCCTTTCCCGTGGGGAACTAACTCCATTTGACACACGTGCACGGTGGGTTTCCTGAGTTCACAAGAAAAGAAAGCTTGGCCCGTTTGTTTCTGCGACTCTCCCCGAAGCTGCATTGAGTTATGTATTAATGATAGCTTGGCAGACCCATGTCCAGGAGGCTCAGAAGCATGAAAGACTAGCTGTTTACGTGCGAGGTGTGCTATCAAAGGCCACAGGAACACCCTTAAGAAGGAAAATTGACACAGCGACAGAATGAACCCCTTATCAAACAGAAGGTCTCGACAAACCCTGATTAGACGGGGTTCTGTGCCATGGCCTGATTGAAATGTTTTGCTCTGCAAGGATCCCGATGCAAAGGTCCAAGGGGTCTTGCATTAAGTCTTCTAGCTTCTCTTTCTATGGGGGGGGGGGGGGGGGAAATGAAGGCAGGCCTTCAAAGCAGCCAGGATCAAACCCCGGGCTGGCGGGGGTGCTTAATCAGCTGCCCCTAGGTCCCACGCAGGAAAATTCTGCCTGCTGCCAAGGAGGTGTTAATGTCGGAGACCATAAATGGCAGTGACCTCATATCTCTCAACTTCTCTGTCAAAAACCCTACTTGGCAGCAGATCAAGGATGCAGGTGGCCACGCTGGTCACATCTGGCTGGGTCTATAACAGAAATTAAAGTGACCGACCTATAAGTACGAGAGGCCCATTTACCAGTTTCCAGCTTAGCAACCCATGACTTGGCCCCTGGGGATGCTTGAGAAGCATTTGCGGGTGAAGGGTGAGCAGTGGAAGAAGGAGGGAGTCTGTTCCCACCCAGAGCCTGGCAGGGAGGGTCTTCTCTTTCTCAGCATTGCAGCTTCTGGGCCTTTGGTTCAAAGGGAAGACTTTTCTCCTGTTCCACTCCCGCCCTTCTGTTTCCAACATCCCGAATAAGGTAGAGGTTCTTGCTCAGGAAGGAGGAGGTCTGGGACTGTCCTAACAATACTTTCCATAATTTATCTTGCAGACTCCTTGAAAGATACGTGTATCTTTTTCCAGCCTGGAGCCCATACTTGAGATATTCTAGCTTCGCCTAGAACAGGAACGTTGTCAGGAGCCAGTCACTTCGTTTGTTAAAAGAAAGGATAAACCAGTTATTCTAGGGCTTTTGTTGAGCAGCCGTCTTGCCTGTGGTAGGCTGGACAGAATCATGTCTGCCACTGCTTCCCTGTATGAATGTGTCTTTACTTAAAACCCATGTTCCCTAAACCGTGTTGTATGCCTTCTCTCTTGACAACTATCTTTCATGTTGATACTGTTATAACCTTTGCCTGACATTATCAAAGTCCAGAAAGCAAAAGCTTGATGCCGGAGATAACAAGGCAAGGCCCCCACCACACGATCCCCGAGTCACGGTCATGCACGAACAACCACCTCAGCCACCACAAGCCAGGGGACTCAATCTCTCGGTTAAGCCATTTCCTGGAGCAAAAACCCACATTTCTTGACTGAGCCAACCATTTAAAGCTGCCCTCTCTGCCCTTTCAAATTTAATTTGTTTCAAATCTTGTAGGAGCCACAGAATTATTTCGGGATTGGAGTCAAGTGAAAACAGGTGTGCTGCTCTTTTATCCACCCACCCCACCTCCCCTTCAAAGGGCCTGATTAGGCGCCAGATTAATCAGACCAGCCAATAGGGCTGGAGGAACCCCTTTATTCTCTTGGGCACCCTTTACCAGGATGCTAACCCAGATTCCTGGATGCACCAGTATAGAAGCCCTGACCCAACTGACCTTCTCATGCCCCATCCAAGTGCCTGTGCAGTGTTAGGACTGGGATATGGCGTCACCCACCCTGTGCCAATGGCCTTCTCTGCTCCTCTGCTGGTCTACCTGACCCTGAGAGCCAAGGCCTGGTTGTCCTGCCTTCCAAGATCAACCTGAGCTCTGTTCTTGGCTATCTCAGCATTTTCTTTGGCTGCTCAATTTAGGCCGGCCTTCCTGGTGTGTCAATATTTAGGGGGCTAAGCATGGAAAACATTCACAAAGTTTAGGGTGAAATAGAAAGATCTTATTCAAGTAGGAAAATTGGAGTTCAGCAAAAAGTCACATCAGGAAGGAAAAAAAAATGGAAAAAACTTTATTCAAATTGTGCAGTCCTGGGAACAGAGTTCTTAGCACTAAGGAACACTGTGAGTAGAGATTTTTGCCTCAGTTCCTGCCCTGAAGAATCCCAGGCTTAGACCTGGAGCAACATCACTCATCTATCTATATAAACACCTTGGTTTCTATATTTTTTCTCATGACTTGAAATTCCATCTCGATGCTGACAATTCCCAAGCTCAAATCCTCAACCCACACCTCTTTCTTGAACACAAGACCATATATCAGTAATTGACTTGCTATCTCTTCTAAGCACTGAAAATATTCAAATCCACTCCACCTAAGTCCTGCTCTCTCCTTGGTCTCCCCTATGGCAATGTCATCCTTTCCTTTGTTCAGGCCCAGAACTTTGGAGTTGTCCCTGCCTCTTCAACTCACAGCCCCACATCTCACCCCTCTTACCTTCAAAATATTTCCTGTATGTAACTACATCTTGCCATTGGTGTCCCCACCACCCTGGTACAAGCCACTACCATCTTCTGTCTAAAAATTATAATAAGCTCCTAGCTGGTCACCCTACTCTACTCTGTCCCTTCCACCCCTACCTTGGCAGCACAGAGAAATGAAAATGATTCTGTTAGGATGTAGGTTAGGTTGTATCACCATCTGCTCAACCATCTTTCCCATCTCACTCATAGTAAAAGCCAAGTCTTCACAATGGCCTTAAAGACCTTCCAATATCTGTTCCCTCCCTTATTTCCCACCACTTAACTTCTGACCTCATCACAACCTCTTTGCTCCTTGCTCACTCTGTTCCAGCCACATTGGCCTCCTGGCTGGTCCTCAAACCTCCAACCATTCTGCCACTTCAGGACATTTGCCTTTGCTGTTCCCTTTGTGTGGAATGCTCTTCCCCTGGGTCTCTCTGTCTATTTTGCTCACACAGCAGAGTTAGTTCATTTTCAGGTGTCATCTTAACTGAGGGGTCTTCTCCAGCTACTCTACAATGTAGAATGTGTTTTGCAAACATCCTAACCGCTTCACATCTATTGTTTTCATGGTCCCGTGAAATATTACTTAAGCTACAATTCTACTCATACATCCCCTTCCTTTTGCCTCGTAGCCCTTACTATATTGCTTATCCTGCTTTATATTTATATGTGGCAGTTATTATTAACTGGCTCATTATACACATGTTTTTTTGTTTGTTTTCTGCACTTTCCACCTACAGAATAAGCTCCAAGATGCTGTAGACTCATTTTGTTCACTGTATCCCCAGAACCTAGATTGATGTCCTCTATGTGGTAGACATGACTATATACTTTTCTAGATAATTAATACCAAGGACCCTTCAAGTTTCCTAGCACTCTCAACTTTTCTTTGCATGATTATGCCAGTTTTAAAGGTGGAGCATGAGACTCAGTCCTGACCAATCATAGCATTTCATGTCTCCCCGTCTTCACTCCCACTCCACCAAAAGGAATTAGATCACAGATGATCATGTGACAATCAGAGGCAATGAGATGCAAAGAACTTTTCTGTGCTGACTGGGGGGAAAATATTGTTCTTCGTCACTGAGCTTTAAGCTAACAAAGTCTAGAGAGGACTGAACCTGTTGTAGCCACTTGGTTTCTGTGAGGAGAGTCTGTGAAGTGTATGAGATAAATTGATGGAGAAGAGTCATAAATCTTGAGGAGAGAGATTCTCTTGACCATGACCTATTCATCTCACATAGAGAACCATGAACTTCAGGGATAAAATATAGGGCAAAATAATAATAATAATAATACCCTCTTCTTTTCCCCATCTTCTCCCTGAGCTTTCCCATTTCCACCATCTAGAACTGCAATGATGCCCTAATCTAGAACAAGAATGGCATGTTATATCCAACTCCAGCTGAAATGTGGTGGTTACCTAGAGCTTAATATAGAAAAAGATACAGAAACTGTGAATAGTTCAGTGGGAAAATAATGCCATGATTGACCAGTAATATCTGTTATGAGTATGAGAGAGGAGAGTACTGTGTATCAGTATAGAATTTTTCTGTCTACAAAAAAGCATGAAAATTACATAAAGGGGGGATCTGCATTTATGGATAAAGCATGAACATTGAGCTAATTTCAGGAACAGAATCCTTATTAAATATGCACATGATAAGTGGACAAGCCACTACCATCTTCTGCCTAAAAATTATAATAAGCTCCTAGCTGGTCACCCTACTCTACTCTGTCCCTTCCACCCCTACCTTGTCAGAAAAGAAGGTATGATTGGATTGAGGGGAAATTCAGGGATGGCTTCTGGCGGATGAAAAGCACATGGAAGCCCAAAAATACGGACAGCTCATAGCCTGATTTATCTGGAGCAGAGGGGCTGTGTCACTGAGAAATTTGAGAGACGGCTGGAGATTTCCATGAGACACAGCATGATTGACCAGGGCCTTGAACGCCAGGCTGAAAGAGGGGATATCCAGGCAGCAATAGGGAGGTTCTGTCGGGTCTGGGGCAGGTGACGGTTGTAATAAGATCGATGTTCAAGGTAGATTATTCTGTCAGTTGAATCCAGGATGAATTGAAGGCGTGGGAATTGGTGGTGGGGAGGCTGGCTAGCATCCTGCTGAATGAGTCAAGGAAATGCACTCTGGAAAATGTCTTAAGCAGACCTGTCATGCGTATGACCACAGACTCCTTAGCTGTGTCCAAACCTGTGTCATGGGCATGTTTAGAGAAGTTTCAGAACCTCCATAGAGCATTCAGAGTAAATGACCTGAGCAGTTGTGGAGGGTCCTTCAATTCCGTTTACGTGACGGTGGCCAGGGCAAGGAAAGAGGCAAATCTGAAGAAGCTGTTAAAGATTCTGGTGTGGAAGGAGTTTTGCGCATTTGTTACTGTGGCACCACAGAGTCGGTCCAACAGGGTCTCTGGAAGTTTCTGCTGAAATGTGGAAAGGGATGATATGTTAATTACTTGATTTCACTCAGGTAAGTGTAGAATATACACCTAGGTCAGCCATGGTCAGGGCATGAGGCACAACAGAAATGTCACAGGGTGCAGGCTAGTAAAAAACAAAACAAAACAAAGCCAAGTGTGGCAAAGAAGAGGAGAGTCCTTATTTCAGAAAAGCACAGTTACTTATCTCTCACTTGAAGTTTTCATCCCCAAATATGGGCTAACCACTTCAAATTTTATTTTTTTTAAGAGAAGTCCTCTCTCTAGAGTTTTATGTAAAATATTCATTTAATTTAGCTAGTTGAATCCTCCATTCAGATTCCTCAACTCAGAATCTACACCTGTGGGTTTAGTCCCCTTTCTTGGGTCTAGCCCTTGATTCAAGAGAAGCAGAAGATGAGCTCTGAAGAAGGCAGCCTGGAATAAAATCTTGGCCTGCCCCCCTTATCCCTCTATAACCATGAGCAGGGGACCCCACAGCCCCCAGTGCCCACTCCATTATTTGTGAAATGGAGATAGTAACGGTAGTGATTAACTGAGCACTTACTAAGTTCTGGGTACTGTTGTGGTGGCTGTGGCTTATACTCCATCATTTAATTCTTGCAATGATCCTGTGGAAGGGTCACTACTATTTTTTCTGTTTTTCAGATGAGGAGACTGAGACACAGAAAGCTTAAGTAATATTTCACGGGACCGTGAAAACAATAGATGTGAAGCGGTTAGGATGTTTGCAAAACACATTCTAGGCATTAGCTATTCCTCCCCATTTTGCTGAAATCTAATTGGGGCATAATATTGTTTAGTTTTAGCTGTACAACATAATGACTGAATAAATGCATATACAGTGAAATGATTCTCATAGTTAGGTGAGTTAACATTCATCACCTCACATAGTGTTTTTCCTTGTAAGGAGAACTTTTCAGATCCACTCTATTCACAACTTTCAAATACACAATACAGTATTAATAACTCTAGTCACCACGCTGTACCTCATAGCCTCGGAACTTACCTATCTTATAACTTGAAGTTTATACCTTTGACTGTCTTCACCCATTATTACTTTTATTATTAGTGTAATGAAGAGAAAAAAAAATGGCCTTTAAAAATTCTAACTGCTGACAACTGCTTCTGCTGCCCGGGGAGTGTCATACTTCCTTTCTTGAAAGGCTCTTTATTTAGGAAAATATCTGAAAAGTCCTCTTAGGGTCAAAATGGTGAAGCTTCTGGGGGGTGGCTTGAAAGATGTCTGTAGGCAAGAGTATGTGGAACCATTCTACAAAGTAGTGGGAGCGCTGGAGGGTCCGGGGGAGGAACCTGAGCCAAGAAAACGAGGGAGCCAGAAAGAAAGAAGGTTGGGGGCGGGGGAGGGGAGCACAGAAGAAGAGCAGGTGCAGCCACCCCCACCTCCCTCTGCTAGAGACAGGAGGATGGAGGAGATGGTCAGTGAGCTTGTTCCTGGCAAGACTGGTGGGGAATTGTAATCATTCACCTCCATGACTATCGAGAGGAGTCAAACACCTTGTACTTGCAGACGCTGCTTTGGAGAACCAGAGGGAAAGGAACTGCCTCCCTTTGGGTAGGTACTTACAGACTCATACTTACAGAGCTCTTCCTCTGTAACAGTCCTCTCCCCAAAGTGCTTCTCCTCATTTAATACAAACAACCACCTCAGGAGAGGTGTTCTATTAGCCCCCGCTTTTTTTTTTTTTTTTTTTTTTACAAAAGGGGAAACTGAGGCAGCGTGAATAAGCAGATTGCGGAGAGTCATCCAGCTACAAGTGATCCTACCTGGGCTGTTAACCTCTATGCTATTTTGAAAGACAAACCCAACTGCAGAAGAGGAGATAACCTGTAAAAATGAAGATTCAGCGGAAGGTACTAGCAAAAGGTGAAGAGAGATGCATAAACCCCCTGGGAATCTGTAGGGACTTGGGGAGGCTCAGAGAGGGGGTGGTTAGTTGTTGGTTTTCCACTGATAGGAATGGGTCTTGAACTATTTTAATTTAAACATTAAAACAAAGTGGCACCGTTTATGTTGATCTTTGGGTGGTGACACTGTTTATAGGGTCTGCAAGTAACTAAAATCATCACTTGAAAGTTTACCTTATCCTCCACCACGGGCCCTGGGCTGATACATGTTTAATATGTCCAGACAGTACATCCCAGTGGGCATGGCTGCTTCCCCAAGTGTGGGGAGGAGCTAGTAACCCCACAGAAGCCTTCTAGGCATCAGAGTCAACATAGTTTTGAGGATTTTCTGAATGGGGAGGGGGAAGAGACCATTTTGTTATGCAGAAGCCTATCAATGGCTAACTAATACCCAGATCTAAAAAGAGAAAATGATAGAACATTCATGAGGGAGACTTTGATTTTTATCTGATCCTGGGGGAAAAGAGAGACAAACCTATTCCATTGTTTTGAACTTTGTTAATTTGTATAACACATGCTACTTATGTTCTTAAGGAGACAAAGATCCGCATGGTGGACACTTTTTCTTCTTATTGATTTACTAAGAACGGGGCATTGCAATTACTTTTAAGAAACGATTTAACTTACAACGATGGAAAAATCTTTGAATGAAAATGCTATCCATCAAAGGTAAAAAAAAAAAAAAAAAAAGTTAAGTCTTGTCACAGAGGAAAATGAGACAGGCATGATCAAAAGGCAATGCATTTAACCCGTAAGGAGATCAGGCAGTCTTAGGACGTTTGATGTGACGTCACTAACATGCTCTTTCTTTATTTTCTTTTTTCTTTCCCTTCTTCTTCTCCTTCTTCTTCTCCTCCTCCTCCTTCTGCTTCTCCTCCCCCTCTTCCCTTTTCTTTTTTTCCTAATAATCCACCAAGAAAGTTCAAAGCTTTTATTTTACTGAGGACCCACTAGCAACTTTCCAACTGTAGAAATAGCCTCCTTCTTTCTGTAGTGCTTCTGCTTTTGTTTCCCAGATATGACAGGGGAACCTGGAGGAGGAAAGAAGCTTACCCAAGAACTACGATTTTCTTGAAATATCCCCTTGCAGGACCTCAAGAGAAATCCCATTTTCTCTTGTTAGTAATACACTGCGCTTTGCACTTAGTATACCCTTTACATCTGCCTTTTCTGTCTTGGAAATTACACACATGAAGCAACCACAAGTGTGTAGGGAGTATTTACAGAGAACCCCATCACGTGACCTCAAAATAGATGGGCCGCTTTTAGGTGGAGGTTTTTGGACTGATGGTGGTGAGCTCTGCGGAAGGCAGAAGGGAGGGGAGAGACTTGAAGTGAGAAAAAGGCACTTGTGGAAGCTCAGAATTAAACAAAGACGTCTTTTTGAGTATTAAGAAACCAAAATAATGGATCGGGAGCCATGGAAGGGTGCCCAGTGGCCCCAAATGCTCATTTGCTTTTAAGGTTGTTTGGGCTTTAATGAGTGAAGCCTTGACAGAGGGATTAAAAAACTTGAACTTTGAAAAAGAACAACTTGCAAGGCCAAATGGGAAGAAGGATGACTGGAGGCAGATGGCAATGCATACCTCTGGGCTGGTTTAGCCAAGGGTTAGAGCTCCAAGCTCTGAGGCAGGGCTGGTGGTTTTATTCGAAAGCAGGGTTCAGATCACTTTATTCTGCCTTAGGCATGAGATAAACTTATCATGAAGAAACTGATAGAAAGAATGTCCCTCTTTTTGTCGTTTTAATCCTCCTGCATTTATCAAGAATCAATAGCTCACATTTCCCCCATGCTTGGTCCAAAGCGTATTGAATTTCTTCGAGTTCCTCCAAAGTGCAAGCTATTAAAATAGCAACCCAGTGCATAAATTGCCCTTCTCTGCTTCTCCCTGGTAGACTCCTGTGTAGCCTTCAAAATCACGTCCCCTCATATCTTCTCTCTGAATCTCTGAATTTTGTACTTAAATCTACCCCGCCTGGCCCTGCCGTTGCACTTATCCCACTGTATTGCAATTATTTGGTAACATAGAATACATGCCATAGCATGCATGTAGCTTGTATGTACAATTTAAATAAGAATAATTCTAAAAATATGTATAAACTGTTTAAGAAAAACAAATTCAACAGATTACATTTTAAAGATCTTATTGTTTTTATTCAACAAGTCATGATTCAGGACCCTCATCTAGCAGATAAAAAGAAGCTCCCAGAGGCTGTACAAAATGATAAGCAAAAGGGAGTAGGGTCAAGGAAGTCATACTGGCAAAAAGTGGATTGGTTGTGGCAAGGTCAGTTTCTTTGAGGGGTTGGCAGGGGTCTATCAGGCAGATTCCCATACTAGTGTTGATCAGGTAGTTCCTGACTGATTGGTTTAAGTTTCCATTTCTAGGAAAGGCTGAAAGTATAGTTAAATCTTGGTTTGGTGACATAGGGCTTAGCATGAGTAATGCTGTTTGGGGCCTCTTGTCTTACTTTTAACAGTACCAAGCAAACAGCTTAAGAAAGAAAATTTGCCAATAACTCAAAGTTTTCCACGTGACTCACCCATCCCTTTCCCTACTTGCACTGTAGAGGCAAATATTAAAAACATTTTATATTGATTATATCCTTTTTTTTCTAGCTTTACTGCCTGTGTTTGTATCCTTAAACAACATATGGTTAACGGTTGCCTTTTTGAACCTAATATAAATAGAATCATATATGGTTTTAAGATTTATCCATATTGATGAATGAATCATGCATTCTTAATGGAGTGAAAATTGGTTCTGGGAATACAGAAAACTCTTACTCTTTTAATGTATAAAGCAAAGATATGCATATAGTATATAAATAGTTTGTCTATGGTGTTAAGGTTTCATAGGGGACTATTAGGAAAAAAAAATGTAAACATCTCTTGGGGTATGATAATGAAAGAAAAATGGCTGAAAAACACTGTGTGGGTCATATATTTTCATTGCTACATAGGATCTTATTAGAGATTAGACCAAAATTTATCTATCTGATGTTGGTGGATATACAGTTTGTTTCCAATTTTTTTTGTTATTAAAATCATCTCGTGCCCACGAATTTGATAACCTTGATGAAATGGACCAATTCTTTGAAAGACACTAAATCTCACCCTAAAAGGAATAGACAATCAGAGCTCAAAGATTTCCTGAATGCCTGGGTGTCTCAGTTGGTTGGGCGTCCCATTCTTGTTTTCAACTTGGGTTGTGATCTCAGGATGCTGGTATTAAGCCCCTTGTCAGGCTCCGCATTCATTGCGAAGTCTGCTTGAGAGTCCCTCTCTCTCCTTCTGCCCCTCTCCCAACTCTCTCTCTCTCTAAAATAAGGAAATAAAATATTTGGGGTGCCTGGGTGGCTCAGTGAGTTAAGCATCCAACTCTTGGTTTTGGCTCAGGTCATGACCTCAGGGTTCTGGAATTGAAACCCACATTTAGCTTCATGCTCAGCATGGAGTCTGCTTGTCCTTTTTCCCTCTGCTCCTCCCTCTCCTCTCTCTCTCTTCTGCTCTCTCAAATAAATAAATGAAATCTTTAAAAAAACAAAGCAAAACAAAACAAAAAAACAGGACTGGAAGAATTCCCAGTAAGATCAGGAAGAAAACAAGGACCTCTCTTCTCATCAGTACTTTTGAACATCCTATTGGAAGTCATAGCTAATGCAGTAATCAAGAAAAAAATTTAAAAAGGTATATAAATTCGGAAGGAGGAAATGAAACCATGGTCTTTGTTTGCAGGTGACATGATTGCCTTTACAGAAAATCCAAAAGAATCATCAAAAAAATGGAACTAACAAGAGATTATAATAAAGTTGCAGATATAAGTTAATATACAAAAGTCAGCTGCTTTTCTATACCAGCAATGAAATAAAAAACACATTACCATTTACATTAACAGCACCCCCAAAATGAAATACTTGGGTATGAAACAAAAAAAATGTATACAAAATCTATGTGAGGAAAGTTTAAAAACTATGATGAAAGAAATCAATGTATAACCAAACAAATAGAGAGATATTCCGTGTTCACAGATGAGAATACAATATCATCAAGATATCAGTTCTAATTTTGATGGATAGATCCAATAGTAATCACAAAACCAAAATCCCAGCAAGCTATTTTAGGGATATCAATGAGGTGATTCTGAAGTTTATATGGTGAGGCAAATGACCCGGAATAGCTAAATCAGTAGTGAAGTAGAAGAACAAAGTCATAAAGTGAAAAGATTGGAACTACCCAACTTCAAAACTACAAATCTACAGTCATCAAGACAATGAGCTGTTGGCAAAGAATAGGCACATAAATCATCAGAGCAGAACAGAGAACCCAGAAATGGAACCATATGAATATAGACAACTGATCTTTGGTAAAGGAGTAAAGACAATACAGTGGGACAAATAGTCTTTCCAACAAATGGTGTTGGATAACTGAACAACCACAGGAATCTACAAACACAGACCTTATGCCTGTCACAAAAATTTACTCAAAATAGAGCATAATGAAAATCCCTGAAAAGGGTTGAAAATTGAAAGTTTACTATTAAAAGCTCCTTTAAGATAAGTCATTCAACTTTCACACTCAGACGACATAATAATAATAGCAGGTGCACAATAACTTAGAATTTGCTCTCCCACCACCTCGTTACCCTCTAAAAACCATTTCATCGTTATCAAAATCCTGTTGACCAAAGGTAATACTCACATTTTGAGTGTTATTAAATATTAAAGTGCAGTTTTAATTTTTATGACAGTATTTTTATTAATATCTACTTGCTCCTACTTTAGCATTTTCTTTCTTCTACTTTCTCTGTGTTTGTTCTTCTGTTCTTATTCAAAGTTCTTAATTTTCAGCCCTTCTTTTTTTCTTATACGTTTATGAGACATTAATTTCTCTCAGTACTATTTTACTTTTTCCATTATTTCTCCTTATAAGTATTTTTAATTTCCATGGTGGTTTTTTTTTTATCCATGTGTTTCCCCCCAAAATACATAAAGCTATTTTAATTATCTTTTTGTTATTGATTCCTACATATTGTGTTATGGTTAGGAATGTGGTCTGTATGATACTCTTTGAAATTTGTTAGGACCTCCTTTATGGCCTAAAATGTGCTATAGGCTCCACGTGTGCTTGGGGAAAAAAAAAAAATGTGTTCTCTAGTTACTGGTGTGGCATTCTAGAATGTCTGCAGGTCAAGTTTCTTAATTATACTGTACAAATCTTTTGTTTTATTCCTTGGCAGTGTAAGCTATCAATTACGAAGACAAATGTGCTCAATATCACCTAGTCTGATGTTTACTTGTCCACTTTTCTTTGTAGATTTGTTGATATATTGTTGTAGATTTGTTGCATATATTTTGGAATATGCTTAGGTAAATATAATTTAGAATTATATTACATTCTGTATCTCACTTTTTGAGTTTTTTTGCCTTAAAATCTATTCTGACTAGTATTAATATAATTTTTTTTTTTTTTTTTTTTTTTTTTTTTTTTTTCTTTAAAGTTTTTTTTATTATTATTATTAATTTTTTTTTTTTTTTTTTTTTTTTTTGCCTGGAGCATCAGTCAGGGTTCAGTTGAGAAAACAGAAACCTCCTTAAATATCTAAACAGAGGTAATTTGATTCAAGAAATAGGTTACCCACATAATAGATCTGAGAAGCCCACCATGGATGGTGAGGGAACTTGGAAATTAGCAACAGCAAGAAGCTCCTTCCACTCATAGGGAGGGAAACCAAAGGGGACACGAGTGATATCAAAGCCCAGGGTTTGTAGCCATCCAGCAGAGGTGGAACCACAGTGACCGAGAGGGGGCTAGAGCAATAGAGGAGATACCACAATATTGGAGACTCTGTCTGAAGGGGAGGAGAGAAGAAACCCCAGCTGATGGCCTTTTACTGCCAGTCCAAACTCAACTTCGCATTGACCCAGCGTAGACAAAAACCTGGGGACCTAGAGAAGGCAGCAACAGAGCATCAGCACCACTTTGGTTTGACGAATAGAAGCCCCTTCACACCAACCATTCTGTCCTTTTGACATGTCCTTACTTTATAACACAAAACGATGTTCCAGGCTCATCTCGTCCTTTTTCTGCAGACCTCCAGGGAGATCTTTGTCACCCTGCTCTGGCTCCAGCTGCTTCTGCAGGTGCCCCATATGGAGCAGAACTCTTCTTAACTGCTTGGGCTCTGATTCCTCTTGCTTACTCAGAGCAAGATAGTGAGGACGTGAGTCCAAGGGAAATGGCTCAAGGCTTTTTCAGACTTCCACATCCTAATGTTCTAGGTTGCGCTCCTGGGAACTGAGTATAAATGGATTTTGTTTTGGAGTCCAATCGGATAATCTTTATCTTTTAAATAGATAGTATGTTCTTCCTCATTGATTTTGATCATTAGTATGTTTAGATTAAATTCTACCAACTTACTGAGTACTTTCTATTTGTCCCTCTTCTCCCACTTGTTTGTTTCTTATTTGTTTTGCTTCTTTCTTACCTTCTTTTAGATTGATTTAGGGTTTCTTTTTTTTCCCCCCTTTCTCTTATTCCATTTCTCCCCCTTCCTGCTAGCTTGTGTGTTACACACTCTATTGTTGTCCTTTTAGGAATTACCCTCAATTTTTAGCAAACATTTTTAGTTGAACAAACTTTAAAATAAAGTCCTTTCTTTTCCACTTCTTTTCTATTTCCCCCCTCCTCTCTACTACCTGTTTCATAACCCCATGTTTTATCTCCCTTCTTTTGCCCCCCCCCCCCTTCAAAATGATTTGGTCCCAAATCCATTAGGTGGGCCTGGCAAGGTAGATGACCCCATCAGGGCGGAGGTGGCAGAACTCAACAGGGGCAAGAAGCTATCTCCATGAGGAAGCAGGAACAACCCATGTGGTATGACAATCTGGCACAGAGTGTCAAAGAGGGTGTCCTTGGAGGAGGTTGCGTGGAGCAAGGTGTTGGAGCCTGACCATAATGTATAGGGTGACCTTATAGAAGAGAAATTTGGTGAGGAATATTGAAGCTTGAGTGGGTGGGTTGGGAGTACCCTCAGGAAGGAGATCTACCAGAACAAGGAGGTATCCATGTAGGAGGCAGGAGGAAGTGTTGTGGCAGGGAATAAAGGCAGGCTTCTGGCTCAGGATATTGAACGTTTCAGAGCGAAGAGTCTTATGTGAGAAGGCAGCCTGTGGGGCGTCAAAGCCCAAGCTGTTAAGGAGAGCTTGCAGTCAAGATGGTGGTCCTATATAAGGCATCAAAGTCAGAGCAGGATGAGAAGATTTTCCTGAGGTGGCTACAGAGAAAGATGAGCCTGGAATGTTTTTTAATACCCTAACATAGGAAAGTACTCAAAGGATGTTGGGGACATTTCAAAATAATACAATAGCTAGCTTGAAGAGGCTTTCATGGATAAAGTTGACAATTTAAACACCAAAATAAATAATAAAAGTAATGGATTATAAAGCACTTAATAAAATAAGGAAGCATGAGTCCATATGACATAAATAAGTGAATAAATTGAAATTTTGATGAACGCGGTATTTATGTGGTTCCATTACACTTTCCATAATGTACTTTTTAACTACCAAAGGAAAAAAGAGTAGCTTTTCTACAATGAGTAGAGAAGACGCTTGACCCATATAATTTTAATCAAGTGATCAGATTTACCATCCCCAGAAAAGGACAGCCACATGACAGAATGCAACAGTATTGGTTCTATGCTATTTCTGCCAAAGATGCATTGACTTAAATCTAATCACAGTAAAACATCAGACAAATCGAAATGAGGGACATTCTACAAAATAACTGGTTCATAATTTTCAAGTGTCAAGGTCATGAAAGTCAGGGAAAAATTATTGAATTAAACTAAAAAGACATGACAAGTATGCAATACATGATTCTTTTTTCCCCCATTTTATTTTCTTTTCAGTGTTCCAAATATTCATTGTTTATGCACCACACCCAGTGCTCCATGCAATATGTGCCCTCCATAATACCCACCACCAGGCTCACTCAACACCCCCCCTCCTCTCCAAAACCCTCAGTTTGTTTCTCAGAGTCCACAGCCTCTCATGGTTCATCTCCCCCTCCAATTTCCGACAACTCATTTCTCCTCTTCATCTCCCAATGTCCTCTGTGTTACTCCTTATGTTCCACAAGTAAGTGAAACCATATGATAATTGACTCTTTTCTGCTTGACTTATTTCACTCAGCATAATCTCTTCCAGTTCCATCCATGATTCTGAACAGGATCTTTTTGCTATAAAAAATATTAAGACAGGTGGAAAAATGTGGATAGGTATGAGGATTAGATGTAGTAACAGATCAGTGTGAATTTACTGATTCCAATGGTTAATTTGGCTGTGTAGGAGCCAAATGTTTTGTTTGTAGGAATCACACACTTAAGTATTCAGGTCTGCCACTTACTCTCAATTGCTTTAGGAGAAAAAAAATATCCTGTAAGTTTGAAAATAAATATCTTAAGATAATTGATATTTTTACAGTTCTGTGAATTACCTTGTAAGAGATTAGGTCATGAAATCTATTCATCTCCCTCTTGACTTAAATATTACTGTACTGGATTTTCATTTTATCTTTGTTTGTTTCAGTCTAATATAATAAACATTATTCTTTTATACATCAAGGTTTCTCTAGATTTTCCTGTATATTTATATATTTTTTGTTAACAACTACTCCTAATGCCATGGGCTTTCCTTCTGAGGTTATTTTCATTCTCTCAAAAGAAAATCTTTCAGAAGTTCCTTCAGTGAGAGAACATCTATGGGTAGCACATACTTTTTCATGTCCCTGAAAATGTTTGCATATAACTCACATTCCTGAAATACAGTTTTGCAGGTTATAGAATTCTAGAGTAAAAATGATTTTCTTTTAAAACCTTGACCTAAGTATTCTTTGTCTTTTGCTTTCTATTGTTGCTTTTAAAAACTGTATTGTCATTCTAATTATTGTATCTTTGTAGTCAATCTATCTTTTCTTTCTGGACAGTGTCAAGGTTTTCACTTTGTTTTTGGTATTTTGCAGTTCCACTACAAAGTCCTCAGGGTTTTCTGAATCTGACTTTTGGTATCTTTTATGAATTTTAAAAAACTGTCAGCCATTATCATATTGAATATTGACTGTTTCCAAATCTCTAAGCAATTCCAAAATGCCAATAAGCATTTATTTTACCTTTGCAATCTGTCTTCCTTGTGTCCTGAACTTCTTTCATAGTTTTTGTCCTCTACATTTCTCAGAATTTCACTATTTTTATTTAAATGTATTAAAATAATCATTTTATATTCCAAATCATGTAATTCTACCATCTGTAGTCTTTGTGGGTCAGATTCTATAGTTTGTTGTTTCTACTGACTTTCAATCATGACGGCTTATTCACTCATATGTTTAGTCATTTTTTATTTTTGGCCCATGTACTTGGAACTATTATCCACAGTAATTTTTTGAAGCCTGGATTTAAAGTCTAGTCTTCCAAATGGTTTTTCCACTGTTTCTTCCAGACATCTGGTAGAATTATTACTTGAGACCCTTTAAATTACATACTCACTTTGTGGTTTTTCAGGCCCAAATCTGATATAGTATAGGCTTATGCTTATAGATTCCTAGGAAAGATATTTCTCCCACAGCAACCTAGAGCAATCACCCAGAAATTCGTGTACTCCTATAATATCTCTTTGTAGGGTGGACTTTTCTTTCTCTACTTTACATCTGGGGGGTATTGTCCTATGGAATTTCTACTGGTTTTATGTAGTAGTTCAGAAGTCCTTCAATTTCTTCTCCTTCCATTTCCAGATCCAGAAATCTCTTAAGTAGAGTGTTACTCTGAAAGGCCAAAAAACCCTGGTAATTTACCAGGACTGAATTTCTTTCACCACTCTAAACTGGTAGGGTCTGAGAATCAGATTTGATTTAAAGAAAACAAAAAACTACCCTAAGCACTAATCAAAGAAAACTATAGAATATTTCCCCACTTTCAGTATGAAGTAATTCCGCCCCTCCCTGGCTCTCCTATAGCAATGTGAATCAAAGAATCTAAAGAAAACAACAAAGTAACAAAATATTTTGTGCCACATATAGTATAATAGGGCAAGTCATGACAAGATAACTTCCTCCAAAGCCATTTGTAACTACTGTACTCCTTTCTGGAATTTGGTTTCTCCCAAATTCCAAGTATGCTGATTATTTATTCATAAAAAAAAATTACACAGAAGTTACTACTAACTAGATTGAAAGTTCTTTGAGAGCAACAACAGCACCTGGTTCTACAGAGCCTAGAGCAGGACTGCTGGTCATGCAGAAAAGAAAAACAATATTGATTACTTGGTTGATTGACAAAGTATATCATATGAAGTTTAATTGAGAGGAAATAATATAACACAGAAATAAAGCACACTGACTATGAGTCAGGTCTCCTGGCTTCAAATCCAGGATCAGATATTGTTAGAAATAAGATCTTAGGCAAACCTTCTCTAAGGTCAGTTTTTAATCTGGAAAATGGAAAAAAAAAAAAAAAAAAACAGTAGTTCTATTTTGTTTTTTAATGAGGCACTTCTAAGCTAATTTGAATGAATTTATTATTACAGAAAGGATTATGGGTGTTCAGAAAATCTCTCTAGGAAGCAATTGCAGAGGAGTGGGCCCTGAGCAAAGCTGTGGAAGATGGCGAATATTTGGATGTCAGGAACGAAC
Organism: Mustela nigripes; assembly: GCF_022355385.1. Taxonomy (NCBI): domain Eukaryota; kingdom Metazoa; phylum Chordata; class Mammalia; order Carnivora; family Mustelidae; genus Mustela; species Mustela nigripes. The sequence goes on along the minus strand of NC_081557.1, from coordinate 22,799,020 downwards.
CCAAGAAACTTCTCACACAGATGTATTTGGCTTCCTGATTCCAGAGGGGTTAGCAGAACTCCTAAAGCCACTTTGGATTTCAATTTCCCTCTTGATTCATGGAGGGAATACCAAGTAGTACTTATGGACTCTGGATTCATTGCCTGGGATTAAATCATAGAATCATAGGTCTAGCTAGCTGATTGCTTGTGTTAAAAAAAAAAAAAGAAAGAAAGAAAGAAAGAAAGAAAGAAGACTAAACCTCAGATTTTTTATTTGAAAAGTGGGAGAGTGCTTATTTCACAGGGCTATTGAAAGGATGGAATGAAACCACCAATATAAGTAGCATAGAGTAACTATTCAAAAGTATAATTTTTAAATTCATTGTTTAAATCTTGGTAATATTACCATTTTCTCCTATTTCATTCTCAAGTCCTGAATCTCTGGAGTATTGCTACACTTACTTGATCAGCCTTCCTCATCCACCCTTTGCCCTATGTGGAAGAACACATTTCCTGATTAAAGGGGTACATCCTGTGAAGATGACTGTGAAGGCAAGTCCACAATAGACAGAGAGACAATGCATTCTTGTTCAGAGCAGCCACCAACAGTGATGACAACAGCCTTCAATGGGCTGGGGTCAAAGATCAGCTGTCCTTCTGTCACTTCATTCTTCTTCTGGCTCCCAATGGAGTTCATTAGGAACTCAATCTCAACTCTAAAATTCAATCAAAGCACATTCACATGGGCCCAAGCCAAGGACACCAAATGAACAAATTCATAAGGCAAAACAAAGTCTTCACTCACTCTTCTGAACAGTGAGTTCACCATCCCTTTGTTGGTTGTGGAAACATGGGGCAGCTGCTACCAGCCAGGTAGAAGATACTGGGAGAAGTTGGTGATTCAAACCCTACAGGTGGGAGTTGGGAATTAGTAGGAGGGCTAGATGGAAACCCTGGACACCCTCAGGAAACACTAGAGAGAGATCCAACAAGTTATCTCCAGGTGGGCATCCAAGGAAGCTTAAAATGCTGAGCTAAACTAAAAGTGAGAAATGTGACCACAGAGGCTGTTTTTGACAAAGATCTTTTCTTATCTCAGCCTCATGAAAAATATGCTTCCTTGGAAACTGTTAGAGTAGTTGATGTCCTTCCTATGCTCCTCAGGGCACATGCACGACATTTGCCATGGATGCAGCTGGAATCCATCCTTTATGGCACAGGGTATCCCTTGATTTCATTGTCTGCTGGGAGATTGCCCAGATACTGAAAGTGTGCAAGAAATACTTTTCAATTACTGTACATACATTCTGACATGCTGTGTGGCCTTCACCAATTTACTGCACAATCTGTCTTGATAGTACCCACAGAGCAGGTTTCTTGATAGTACAGATAAAGTTACTTCTCCTTTTTGTTGCCTAGGACTCTTTCTGTAGGCTCAACTCACCAAAGGAGCTGTGCAGATCAGAATGTAGCAGAAAGAAGCCTGAGTGGTTGCCACTAAAAGAGGGTAAGAATGAAAAGGAGAAATATGGATGGGACCCCCATAATGTGCCTTGGCTAGCAGAAACTCCACTCCACAAAGGGAAGGATGTATCTATATCAGAGAGACCCAGCAATCAGATCAGCATGAATGACTCTGCCAGGTATAACTAACACTCTTCTTGTGGTTGGTTATTTTCTCTTGGAGAACAATCACATTATGAATGCTAACTATTTCCAAGCATTACGCTCAATGCTTTAAAATACATGACCTTAATTTTGGTTTTTGGCTCAAGGGGGCAAAGGTGCAATTGTCTTTGACCATCCCAAACCCAGGTTCGTCTGACACCAGCTGTCTCCACCATGCTAAGTTTGACTGGAATGAGATCAAAATTGTATACCTGGGGCATACCCGTGGGGAAGTTGGTCTGCCCTGGTCCCGACGATAAAAAGGTTGGTGATGACATTGCCAAGGCAATCAGTGATTGGAAAGATCTGAGGATAACAGTAAAATTGACCGTTCAAAGCAGACGGGCCCAGAGAGTGGTGGTATCTTCTGCCTCTGCCCTGATTATCAAAGCCCTCAAGAAACCACCAAGAGACAGAAAGAAGCAGAAAAACAGGGAGCACAGTGGAAATATCACTTTCGATGAGATTGTCAACATTGCCTGACAGAGGCAGCACTGATCTTTAGCCAGAGAACTCTCTGGAACCATTGGAGATACTGTGGAATGCCCAAGCAGTGGGCTGCAGTGTTGATGGCCGCCACCCTCATGACATCACAGATGACATCAATTAGTGGTACAGTGGAATGCCCAGCCAATTAAAAACTACAAAGGAAAATATTTCAATAAAAGATCATATGACAACCTAAATAAATAACCTTTTTTAATCCTCATCATAATCTCATTAAGTTGATATAATTTTCTCTCCTTTTCAGATGTGACAATCAATATTTAGGTCTAAGGTTCAAACATAGGCTGGAGGGAATCTCAATCCCATGCTTTCAATGACATTGCTATCAATCTTGGTTTCTAGAAATGCAAAATCTGTACTCTTCTGTCTGCAGTTCGGTGTGGTTCCTCAATAGGCAAGGATGCCACAAACAGCCTCAGAAAAATAGAGGCAGGATATTTGGTCACTTTTTATAGCTTTGGATACTTAATGATATATAATTTTCTTATTAAATTTCTATAAACCTATATTGCATCAAGACAAAGTTATTTCTTCTTATTCTGACCCATCTCATGTATCGTCACCAGAAGGGTCTGGTCTAGTTACTTCTCTGCTTGGGAAACAACTAATATCCTTTAGCTGTCCCCAGGGCAATGGGCACAACTGGATGTCTAAAACTGGCCACACCCTGCCTTTCCAGACTGACTTCCTGTTGCTCTAGTTCCAGCTGTTTGGTTTCAACTATGTATTTCTACAACGATCAGTATTTCAGACTAGATGAGGTCTGTTTTAAGCATTTTCTTGGTCTGCATAGAATCTCACTTCAAGAAGGATTCTGTGCTTATATGAAGTTTGAAAAATACTTCACCCAACTCCACCCCAGTTCATTCACCTGAATGAAGGAATCTCCCTACTTTACATCTTGGGCCAAGCTTATCTTTCTTCTAAACTATTCTTCCTGCCAACACTGCCTCTTGTTATCATGCAAGTCCTTCAAGGCCTGGTTGAAATGCCACTGCCTCCCTGTCCTTTATGTACTTCCATAGCTCTTTGTTTACTGCTATTGTAGAATTTGCCACTTCAAAACTGTGGTGTGGTTATTTGGGTCCACCTCATCTTGTCCCTCCCACTTGATTCTGATATCCTATCCTGGTGGGGGGGGGGCAGGTAGAGACCATATCCATATCTCCATTATATCTGTGTGCTACCCCAGCATCTACTGTTATGTTCTAAACATGCCAGACACTTAGTAAATATGTGCTGATTTGAAATTACCCGACATTGATAATGTTAAGCAATGGCTTTGGTAAACACCATCTTTAGTTCTTGGAAGATACTATGGTTTAATTATGCTTCCCCTGCCAAAAAGAGTTATGTTGGAGTCTTAACCCCCTGTACCTCAGAAGGTAACCTTATTTGGAGATAGGTCTTTATCAAAGTAAGCAAGCTAGAATGAGGTCATTGGGATCGGTGCTAATTGAAGCAACTGGTGTCCTTATAAAAAGGGGAAATTTGGACACAGATGACACACATAGATGATGATGTGTAGATACAAGAAGATGGGAGACTTGGAACAGACCATTTCTTTATAGCTCTCAGAAGGAATGGCATCTTGATTTTAGATTTCTGGCATCTTGAACTGTGAGATAATACATTTCTCTTGTTTAAGCCACGCAGTGTATGGTACTTTGTTATGGCAACCAGAGAAAACCAATACGGAAGCCAAGTTGTTCCAGAGATTATCAAAAGTATCCTGTACCCACCTTTATAGTCCATGCCTGATTTCAGAGGTAAGGCAGTAAGTGTTACATTCATTGTCTTCCTTCAAAGGATCTTTTATCCAGGCAGGAGGGTTCCAGATTTTGTTTTGTTCTGTTCTGTTTATATTTTATAGATATACTTTGGGAACTTTCTTCAACTGAAGACCCTCTGTGGAGGGTCAGGCATGGTACTAATGCTGGAATACAGCCCGGTCACTCATGCTTTAGTTCTGTCATTCTCCAAGTTTTCGGATTCCTTAAGCACAATAACAGTGCCTTTTTTTTTTTTTTTAAAATATATCCTCACTAGCATCTCTCCATCTATATGATGCACAGTATGAGCAATGAAATAGCAGTGATTCTCCACTTCCTCTGAATTCCACTGTGGGATGTCCATTCCTTCTGACCCTTATCATTCAATCTTTTTACAGTTAGGTGTGTGTGCATGTTTTATCTTTTCCTCTAGAATGTCAGTTTCTGAGATAGAATCCATGCATGAACAATAACTAGAACTCCGTAACAAATGCCCATCAACTAGACAGATGGATAAATAGATAAAAGGGGGTAGGGGGAGAGCAGTGGCTAGACACCTAATCTTGGAAATAAGAGGGGAAAACTTAGTCCAAAAAGGAAAAGGGAGGTGGATCATCATTCTTTGCCTCCTGATTTAAATACATGAAGCTGAGGTACGCCTGGGGCTCATTTATAGTTATTTACAGCCACAATGTCAGAATTTAATGGACACAACCTAAAGATATATGAGGGAACCTATGGAATATTCATTCTGGCTGTCACCGACTACTAAGGGCTTCTAAGAAAAACCATTTAGATTAATAATAATAATAATAATAGCTAATGTTTATTGATCTCTTGCTATGGGCCAGCCACAATGCTAAGAGTTTTTACATCATTTCATTTATTCCTCCCAACAACCCTATAAGAGAGACGATGTATTAAAAATATAGCTTCATGAAATGTTAAGTAAAATCCTCAAGGTTCCAAGACAGGAAGTGGTGGAGCTGGGATTCCAGTTCAGTTGGTACAGTGCCAGAGCCCAAGCTTATGACCTCTGCTACAAAGACTCATTTATAAAATGTCCTTGCCGGAAGCAGCCAAAGCTTTAGTCCTGTTTGCAAGGTTGTCTTTTGTGACAAAAATTATGAAAAACTTTTGTTGTACTGTGAATGCTATTTTGTTTTACAATGGATACTATTTCCTGTATATCCGTCTGTATCTAATTAAAGAAAGATGAGGAGATATATTGATAAGGATACCTTGGTGAGAATAGAATAGCAAATGTTTCATGTGAAGTTTGGTTCTTCATATCTACTGGTGCTCAATAAATGTTAATTTAATTGAATTGCATTCGATTTCCCTGAACAGCCAAGAGTTATTTCTGGATGGCAGCATTCAGATGCTATTTGCTCCTAGTGGTGATTTAAAGCAAAAGCCAGCATCATTATCGTAATCGAGATTGGAATCTGTGGGAATACAGGGAAAGGAGGAGTTGCTTTGAATTGTATGTTATGGGGTAGCTCTTGCAAACCTATCAAGGCTTTTAGCTTAGAAGTCAATGCATTCTTCTTTGTTGTTTATTCAGCAAATATTTTTTGAGTACCAGGCGCTGTTGTGGATTCAAATCCAGTAGTAAACAGGACAGTGAGGTTCTCTGTCCTCACTGAGCTTATAGTCTGGAGGGGGAGACAAGTATTAAATAACAGGCAGTTGTAGTCCTGTGTAGGGGGGGCAGTGTCGGCAGAAATAGAGAGTGCTATGGGAGAATGTGCGAGAAGCAACTTGCCCACACCCAGGAAGTCAAGAAAGACTACAGATTCTAGTATCTTTGAGTAAAATTTTTGAAGAACTCAATTTTTTAGATGAAAGTGGAATTTTATTTCGTAAAGTATATGGCTATTAAAGGTACTTTTATTAAATTTGAAAGATGACAGAAGACTTTAAAAATATCTTGGCCAGATGGCTCATTACCTCTATAGGGGCGGGGCCGCTACTGGGTCGCTCACAGAAACTGAGGCGCCACCACCAGGGGACGGACTCTGCTTCTTCATCCAAAGGGGTGTTTCCTGAGCTCAGAAATGCTTCATTACTGTTTTTCTAAACAGGGCATTACTGTTTTTCTAAATCTGGCCTAAGTGACAGATAGTCTGTTAATTGTTAATTTAAATGCCTTTTGTGCCACACTTCCTGCGGGTGTATATGTCTTTTAATCACACCTCACAGCGATGGGAGTTATCTGAGAGGAAAGCCTCTGAACAACTTTTTTCATTCTTGGATGCAATTTCAGAACAGCGCTCTATGGCAGTGGGATTCTATTAGAATATCTCTTATCTAATACAAAAACAGTTCCTTTGCCACCGAATCTTCCAGTTCACAAATGCTGAGAGTTTCAATGATATTACAACCATATAGCTCGATGCAATTTAAAACCTATTTTTAAAACAGCCTGGTGGATTCATTTCCAGTGCCTAGATCCAGCTTTCTGTGTGTTGAGATGCCACCTAGTGGACCACACTGCATACAAAAAGTCAACCTAATAGGAGTTACACTTCAGCATTGCCTTCCTAAAATCTGAGGTCCAAGGGACAAATCTTAGCTACTGCACTCTCTAAATTTAAAAAGGTAACATTATATATTCAGCACAGGTTCAGCTTGAAATGAACCAAATTTGTAATTCCCTTCAAACATTCTATCAAGTAAGACTTAAGAGGAAAGTATTGGAAAATATTTGCATGAAAGGATTGGTTTTGAGCTACCATTGGTGGTCATGGAAAGAGAAACTGTGCAAAATAAAAGTAGCCTATTTTATCTAAGATGACCAAGATGTGGATCAAATAGAAAAAAACTGATTTCGGAACTCAAAGCAGATAACAATTTTACAGATACATTATGTTTCACAACCTCTTACATCCTTAGTGTACCTCTGGGTTCAGAGAAGTCTTATTGACTCTCTACCATGTGCTGAGCACAAAACTGGAGACTCAGATAGAATAATGAGCAAAACTGAAGAGGAATCCTGTCCTGAGGAAGCAGAACATTCTGGATTTTGCCACTTTATTTTACAGCTAGGGTTCTGTCACTATTTCATCCATAGTTTCTTTGGTACAATCCTAACAGAAAGGATTGTTCTGTTACTAAAAGGCCAAAGAAAACTCTGCTGAGATGATTTGAGATCACTGACTTTCCAGAATTCCAGCACTCTTAGGAGAGTTGTTGCATTTATGGCAATAGACTTTTTGAGGTGCTTTGATGTATTATCTGACTAAAGATCAGATAAATCTTACCATCTTCCTACTGTGGGGCTTTGGAAGAATTATTTGGACTCACCTGGGGTTGGCCGAGACTCACCTTTCATGGAGTGCTCCAATCATTTCCATAAGGCCCAGACATCAAGAGTTAAAAGGGCTTAAGACAATGGAAAGAAAAGACCACTGTCCACCTGACCAAAAATTCAGTGTACACCTTAATTCAGATGATTCCCCAGGATGATGTGAGTGGAGGGGAAGAAGTTGGGGGGACGCTGAGCTGAACTACCTCCTCTTCCATCACCATGGTTGAAGCAGTAGTTACCCTCAACTCTCCTTTGAATCCGCAAACTTCTCCCTAGAAAATAACCTCAAACTTTCCCAGATATCTAAATCTAAAGAGCAACCTGATGATTTGAGTAGAAAAGAGTTAATGGAAGGACCATGATATTTACCACTGCCCCCACCCCCGCTAATCCTCCCTTGGTTTTGACAGACTCTTAAATCTTAGGATCCAGCAGTATAATCTCTATCAAAGATGTTTGTGAATGTATGCATGATGCAAGTGGAATGTACTAGTAATGAGAGGCCTGGTGCTGCAGATTGTCCAATGGGTTGTTAAAGATTGGGAAAATCTTGATGCCAACAGATCAGGAGAAATGGAAAGAAAAAAAAAAAAAGCTAATAGAGTGTTTAGCTGCATTGAGAAATCAAGTGGATAGAGCACAGTTTTGGGCTCAGGGATACCCAGGTGGGGATCTCATTACTACCAATTAGTGGTGGGGGTTTTGGATGAGTGACTTATCCTCTTAGAACCTCGTTCTCCTCATCTGTAAAAGGGGATAATAACAGAGCTCCTGAAAGAGCTCTTCTAAGAATTAAGATCACTGACACTAAGAATTAAGTTAAATATTATAAGTAAAGTACTTATCGCAATGCCTGGCATATGGTGAGTTATAAATTAACTCAGCTATAACTATGATGACTTTAATAATCATTTGGTATTTAGCTATTAGTGAAATTCACTTGGATGATGCTTGACTACTGCATTCAGTAAGTGGGCTATGCTATGATAAACGAGAGATAAATCAAAGAAGTTTTTGTACAACTGTATCATGAAATTATGTTTCACAAGGTCTGTGTGAGAAAGTTACAGCTTTGGAGAAGCATCATACTGGACTTCGACTACTGAAAATCTGTCATGTGGGAGAAGGGTTAGGCTTGTTCCTTGTAGCCCCAGACAGAGAACTAATCAGAACAACACAAGTTCTAAGCATTTATATTTCAGGTCAATATAAGAATTTTCCTTAGAATGTGCTGTCTAGGAAGGCAGTAAATTTCCTGTCTGCAGAGGTGTTTAAATCTGGATGATTGGTTGCCATGGGTATTGTTTGTGGGGGAGAAGGCCACACTCTGAACACTAGATGAGTATCTCAATTAGGACTTGGTCCAAATCTCCTTCAATCCTGAGATTCTCTCATTCTAGGAAAGAAGAGAAAGACAAGAAAGAAGTGATACAGGTAAGAGATGGAGGGAGGCAGCCATCTTTGTTTCCTTCCTTTCTTCTCTTCCTCCTCTGTGGTGTAGGATTTAGTGATGGCCACCATTAGTTCTTAAAACACCTTTGTGAAAATTATAAAATGGAATCCAATGGTATTCATGCTGGGCTGCTGCAATACCACAGTTGCAGAGGACACCAAAGATGACAATGTCTTCATGAAAATTATACAAAGGAGTTTCTTCAGGAGTGCCTGGGTGACACAGTTGGTTAAGTGTCTGACTCTTGGTTTTGACTCAGGTCATGATCTCAGGGTTGTGAGATGGAGTCCCAGATCAGGCTCCTCCCTCTGGCTTTCTCCATGCCACCTCCCAACCCCTGCTCCACTCTCTCTCTATCTAAATAAATAAATTTTTTTTTTTTTTTTTTTTTTTTTTTTTTTAAAGAAGAAGAAGAAGAAGGAAGCTCCTCTTGGCTGAAGTGTGGTGAGAGGAAAAAGACTGAATTTCAGCCCCCACTTGCCTTCCCAGCTGGGCACTCCAATGTAGTAGATACTCTGCACAATCTATGCAACAATCTTCTGTGTGTGTGTGTGTAGACTGGTCTCTTCTCAGAGCATTATCACCTGTTCAGCAATGTACTTGGCAAGTCTTAGAGAAAAAGAGGTTGGAGATGAAGACTGGGCACTACTTTCCCTTGCGTAGTCACTCCGTGCAGACAAATCGGTCATCACTTTTAAGTCTCCTTTAGCCCTTAGAATCTGGGAATATGCCTTGAGCAAGGTGATCATTACAACGAAAAGCATGTGGCTTAAAACAAAGTGGAAATCCTGTGAAATGCGCCAAAGCACAGTAATGATGGACATACATATGTTTCGGCCACCAGCATACACTTTCCTTCTTTAGAACATGCCCATTTCCCTCGTGCTTGATTGGGGTAAAAGTGTAATTTCAGGGACTGACCTATCTTCTATGGATTCTTCTTTTCCCTGCCCTCATACAGCCAGGGTTTGGGCATGTAAACTGATATTGGCCAAACAAGCATGATCTCCTCTCTTGAGACTTGGAATTTTGGCCTATTGACTTGACACCAAAGGAAATCATTCCCCTAGCTGGCTGCCCTGGGGACAGAGTGTGGCTGCATCTCCACTCTGTTTTGGAGGTTGCCTTCTGTTTGTTTCTTGGAGTTTCTGTCCATTTCCAACTCTGGCATCCCTTTAACCTTTCTAGTGATCTCCTGGTTGCTTATATCAATAGTAAATTTGTGTTACTGCAACCAAGATTCCAACTGGTACACCAATGCGAAAGTTGACAATAGCAGGCATCCATTCATAACATGAAATGCTGGGAGTCAAAAATCTCCATTGCTAGAGACTATGTCTTTTCATGCCAGGATTATGCTCCACCTGTTGGTCTGAACACCAATTATTATGTTAACAACAATTATTATGTTAGCTTATATTTATTAAGCACTAATTGAGTATTAGGCTAAGTGTTTTACATACGTCATCACTTCTAATTCTTACAACAATGCTTCTAAAATAAATGATAATATTATACTTATTTTAAAGATAAGGAAACTGGAGCTTTGAATAACTTGCCCCAAGATGAAGTTAAGAAGTGGCAGAGCCGATATTTAAATCTATGTGTGGGTCACTTCAAGAATTGTGTTTATAACCACTCTGCTATTCTGCCTTCCTGACTTATACCTAGTAGTGAACACTTGCCCAATATTTTTTCATAATGAAATAGTCATGATAAATCAAATAATAGGAAGTTGAGAAAACCCACATACTTCCAAATTACGAACGAGCTTTAGGAAAAGATTTCAGTTCAGCCCGTTTATACACAGCCACATCTCAGAGCTTGGTATTTATGTGTTACCATCAGGACTCCATGCTTCCCTCTGTTCTTGGCTCATGGGGGTAGCCATGATGTCTCAGCTGGGTCTTTCCTGCCTGTTAAATATCTACTGCACTGAGCATTCTCCAAGCTCCCAGCAAGTTCATTAGTTACCTGAAAATACCTACCTCATCTGTCATCAACACTCAAATGGCCTGCGGGATTTTTCATTTCCACTCCATTTTCCAAACCCTTCCTAGCATTTACCTCCCACATCTGGAATCAATCCTGAGCAGAAGCAAAATGCTGAACGGTTGGGCTCCTCCCAGGGCCGCTTTTCTCCAGAGGAGTGACAAGAATATGTTGTGTATGAATTAGCCATTCTCTTCGCGAGGAAACTGCCACGGCAGAGGCTGCCTTCTTGCATTCTAATTTGCTCATATACACGCTCTGTCTTTACTTGTTGAAGCAAAATATTTAGTTCAACATTTGCAGTCATTAGAGCCTAAAAACACCAAATTTTAAAACTAGATTTATTTGAGTTGTAAATTGTGAGAATCCTTTAAAAATACCTCAGCTCGTTATCCTTTTATCTGTCTCTGTAGAAAAGATTTGAGACGGAGGTTTAAGAAAACATCTCTGACTTTCAAGTCTCCTGCCGCTGCCCCGACACTGTTTCTGTCTGTCCGAAACCCACTCTAGGGAGAAAAAAGACGATCAGTTTGCCAATTACAAGGAATTCAATTTCAAGAGTGACTTAAACATTTGATTTTATGCTATTTTCTTTTTTCTTCCTTTTCTAGGTAGTTTGGAGGCCAACTTCATAGACTTCTAGAATTCCTTTCAGGGGACAACCGTCAGATCTTCGTGAAGGAACAATAGCTAATTTAAATTTTTCTTTCTTTTGGGGGGAAAAGGGGAGTAGGATTGAATAGGAAAGGTATCCTCAAGATTCTCAATTCCAGACATCTATTTCTGAGGATATCTTCATGGAAGAAAAAATTAGTAACAATAAAAATTGCTTTCTGAAAACCTCTAAGAAAATATGTGTATGTAGTAGATGAAACAAGTCTCTCTCTTGATTAGGGAAACTGTTATTTTAGGAACACAGCACATCCTGTCCTTAATTTCAAATAACCAAAAGATTTTTTGTTTTGTAGTGCCAGAGGAAGCACAGTAAGAAAACTCTAAGATTTAGCCCTCAGCACCTGCAGGGAGATTATCTAGGCTGATGAAGTAAAATATTGCTATGGCTAATAGCAAGTTACAAAACAGGAGAGAGAAAAATAATGAAAGGCAACCGGGAATCTAGCAGAGGCCGTGATTTAAGACTGCGAATCTAGGCATTTTGTTCGGCTTTCTTTAAGGTCAATAACTGAACCATGACAAGATTTTTAAACAGACTCCGTTGTAAACAGTTTTGAAGTGCCCATCCTCTGCCGTCACCGTGCGAAGGCCCTGCTCAGCTGTATGAAACCCACCATGCAAGCCTAGCACACGCACTAGGCACTGCGGGGGAATGCAAATGAACCGCCAGACCTTTTTTACTCAATTGGGCAACGCAAGGGTGAAACTCCTGAGAAAGCAAATCCAACCTCCGGATCCAGGGAACAAAAACAATGTGAACAGTAAGCTCTTTGAAAAGAAAACTGCTTCCCTATGGTAGAAAATAAGGGGGAAGGGGGCCCATGCAGGGAGCCCAGCAAGCGGGGAAGGTGGGCCCTAGGGAGTGTGATATTACACAGGAACATAATGGGGTTGACTGCATACTTGTCTAATTACTAGAGCTATTAAAATCTCTATAATTTAGATTCAGGCAAAAAAAAAAAAAAAAGGCTTGTATAAATGCACACACATGCTCCTGATTGAATTTTATGAATCCACCCCTCTTGATTCTAAAAGGATACTATCCTGCTGTGTCCATGTGGCTGCTAAACCTGAGTGACCTTCTCCCTTCTCCCCCGCTCCCGGCCCTGCCCCTGGCCCCCAGACTAGTGTACTCTGTTACTGTAATAAGCAGTTAGGTTAGATAAGGCGCTGGGTGACGGGATCATCTGTGTTGAAGCCGAATTATAATGCCTCGGTCAACGGATTTAATCTAAACCAAATGCTCTGGGATTCTGTACGCTCAGGGAACAGAAGAAAATATAAGTTTTATATTTGCCCAAGTTCAAACAGAGAGCAGACGGGGAGATTCCAGAAGCTGAGAGAGTGGTAGCAAAAAATATGTTGTTTCTCCTCTGTTCAACCAAAGGAATAGATAGGGTATACTTTGTATTCACTTCTTTTCTCTCTCTCCTGTGCATTTTATTTTCTCTTGACACCAAGGAGGGTCATCTGCCTAATGCCAAACTAAACTTGATCAAACAAATACTTAGTACATAGTAGGTGCTCAATAAATAAACACTTCTTGAATGAGTGAATGGACAATGGTTAGTATAGGGGTTTAGTGCCCATGCTTTTAGCCTCAGGCATCACTCTGCTCTTCCTCAGCTGTGAGACCATGGGCAGTTTATTTAACATCAGTGCCTGTTTCCAGATCTGCAAAATGGAGCTAATAATACACATGATAATAATACACATGAGGACCAAACAGGTTAATAAATGTCATGAGCTAGCATAGTGCCTGATACATAAAGGGTAGCTTCCTAGCTAATATTTACTGCCTCTGGTGCCTGTGTTCCCACCCACTGGGCAATACTTGCCCTCCTGACAATCTTGGTAGCGAAGCTGGGGATGGTGGCAGGGATGACAATTTGCTGAGAGCCCAGGAGACATAAATATAAACTCAATAACAGTTCGAAAGACATCTCAAAATTTACTCTTTGCATCTGTCAGAAGCCAGCATATCTTAAAGTTGAGAGGCTTCTGCTGAATGAGATGAAATCTTGATGATATCTTCTAGTCTATATTCAAGACACAGAAAGAATAGGTGAGTTTCCCCAGACCACACAGCCTGATGAGGAGAGCAGAGATAATTCTTATCTACTACCTCCAAGTCTACTGCTCTCTTCCCCAAACTCTTTCAAAGAGTGCTGCCTAAAGTAGCAAATTACAGTTATTATCCTCTGCAAGCAATATTTTTTATATCACCATTCACTTATTTATTCACTCAACAAAGATGTTTTGACAACTATATGCATTTGAATATGTATTTGTTCAGCTACTTTCTATCCCTCTACCCCATGTTCTTTCCTTCAAAACATTTATCACTAGTTGTTATCCTATTTTTTGTTTCTCTTTTTTATTGACTGTGCACCTTCCCCAAGTCAGTGAGGTCCATGAGAACTAAGATTCTTTCTCATTCAGCATCATAGGCCCAGTCCCCAAAATGGTGTTAGTGTATCACAGGACTTCCATTAATAGATGTTACATAAATAAATGATGCCAATTTCCTCTAGATTTGGGGTATTCCTTGCTTTTCAAATTCTTAAGTAAACTATAGTCATATAAAAGTATGTTCTCAGCACCTCTTTAAAATAACTTTGCTAACTTTCAACTGAAGCACCTGTCTTCCCCTCCTCTACTGAGGATCAGAAGGTCCCTTCTCCCCAGTTTATAAGGATGTCATGGAACCCCTCCCCCACTGGCTACAAGAAGTTCTGAATTGCCTTAAGCTGTATACACGAATTAGAGAAACTTGAATTTTTGATGCATTAAAGCCTAGGGAGTGGTGATTTCTCACTTCTAGCATCCGAACACTCCTCTTCATTTCAGCATTAATATTCTGTAAAATAAAATGGTTGATTTTGAATTCTAAGTCTGTGATCTCATTCTTTCCCCTACAATAGTCCAATGATACTTCTTTTAGTACACTTACTTCTTTTATATCCACATGAAATCTATGCCTAATTTGAAGACTATTCCTTTCTTCAGGAAAAAAAAAAAAGGGGGAAAATTTTTTTCTACACTTTATCTCATCTGATGCTAAAAACAACTTCTGGGGGAGAGGGTTGAAGGAAATATTAGTATTCTCATGTCATTGTTGAGAAAATAGATATGTCCCATGGGTAGTAAGAAGCACAGCCAGAGTCGAAATGTGGCTCCTCATTTGATACTGAACAATATCACCTACTGGTTTCCAGGCACTGTGCTAGGCTCTGGGAACAAAGCAGAGAACGGACACAGCAGCTTTACAGCGTGTCTTGGACTCCTAAATCTAGACCTTTTCAAATCTGGGAACTCTAGCCAAGGACAGTGGCATTAAACCATAACCCAATATATTTTTCATATAAAAATGTAACAGTTTAAGGTCATTTGTAAACAACACCTCAAAGAGTGTTCAAAGTCATTTTAACCTCATTTCTGACTGAGGGTACAGTTAGTTTTGACTAAATTAAACTGAAGTACATTTATAACACGACTCAGAATGAAATGATCCAAAAGTTATCTGCATATTTGGAAACATCACCATCTTCTATATATGTGCATAGTACAGCAGTGGAGCGGGCTGGGTGTTCTGATCCAAGGTACCCTATTTCTCTGCGGCTGGGTAGCCGCGATTTCCAGGCAGACTCCAGACGTCTGAGACTGCTCTTCTGTGGAGGTTCCCCTCAGGGCTGCCAGGCCTGTCAGCGATCCCTATTATTCTCCTGACAGACAAAAGAGAAACAGCGTGTATTCCCTTCTGCCTCTAAGAGTAGCAAGTAAAATGGCTTTGTGATCTTAAGAAATGTTGACTTAATTAGCTTTTTCCTTCCAGGTAATAAGTGCTTTCTCCAAGGAAGGAATGCCCCAAATTAACAACACTGAAGTTTATATTTCCTTCCCTTTTCCCATTTAAGATTCATAGATGTAAAAACTATACTCAAAAATGGTAAGAAATCTTCATGGTTTATTGTTTTTGAGTATAACAAGATAAATTACCACAGTTACAGTTACAGAGTCTGCTTCATCTGACATGTATTTTAAAATTTTCCATTGAGAAGTATAGATCCAATGTCCCCTAAACCTTAAAGAATATTGAAATTAGAAATATCTTCCCTTATATCAGAAGTTCTTTATGTGAAAGTTCACAGATGTTTTTCAAGTAGGTCTGAGAACTCCATGAAATAGTAAGAAAGAAAGAAAAAAAGCTTTGTTTTGTACGTGCATTTTGTAAGCTTCTGGCTTTTCAAGTGGTTCTCAGAGATAGTACATGAACCAAAACAGTTTGAGAACTCCTTTACAAAGTCTGCTGATGTTTTAAATGTTGTCCATTCAGATATAAGTAATTTCACATCATTTTAAGATTTGGGGGGAACATCTGGCCAGCTCGGTTGGTAGAGCATATGACTCTTACTCTCAGGGTTGAGAGTTCAAGCCCCACACTGAGTGTAGAGCTTACTTAAAATCTTTTTACTTAAAACCTTTTCTTTTCTTTTTTTTTTTTTTAAAGATTTTATTTATTTATTTGTCAGAGAGAGAGTGAGTGAGAGCGAGCACAGGTAGACAGAGTGGAAGGAAGAGTCAGAGGGAGAAGCAGGCTCCCTGTGGAGCAAGGAGCCAGATGTGGGACTTGATCCCAGGACGCTGGGATCATGACCTGAGCCGAAGGCAGCTGCTTAACCAACTGAGCCACCCAGGCGTCCCAAAACCTTTTCTTTTTTTAAACTTGCATTTTAAACTAAAATATATAAATAATCACAAAAGATGTTTTTGAGACTATTAAATGCCTAGTTTACACTATCACATTTATTTCATTTGTGCAATTTTGAGAAGTGTTTCTTGCCTCTGAAAAGCAGAAAGGACGATCCAACTATAACTTGATTTCATTTGGCTCCTGAACATCTGACTGAAATGAAGTTCTATAAAGCAGACCCTCTCTCCCTACTGTACTGTCGTAATTTCAGTTTGTGGTCTAGCATGAGAGGGGAGGATGGCTTCACCTCACTTTCCCATAACACTGCTCTTGCAGTGGGACTCCATTAGCACGGAGTCTTTGTGGGCAGAGCCCTGGCCCACGTAAATGAAAAACGAGGGTCTCTGCCCTCCAGGCACTTGCTACCTAGTTGGGGAGACAAAACATGTGTTCAATATATATGCAACTTTTTCCAACAGGCCTCTCTATAGACTGGAAAGACTAGACAATATAAACAAGATCTCATTAAAATATAAAGTCTCTATGGCTAATGCTGCCTTTGACTATGACATGTCTTCTTATTCATTTATAAATATCTTATAGCTGATTTATCTGTGTTGGTAATTCTTCAAAATCAGTATGTGAAAAATTCAGTTACTTTGAAAAATAAACTTTAGGATTAAATTTCTAAATGAACCACACAGATTTCTTTTATAGAAGGGGACTTTCCTAAATTTGAGTCTTTGGCAATCTAAATAATTGACCTTCCTATCACAGCCTTTGGTTTGCAAGTAGATGAAGAAAGTCTTCTTTCCTATAAGAGAGAAAAAGAGAAATATATGTCTACATGTACATACATATACTTATTTATACACACACACACACACACACACACATGAAGTTCAATAGAAGTTGCTATCTTAAAAATATTTATCAGAATAGGTACATTAAAACTTAATAAGGTTTGTAAAATTTATAGAGGCATTCCCTTCAAGGCCTGATGTGAGTTATGAAATCTAATTTTGTTTTCATAGCTCTGTGATAAAATTTTATCAATGTTATAAAAAGGGGTCTTTACTAAGACTGACCGGAAATCTGAACTATCTGGCCAGGCAATAAAAACACATTCCTTAGCTGCAAAGTGTCAGACAAGCAAGGTGTAACTGAAATTGATCGATAAGTCTTCCTTTTACAGTTGAGTGCATTCACTTTACCTCATAGGATAATAGTTTTTTTTTTAATGGTTTTTCCATTAATATCAGACTTCAGTGTTAGTAAGAAACAAGAAAGACATAAAAGGGAGAGAGACATGCCATCAAGAAAGAATGTTGTGATCTTTAATGGTAGAGCACTTGAGCTCAGAGGAAGTGCTTGTGTGGGGTGAGGGGTGGGACTTTTGTTTCAGACTGTTATGGCTTGAATTGTGTCCCCTCCCCTCCCCCAACCCACAAATTCATATATCAAAGTCCTAGCCCTCAGTATCTCAGAATGTGTTCTTGTTTGGAAATAGGGTCTTTGCAGATGTAATTAGTTAAGATGAGGTCATACTGGAGTAAGGTGGTCCCAATCCAATATGGCTGGCATCTTTATAAAAGAGGGAGATTTGGACATAGGCACACAGGTGTCATGTCATGCGAAGATGAAGGCAGAGATTGGGGTGATGATTCTATAAGCCAAGGAACAACAAAGATTGGAAACTACTCGAAGCTAGAGCAGAGGCATGGAACTGACCATTCTGTTAGAATGTGGGAACAAAACCTAGAGAGGGAACAAAACCTGCTGCCAACTTGATGTTGGCCTTCTAGCTTCTAGAACTGTGAGACAAGAAATTTCTGTTCTATAAGGCACCCAGTTTGTGGTACCTTATTACAGCAGCCCTAGCAACTAATACATGGGGGGAAGACAGCTACTGGGGTAAAGAAGACCCCAGATGTCTTGCTCTGTCCTGAAAAGTAGGTGAAGGTCATTCCCACGCATATGGCAATGCCCCTCCTATTGTGGGTTGGGCTTCCAAGTGTAGCTGACTCTGCATAACTTAGTTGTCTTCACGGAAATCTTCCAAACAGGCAGTGATCAAACCATTACTCCTTGAAGCTATTCAGTAATCTCACTTTCAGAGTCAGTAGCCTAATATGAGTAACCTGAAATGCCTACAGGTTTTGAGGTTCAAACCCCAGCTCTGCCTGGTGGCTTTTTTAAAATTTATTTTTTATTATTTTTTAAATTTTAACTCCAATATACTTAACATACATTGTTATATTAGTTTTGAGTGTACAAAATAGAGATTCAACAATTCCATATATTACCCAATGCTTATCACAATGAGTGCACTCCTTAATTTCCATCACCTATTTCATCCATCCCCCCACCATCTTTGGGCAAGATATTTCACCTTCCTCATTTGTAAAATGCCCAAAAGTAGAAGTAGAAAAAATATCTACTTCCAAGGGTGGTCATATGTATGGAATGAAACAGATGACAACAGTGTAAAAGTCCAATATGGTACCTAACATGTGTAGACATTCTACCAGCATGAGTGCCCTTCCGCTTCAACATTTATGATCTCATTGTTCTGTATACCAAATACAAAACAACCTGCCCAATAGTGCAAGAGGCAGGACTCAATTCAGGCCTCTGACAGCACATACAAAGATCCTTCCCTGGAAAGAATCACCTCCAGCCCTTGGCCACCACTAAGCTGTGCCTCAGCCTCCCTCTGTTGCTCTGGTGAAATCTGGACAGGGCTTCTGAGGGTGAAGATCCTCAGGTCCTAGTGAATACCTATAACAAGGCCTTACCAAGCAGATGGACAGGCTTCCTGGGGTCAGCTGGAATTCTGGCTGTCACAATTCTTGTTGCTCAATTGTATCTCACAGCTGAATCAGAATCAGACTTTTAAAGTTGGGTGGAACTTTAAAGATTCAAGAGTCTACTTTCCTTATTTTATAGAAGGGATAGCAGTAGTTCGATGGGCCCTTGGCCAGTTAGCATGGAACTGACTGGTCTTACAAGCCACAATCTAATATTCCTTCCATTCTATTATGCGCCCAGTAATTACAATGTTAGCCCGGGAAAGGAGGAACCAGAATAGAGCCAAAGCTATGCAAAATATTCTCAGAATAAACTTTACCATTGTAGAGAAATGTGGCTTTAGTGGAATCAAGGTCCTTCCTAGCTTTATGATGTTTAGACCAAGGCAAGGTGAAAGTCAATTTCAAAATGGTGCAGCAACTGCCATTTAGTAAAGGGATGGGAGTACATCAGTCCTTTTTAGTACGTACTCTGGAGGTGAAGGTTGTTCATCTCAGTCCCCAGCACTTAGTAGCCCCTGAAGGAGACCATGGCAGTTTCTGAGTAGGCAGAGGAGGTGAGGAGCAGTGACCTTTGTTTGGAAATCTCCTAAATTGGCTGACTCCCATTTACATGCTGTTTCTGTCAGTCTGGGTCACTTCTATGTCACTAAGTAAATATGCTGGAAATTATTACTATTTCAGACAAATGTTTAACTATTCTCAGATTATCTATGACACCACAGGCCAAAGTCACAGCAATCTAACCTGGGAGTGAGTTTACTTTACTTCATGATTTATGGAATGAGAATTCTAGGCGCTCTGTGGGACTAATTTAATACGAAACATTCAGATGTCTGTCTTATAATGCTATTCATCTTTCCTTAGCCTGCCCACACCAGGGGGCATGTGGTTCAGAGAGCAGGCTCTCCCTTCTCAGCCACAAATCATCACACTTGTGAAAGGGGGTGACATATCGTCCCTTGCAAGCAGGCTGCCTGCAGCAGAGGCGGCTGAGCAGTTAAGGGTTCATCTGGGCACTGATGGGAGAACCCTCCATCAGACCTCAAGAGCATTTTGAAAGTTACAGTTGGAAAAGAAGGGATCATGATCAACCTTGTCCTGGTTTTCCTTGTGATGAAGGAAATTTAGTCAGGCTATATTGTCTTAAGACTTGTTTTATAAGAGGTTTATGTGGTATTTTACGGATTGATGTGATAATGTGTGTCTTAGCTCAGGTTGCTACAATGAAGTACCACAGGCTTATAAACAACAGAAATTTATGGAACCGGGATGTCTAAGATCAGAATGCCAGCATGGTTATGTTCTGGTGAGAATCCTCTTCTGGGTTGCAAACTACTGACTTCTCATTGTATCCTCATAAGGCAGAGAGCAGAGCAGATGAAGGAAACTCTCTAGTGGCTTATAAGGGCGCAAATTCCATTCATGAGGGCTCCATCCTCGTGACGTCATTTGCTCCTAATCACACTGCGGCACAGGGTTTCAACATATAAACCCTGTGGGAACACCTTGTTCAAAACAGTGCATGTGAAGAGAAGAAAATTCTACAAAAAGTCTAACTCTGATTCAATGTGTATATTTAAAAGCAGATTTTTAATCAATCAATTACCCTAAATCTTACATTCACTTAACAAATATTCATTAAGGCCTGCTATAGAGTAAGGAATATCCACACCTGGAAATACAGGTGTGAACAAGCCTGGCCTACCTTCAAAGAGCTTAGAGACGAGTGGGAGAAAAAAAAAGACATCAACAGTGAAAAGTGGCAAGCAAAGAGGGCAGAGGGAGCACATGGAAGCTTCTAACAGACATGAGTGTGAGGAGTGGTCAAGAACAATTTCCCAAGGAGAAGAAAGGTGCAAAGGTGTGGAAATGAGAGAGAACACACGATTTGGGGGGGGGGGGGTACTGAGGGATTGTCTAGGATGAAGGGGGTGTAGATCTCTGTGAGCAAAGGGTGAGAAAACAGAGACCACAGGGCTCGTGGACACGATAGTCCCAAGGGTGTTGGGTTTGCTCTTTACTTTGATGACAAAGGTGGGGGTAGGGCACTGATGAAAGATTTTAAGCAAGAACAACATGGTATGATTTTCATTCTCAAAAAGTGATCTTGGCTACGACTTGGATAAAAAAAAAAAATTGGAGAGGAAGAAGGCTGGGGTTGTACATTGGCTGGTTAAAAAAAAATCAGGATCAGCCGTGTGGGCAATGCTGTGGCAGCAGTAAGATAGTGTAAGTAAACAACTTCAAAAGACTCAAAAATCCCACAGATGAATCCCTTTTATTCTTCCTAACAACAGTTGGAAATTGGTGCAATGAAAATTGCCCTTTGTCGTTGAGTCATTTCCTGAGCGAGGACCTGGAGAGCAGGACACTCCTGATGCTTTTACATGCAGCCACTACCCTGTGCCTCACTGCTGGTGAGGACTCCTCCCCGAGAAGCCTCTTAAGTACCCAGCTCCAAATCCATATCTAGTTGTGGCCCAATCAACTTTTGCATGGGAACTGGGCATTATCTAACAGATAATACTATTCCGTGGGTGTCCTGGATCATAACAAGGATTTATGACTCAAACCCAGCAGACCACTGTCAAGCCCACTGAGCAGAACTCACATTTCAGCCTTGAGAATGTTGTTGGCCAGGTTCACCTTGCAGAGTGGAGGGAGGGGGAGAAAGGGTAATAAAAGATCAAAATCCACAATGGAATTCAGCCTATCAAAATGACTGCATGAAATAAGAGTCAAGAAAAGGTCTGATAAAGGGTTGGCATTCGGAATTGATTTGGGAAAATCATGTGGATGCCAGAGTGCCTTGAGTTTTAGATGCCAGAACATCCCTGCAAGATCTGCTTCCCCAGAAGGAGTTGGTTGTATTAAGGAGTATAACTTGTGAGTCCGTCTGGTATCCTTCCTGATATCATAACCAAAGGCACAGATTCCAACCTCAAATTTGTCTTGCCTATATAGCAAAGATCTCCCCATCAAGGCCAATTTTGAGGATGTACCCAAGGGCAAGCCTCTCAGTGGCTAAAGAGAAATAGTGACTGCCTAGATCATTCCATTGTTAATCCCTCCATGGTGAAGAGAGAAAAGGACCATAGCAATGGCAGAACAATGGTCTATACCAAAAATGTCCTAGACCCCCAAAAGGCAGCCCTGTCGACAGCTTCCTGAGGAAACCAACCCACACCGTCACTTCAATAGGCAAGCTGTGCTTTGTATCATGTGATCTCTGATACCCTAATCTAAAGGAATGAGTAAATGGCTGACCTCTGGCCATTCAGTCTTCCATTAAAAGACACAAAGAAAGTAATTCAGATGGTAGAGTGGCCCTGGAGCCAAAAGAAATATAAAGAGAAGGCAGGAAACAGAAGCCACGAATGAGCAGAGCAGACAAGCAAGCATCTTAGTGTAGAGCAGAAGCCTGTGGAGAAGTAGAAAGTTCACAGCAGAAGCAAGAAGCACCAAGAAACAACCAAGTTACCAAGTTAAGAGCAGGAATAGTAGACTGCTGGGTGGCCGTGTGGACAAAGACTGGCCTTGCATCTCGAACAGAGACCACCATGAAGCTTGTCTGCTGGGCTTCCCTTGTTGTACAAGGGTCTCTGGTCTGAGAGACCACCAAGGAGCCAACACCGATGCAATTGCATGAAGGTTTATTTAACAAGCTTAAGCTTGGGCCCAAGTATACCTGACACAGTGGAGTAGGAACTCGGACCCCGAACCAGATTACAGTTAGAGTTTTTAAAGGCAGAGTAGGGGTGGACTCGGCAGTGGGTGAGGACAAGGGATTGGGGATGATGTAAGTCTCTAAGGAATTTTGGAAGCAAGGTCTCTAGGACCTTGAGGGGCTAGCTATTGTTGGAAGAAAGGTTATTTATTACCAGTAATAAAAATCTTCTCGTGAGACCCTTTAGATGTATATCAGTGGGTCATATGCTTGGGAATGATTTCTGACACTATCTTGGAGGTTTAGAGATAAAGTTTCCTAAAGGAATTATTAAAGTAGACTTACAGGATCCTGGTTGGACCTGTCGGGGTAGGGGGTCGGTCCGGCTAGGATTGTTCTTAGCAAAACCTCAAGGTGAGGGCAGTTGAGTCTCCAGCGGAGAGCCACTCTGTCTGTTTCAAGGGCTTGTCAGTAGGTAAGGAATTTTAATGATTTTCTTCTGCCTCTGTTTCCCACATCACCCTGTGCATTCTTACTTCCTTCTTAATCCTCTCAAAAAATCTCCATCACTAAAGCTAAACCGAGTATGTTCTGTAACTAGTAACCTGAGAAAGCTTAATTTAATGCACAATACTTAATCCAGTTTTCATGTTAGTTCCCTTTAATGGTTTCTCACTGCACTTAAAATAGAAAAATCCAACTCCTTAGCATGATCTATAAGGCCCTCCACAATTTCATGCCCACCCCTCCCACCTAACCTTATGGGTCTTAATCCAACGTTCTAAGCCAAGTATCCAAGTAATCACACAACTTTGCATGCTCAGCACCCAGAACAGAATAGAACAGAGAGTGCCTGGAGATAGATAGACAGATATATGAATTAGTTCTTCAAAGAACTATTTTTCTTTGTATTTTCTGTCTTCTACGGTATCTGTCTCCCAGCCTATATGGATTTCATTTAGGGAGCAAGAGAACTGTTTTGAAAATTAATTTTTCTAAGAGCACTTGTCATTGAACTGAAATAATATCCTGTGGAACTTCACACTCTTAGATGAGTCTGCCAGGGATGTGGGTGGCTCAGGCTTCCATGTTAACTAGATTTAGAGCAAGCATAAAGAGGTTCTGCCTCCCCTTCCCCAGCAAGCAGCTCCCTCAGTTAGGAAAGGGTCCCTTCGGCAAATAAACTCCCATCCTTGTTCTAAAGCACTCTCTTTTTGTACATATAAAAAATGTACAAGAAAATTCCAAGAAGCTTGCTTTTCTTCCCCACCTTCAAAATTACTCTGCTCCTCGATATGTGCACCATAGTCCAGACATTATTCCTGTGACCTTTAAAATAGCAAGATGTTATCAGCATTGAAGCCAGCTTAATTAACATGGGAAGCTCCACTACCTCAGACTCGCTTGCTTTGCCTCCAATGTCTGGGTCCTGGTTACAGTGTCTGGGTGGTTGGTCCTGACCCAGGAACATTTCCATTATTTCTTCAGCAAATAGTGATAAGAAAATGTGAGGACGTTGGGACTCAAGCCATCACACATGCAGCAAGTGCTTCCTTGCCTTCATACTCCAGTATTCTTGAAACTGGTCCTTGTATGGGCCTATTCAGCTAGAGCGGCCTCACCCTGGTTGAACAGCCATTTTGTTGTTTATACATAAAAACTTAAACTGACCTTGCCCACCCCTCCCCACCCCCCACCCCCCCGCCTGGGGAACTTACTTAAAAGCAAGTCCGGGAAACCAGTCCCAGGTAACAAAGCCCAAATACATGGGTGGGTCAGGTCAGGTGGAGATAACAGCCCGAATGCAGGGATGGGTCAGGGCAGGTGGGGGTATCAAATCAGTGGGAGCGCATACTGTCTCCCTAGCTACCAAGGAGTATGGGCCCCGCCCCTTGGGTGCCCTTTGGGCGCCAATTCTGACCAAGGTGATAGGCTAATTCAAATATCTACGATAGGGTAAATTGTAATTCAATTGGTCACTTATGTGTGACCTAGCAGGACTGTGTAGCTTTCTCTGTGTTACAATCTCATTGGTCACCTGTGCATGGCCAGGCCCAACCACATGGCCTTTGCCCTTAAAAGCTAGTCTGTAAAGAAGGGAGGGGTCGCCTCTTTGCAAGAGACGGCCCTGGCCAGTCAGTTTGATTCTCGATGCTCGGCTCGAAATAAAGCTTTACTTGACCTTCACTTTTTATCAGTCTCGCTCCTTTAACCATGGACCCAACAGTCCTCAGCACATGCCCACATGATGGTCACAACATTCCTGGCCGAGCTCCTCAAAGTGTGGTCAGCTAACTGCTCGCCATCCCTGGGGCTTATCAAATGCAGACTGCCTGACCCACCTCAGGCACACAGAATAAGAACCTCTGTGATCAGCCTGGGGCTGTGTTTTATCAAGCACCCCAGTGAAACTTGGAGAATCATACTAAGGAAGCAGCCCTGCTGCTCCACAAATTGCTCCAGGAAGGATTGTTTTCAAAATAAAAGTGGGAATTTAAAGGCCCTTAGAAGAGAAAAGCTTGGAAGACTGAGAAGACCCACAGGCAAGGAGAGAGAAGAAAGGAAGGAAGAGGGCAAAGTGGTAGAAATGAAAAGAGTGATGTAATTTGAACTCAGACTTTGGGAGTGCCAACCCTAGAAGCTCTGGAAGATTCCCTCCTCTCTTCCATTCCGGTCCAACCAAGTCTGCTGGGTTACTTATGGAGAGTATGCCTTTGAGAAATTTCCTCTAAAATACAGCTGCTGGTGGTGGCACTTAGAGTCTGACTGCCCAGCTGCCTCAGTTGGTCTGACAGAGGTGACACCTTGAGAATCCACACCTGGCCAAACTCCCAGTATTCTTCCCCAGGTTCAAAACTTCTAGGACTGAAAAGCCAGGACCTAATGGATCTAGTGGTTGACTGAACCTTGTATCTACCCTTAAACCAGGACAGGAATTCAAGCAGACAAGGAGAGATAGCATATCCAATTCAGAATCCCCATTGTACTTGCCATATAAATACAATTTCTTGTCTTCTTTCTTTCTCCCTCCCCCGACCCAGTCACACCATGGGTGTAAGCATTTCCTCTCCCCTCATATATTCCTATTTGCACATATGGTACAGGGTGACAGCCTACTGATAGTAGTTTCATATTACAGACTCACAGGATGGGGAAAATACTGTAGCTGACAGCAGGAACCCACCATACAACCTTGTTACACAGTCTGACCATTTACTTTCATCAGCACTTACCTGAGTGGTGGTCTTTATTGATCTTCTTTGCAGCTGCTTATGGCCAAGCAGCCCTGATTTATGCCATTCATGCCATTTATGCAGAATTTTAGTTTACTGCATTGAGAACAAACAAAACTGCTGCTCTTTCTGCTTACCTAGCCTTAGGAGGCTTTGAGATGTGTTCAGAAGCAAGAGGGAATTGGAGCCATTGGTTTAATAAAAACAACTGAGGATCACCAATGGGTCCAAATTCCATTCAACTGAGGACATTTGCATCTGATTTGTGATGACCTAGAATAACACAGATCTCTGGGTTTTGATTGCTCTCTTCCAAATGATGCCAGAAAAAGCAAAAACAGAAACAACCGCTGCCTTGGTGAATCACAAATCTCAATGACACTCAGCACACCTGGGCTATTGTTAAAGATAAGCTCATAAACACAGCAATAGCCACTAGCCGCAATTTCTAAGTGATTCTCTTGTAAAGAGAACAAATTTATTTTTCCCTTTTTATTGTTTTTTTTTTTTTTTTTTTTGCTTTGCTTCCTTAATCCACACACACAAAAAATTAGTTATTGTGAACAATCAAGAAAGAAATGGAAATTCAGGGTTATTGCTCTAATAAGACTACCTTTGCATTTTGAATCATTACTAATGTGTCCTGTTTTGCAGAACTGACATAAGTACCCAGATAAATGTTTCTTATTTATCAAACACTCTCAGTAAATCTCACAATGTCTGTCAAACTTTTGGGCATGTTACTTTTAGTCAGCTGGCTTAGAAACATGCAGCTTCACCCCAACACGTAATCAGGCAACAAAAGCTAAAGATGGGGCAGAAACATTTAGAAAAGTCCTCCTGAGGACAATCACAGATCCTGGCACTCTGTTGATTAATATCTGGCTCACCTTAAGGGTGTTCGTGAACCAGTAGGAAATAAATTTCTGGAGAAGGCCACGGACTATTGTTTGTGTACTTAATAATAAATGGTTTCCAGTTGATAGGAAAATATTGAAATGTGACATATATATGAAACTGATTCAAATTAGATAAAAATGTCCCCAAAGGAAATTGCTGGGTTTATTAAAAGCCTAGGGAGGCTAAACAGAATTGCAATGGTCTTACCCTATTGTCCTTGCTGAGGTGGAGAAAGCACTCCCCAGTCCACCTTGTAACCAAGCAAGGAGGAAGGTCAATAATAAGGAAAGAGCAGGGCTGTCCTTGGTCTAAGTTAAAAGCGGCTATGAACTGCCGAGATACCCTGTGCAAGTTGTCGTCCACAAAGCAAGGGTCGCTGCCTCGCTGGTAAAATGTGATGTGTTGATGACTGTTATATTACATCTAAAATCCCATTTACTAGTAATAGAAAAGTTCAGTTAAGAGTTTTGCCTTATGTCTCCTGGTGCTTGATAGAGCGTTGTGTGATATTGCCAATTTTCGCTTCAGGCGTATTCACATGCAAGAGTGAAGACTTCACAAGAATTTGCACATTTGATCCAGGGTGAAATTATGCCATTTTCATAGCAAATCAACTTTTCTTTGGCAGCAAAATGATAGGTACTTTTTCACCCAGAGAAATGTCTTTGTTTTCAAGGAATTTGAGAAAATTAAAAAAGAAAGAAAGAAAGAAAGAAAGAAAGAAAGAAAGAAAGAAAGAAAGAAAGAAAAATAAAAAACGAAGTTCTTTGTCTATGGAGATTGTGATGCAGGTGTTCTCAGCAGAGGCCCAGCAGGTAAGAATCCTGTTGTCCTGCTTTCTGACCTGGAGCACTTCCTTAACCTTTCTTATTTTGACTTTCTTCTTAAAAAAAAAAAAAAAAAGAAAGAAAGAAAGAAAAAGAAAAATGGGGGTCATATGCAATCTTTCTCTCCTGTGTGTCACAGGCCGTTCTGGGATGCCTTCCCATCTCTAACATTGTACAACAGTGTCTGCAAAAAGGCAAACTGCTGTGGATGTAACATGTGAAATTTCACCTCAATGTGCTCTCCTTTTAGTGGTGTTGAAAGCAGCAGGAATTTACTCGTGCAGCCCTACTGATTTGCAGACTGGGAGTAAATACTAGGCCTTTTGCAGCGATTACCAAGAGCCCCCCTTAGTAGACATGATCTACTGCATCCCATGAAAGTGGTGGATTGAGGAGTGAGTCAGCTGAGCCATTCTGTACACACCTAGCCAGGTTGCAATTTATATTCAGACAGAGCTGTGAGTGCCTTTCAGAGGAAGAGAGAGAACAGTTCTCTGGAAATTTTCGACCAGGATCAGAAACCAAACTCTGCTTTGTCACTGCTATTTAAAACACCACCACCACCACCACCACCAGATTCTTTCTCCATTGCAGGGAGAAATTAACAGACAGGTTCTGGGGGGAGGTGGGTAGGGAGAGGGTGGGGGGCTTATGGACGTTGGGAAGGGTATGTGCTATGGTAAGTGCTGTGAAGTGTGTAAACCTGATGATTCACAGACCTGTACCCATGGGTTTAATAATACCTTATATGTTAATTTTAAAAAATTTAAAAAACAACAACAGATGGGTTTTTCTCTTCTTTTCCTATAGTGTTCCTTTCTAAGATTGCTAAGGAGTTCCCTTGACTCCTTACGTGACTTTTCTTTTTAACAGTGCATAGATCCTTTCTCTAAATTCTGTGTTGAGGACACAGTCTATGACTCTTGCTTGCTGAGTTTAGTCTGGAATTACCCAGCTTTGCTTTTGGAAACATGTTCTGTAGAGTCCTGCATTGCTACTATAGGCCAAACGGAAGGGAAATTGGAGGAGGAAAGATTGATTCTTGAGGTATTTCATTTTTATTCAGTAAATAAAGGATTTTAACATGAAGGTTTAGAAAATATGGTGGCCAAACTAGGAAAATGTCAGTTTAGGTCAAATTTAGTGTTAGGTGGTCAAACAGTCTATTTTATTATTGAATTACACACACACACACACACACACACACACACACTACTTGCCTCCACTAAATTACATATATAAATACATACAATGTATTTATAACAAGCAAATATAAATTATACATGTTTGTGTGTGTGTGTGTATGTGTGTGTAAATATATATATACAAAATATTACTTGCCTCTGCTACATTATTTTTTAATAATAATAGTAGTTTCCTGGTTTTATCTGGAAGAAAATAGATCTAAGATAGTTATTTTATTGACATTATTTTATCTAGTTTTATTGCCTCTCCAAGAACATATTTGAGGCATCAAATGCCATTCTGTATAAAATGTGGAGGGTAATAACTTTTTTTAAAAGATGCTATACGAAGTTAGAAAGGATGAATAATTGTCATACCATAGCAAGCATGTGACTGTATACACATAGTTTACCCCAGCAAAATACAGCACGAAATGCGATGGCTCTCATAGATATTATCTGTGTAGACGTACCGGGAGTTGCAGCTTGTGAGGTTGTGACATCGCGATGTTTGTGGCTTCAGGGCCCTGCTGCCTTCGGATTCTGGCATAATTTGCCCTGACCTCCATCAGTTGCTTTAACTCTGTTAAAAAGATTATTTTGAGAGACATGTCATGTATTTATAGAAAGTAATTAAAAGTCCAACATGATGAAAACTCAAAGATCCCTCAGAAATCCTTGACTCCCACCCCTGGACTCTCTCATTACACACTTGACTTGCTTATCACATCAGATACGTGTTAACATTCTTCGGATTTCTACAGAATGGCATTTCTGGAGAGGGCTTCCTTCCAGGCTTTGTACAAAGCCTGAATTGGAGGCTAACCTGGAAGTGGTCTAGAAGTTGAACCCAGTGAAAAGACGGTAAACACAGTAGTGTGAACAGTGTTTTAATTCGATGACGAATGGCGTAAAGCACTCTTTTAATTTTGTTGGGGGTTTCTGAGAAAGAAATCATTCTAACAGTATCTGATTTGTTTTGCCAAAACAAATCCATTTTTCAAAAACCCAGTGTGATCCTTTGATGACTGACTTTCACATGCTAAATGTTTTTACACTATAGTATATAAAATAAGTTATAGAGTGGTTAGTATTGAAACTCCCAGGCCAGGCTGCCTTATTTTCTACCACATAGTTAAGCCAGTAGGTCACAGCAAAATTTTGAGTGGAATGATTAATTTGTAAATAAACACATAAATACATGTGTGTGTAAGTGTGTGCTAGTAGCCTTTCTCTCGTCTTTCTTTAAAACATCCTGAATATTTAGATTTCTACTTAATAATTATTTCTAACTTAATTATTCCAGGAGAAACAGTAAATGGCAACTCATATAGTGAAATAAATTTCTTTTTTTTTCCTCCTTTTTTAAAAAAGATTTTATTTACTTGACAGAGAGAGAGTAGGCAGAGAGGCAGGCAGAGAGAGAGGAGGAAGCAGGCTCCCCACCAAGCAGAGAGCCCGATGTGGGGCTCGATCCCAGGACCCCAGGCTCATGACCTGAGCCAAAGGCAGAGGCTTTAACCAACTGAGCCACCCAGGCGCCCTGTGAAGCAAATTTCTAAAGAACAGCTTAAACTTTTCTATCAGTCAGATTTCCTAGAATACATATCACCCATGGAAAAGAACTTAAGACAACTAGGGAAAACCGCTAACCTTTTCACCAGGAAGGTAACACGGGAACCTACTTTCTAAGGAAAAGAATCGACTTTCACATCATAGTAATCCATGTGGTCACAGAACTGAAGATGTAAAAATAAACGTCTGTCTACACAGCCTTGTCCTTTGACCACAAAGCTAACGTGGAAGAAAATGGTAGGGAAAGTAACATTGGCATTTCTTGTTTTCTCTCTCTCCTTCAGTTTTTCTTGGTAACAAGCTTGCTTCTGGCAAGGGGGCCTACATTTCTCTCTGTGTTTTGGATATCCTTTTGGCCAGTTGTCTGAGGCATAGTTAGCTTTATTTATCAGAAAGGCCCAAAGAACACAATGAGGCCAGGAGGGAAGGGGCCAGGCAACAGAAGACCATCCCAAGAGTATAAAAAATTAAGCATAAACAATGAAGAAAATGGGAAAGTTCTTCCTACTGCACCACTTGTTTGTTTACTATTCAATTGTACTGCAATATTTCAAGTGTGTTCATATTCCTAATTAGACTGAAAACTCTTTTGAGGAAGGAACCTTGGCTTATATTTCTTTTATAAGACTACATAGTTTGGGAACACAGAAGACTGTCAACTAATACTTGCTAATGATAAGAACCCCCAAATCGGTGTGTTCCTCTATGTATAATGAGGGTCACCAAGAGCTGGGGAGGTGGGTAATGGTGAGTGGTGAGGACAACAGCCTAGAAAGAATACAAAGATTAGAGCCTCTTCCTTTATGTAGGATGGCACTGGAAGAATAGTTGTGGCATCCCTGACAGCAGGGCTAGACATCCCAGTAAGTCCTTGTCTTCCTACATTTCAGTCTTTATTCCTATACTTTTGTTCTGCGCTAGATGTAAAGATATGATTGCAGCTGTTTTAAAGGTTTCTGTACCTTACATATAACACAGTAATAACAATTTTATGGTGACTTTTAAGAAGAAATAATCTAGTATTTGTTCTTTTAGGGATCCCAGGTGATTCACTTCCTAATCTTTTGATTTCTTTTAAAGTGATACCATGTTCTTCAGAATTCCTAAAAATTACGTATTCATTAATGTATACCTACCCCCAGAAAGGGGCTTTAAATACCTCAGGCAAATAGGATAAAGGACAAAAGTTGGTTTAATAACAAATATATGTTCCTTTGCATTTCTATTACTTCTAAAATGAGCATATACATTATTATTATTAAAAAAAGAAATCTGCAGGGACAGCTGGGTGGCTCGGTCTGTTAAGCATCTGACTTTGGCTAAAGTCATGATTTCAGAGTCCTGGAATCAAGCCCCCCTTTGGGATCCCTGCTCAGCTTAGACTCTGCTTGTCCCTCTCTGTCTGCCCCTCCTCCCCCTGCTCATGCACAAATAAATAAATAAATAAATAAATAAATAAAAATCTTTTAAAAATATCTGCAAACTGTATAGTTGCAATTAATAAACCATTAAGTTTTAAATAACTTGAAAGTAGGAAGTCAACGGAGCCTCCTTTCCTCAGGGTTTATGCTAAGGGAACACATTCAAATGGGGCCATTTAGAATTTCTGAAAATAAGCCCGTTAGATAAGGCTCAAGGCTAACAGAACTTTGAATTCTTGAGTGCAAACAATGTCAACAGTGAGTTTCCAGCACAAAAGTATATAAATTTAACTTTAGTAACATCAAGTAGAAAAGTGTGGAAGAAGGTAATTATTAAAAAGCATCACAATGAGATATAAAATTCAGAAAGCAAGCTCTTTAAAGAGAAGACGATTTTAATTCTTCAAAAACTCAGTGGAGAAGAGACTGTCTCCCATACCTTTTTGGGTTATAAAGCCATGTCCTGTGGAAACGCAGATGACCATGTCTCGCTCTATGTCGTCCCATGAGTGAATTGGTTCTCCATCAGGTGTGTACAGTCTTGTGGCTGGGCGGACCATTTTAAGACGAGAAGAGCAGTCACTCAACAGCTGAAACACAAAGGGACTGACGTTTTGGAATGTGAAATGTCACAACAATAATTAAGACTTAAAGAATCAACTCCTTTAAGGGAAATATTATCCCAGGTTGAATATTTATTTTACTTGTAATTTTTAGAAAGAGGTATAGAAGGAACTGGAAGAAGAGCATATGAAATTTCCCCAAAGTGCTTTAAAAATGAAGAATTTCGGGCGCCTGGGTGGCTCGGTGGGTTAGGCCGCTGCCTTTGGCTCGGGTCATGGTCTCGGGGTCCTGGGATCGAGTCCCGCTGAGCAGAGAGCCCGCTTCCTCCTCTCTCTATCTGCCTGCCTCTCTGACTACTTGTGATCTCTCTCTGTCAAATAAATAAATAAAATCTTAAAAAAAAAATGAAGAATTTCAGTGCTCTTTGTGGATTTTTCCTTGTAGTTCTATTTCCATGTGGAAGAAGGCATCTTGCTATTTAAAAAATGTCTAAATATGAAAGAGAATTGAGAATCTAGAGAAAATCTTGAGACTCGAGAATCTAGACTTGTCAGAATAGCAGAAAGTAATTTTTTTTGTTTGTTTGTTTCAAAAAGCAAGGAACCTGAAGGACAAAAGCACTGACCCAGAGATGGGGTGGCCTAGGCCTCTGGCTTCTGCATGACCTCAGACTAGTCAGGCAACTTCTCTATAAGAAGAGTCCCTTCAACTATAAAATCGAAGTTTTGATCTAAGACCTCTTTGATTCTATGATTAGCAAGTCTTTTTCCCCCCTTTTTAATTTGGAAAATTTAAAAACTATCTATAAGAGCCTTACTCAGTTTTTCTCAGTTTTCCTTGAAATATTCATACATATAGAGAGAGATACAAAGTGTTGTTAGGTCCCCCAATAATGGGTCCGTGATTAAAGGAGTGAGACTGATATAAAGTGAAGGTCAAGCAAAGCTTTATTCCGTGCCAAGCATCAAGAATCAGACGGAACAGTTTGGGACCACACCTCTTACAAGAGACGGCGACCTTTCTCTGTTTCACAGACTAGCTTTTAAGAACAAAGGCCGTGTGGTTAGGCCTGGCCACGCACAGGTGGCCAATGAGATGGTAACACACCGGAAACTCCACAGTTATTTTAGGTCACACATAAGTGACCAATTGAATTACAATTTACCCTATAGTAGACATTTGACCTAGCCTATCACCTTGGTTAGAATTGGTGCCCAAAGGGTGCCCAAAGGGCGGGGCCCATACTTCTTGGTAACTAGGGAGACAGTATGCAACCCCTCACTGATCGGTTGTCTCCACCTGGCCTGACCCACCCTTGTATTTGGGCTGTTACCTGGGGCTGGTTATGGGACTTGTTTTTAAGTAAGTTCCCTGGGGGAAGGGGAGCAGGGACAGTTTAAGGGTTAAACAACAGGGTTATTGTTTAACCTTGATGGAAGGTTAAATCATCTCTGGCTAATCATCTCTGGCTAAATAGGTCCTTACAGTGTCAACAGTACTAGAAAGATAAGTCAATATGTTGTCAGACCCCTAAAGGCAGTTCCATGAACGTGTGAATAAGACTTTCATGGAATAATAAAAGCCAGGAGGAGGAAAATTAGAGATTTCTACACACTTGCCTGTATGACTTTTTCCTCCCATATATGCCAAACGCCTGTTCCTCCAAAATGCAGGAACCCCTTCCACAGGAACCACAAAGATAGATCTACTTAAAGGCTATGACTCACGGACAATGAGGCCTGGCAGGGGGCAGAACTGGGCACATAATGACACCTTGCATATGGAAAATGAATCAGTAATGTGAAGCAAGACAAGACAAGCGATGAGACAATGTAATCAGAGAGTGCAGATTCCACCCACTCCTCTGGGCAAGGGATGAGTGAACTGAATTGAGTAGAATTGAAATTACCCAAGAATACATTCCCTTTTGCAGATCGTCAGAGAACAGTGGGAGAGTGGTCTCAGATGCAGCCCTAGCCATCCTGCTAGGTAACGGCCGGTCAGCAGCGGTCTGATTCCATACTGTGCATGTGAACCAGCGAGGGGTCTGAAGATCCAGTAGAGGATCCTGACAGCTCCCCAGTCAAAATTTAGGGCAAATAAAGAGAACTGATCTATCCTGTCTGTTTTCTGTCAGAAAACCTCTCCTTGTATAAGGAGGTATAAATAAAAAATCAACAGCAGCAACAATATGAGGCTTGTGAAAGTATTCTACAACATAAAAAGCTGTATGTTTTACACTGTATTCAAGGTGAAGAGTCAGTAAAATATTTACAGTAGAAATACATTTTAGAGAATATCTGTATTGGGTTTTCCCGAAATCCAATAAAATATGATTTCTGTAAACACAGACATGCGCATGCGCACAATGAGATGACAGCAGTTTAAAGGAAAGAAGTATCACTGAGGCATGGGCAGACATGATGATATTGATGATGATGATGGTAATAATAACAGCAGTTAACATTTATTGACACATTTCTTTTTTTTTAAGATTTTTAAAATTTTTTATTTATTTGACAGGAAGAGATTACAAGTAGGCAGAGAGGCAGGCAGAGAGAGAGAGAGGAGGAAGCAGGCTCCCTGCTCCCTGCTGCGGAGCTCTATCCCAGGACCCTGGGATCATGACCCGAGCAGAAGGCAGAAGCTTTAACCCACTGAGCCACCCAGGAGCCCCTATTGACACATTTCTATGGGACAGAAACTTTTCTGAAAGTTTCCAAGGACAATCTGATTTCATTCTCTGGAAAGACTTATGATCTCCATTTTATTGATGATGAAATTGGAGAACAGAGATTAAATTTCTTAACCCAGGTCACACAGCTAGTAAGAGAAGGAACAGGGTTTCCAACTGGGATGAAGAGAGACCTAAATGAAAAGAGGAGAGAAGGTAAGGAAATAAAAGACTCAATAGTAGAATTAAAATCTCTCTTAAAAGCAGAAAACGAGCAGACTGAATATTGTAGAAAATCAAATCAGTATTAGGGAGGACTAAGTGGAGAAAATCTCAAAGGATATAAAAAAGCATAAGACATAAATTTTATGAGAGAAAGGTTAAACATCTGGAATGTCAAGACATCAGATATTAAACCTATACATTATTGGTGTTACTGGAGAGGAATTCAGAATAAATTAAACTTGAGCAACTATCAAAAAAAATTGAAGGAAATTTTTCTGTCCCAACAAAGACCCATATCTTCAGATCAAATGGGTTAACTTAGGACAAGGCAAAGTTAATAAAAAAATGACTAACACTTAAATATAATTGAGTTGAAAAGTCTGAATTTCAGACATGGGGGTAAAATTCAGTTATATTTAGACCTTTATTCTGCAAAAATGAATGCCAAAGAAAATGGAATAAAATACGAAGTTTTTAGGAGGAAAGTTTTTAATGTAAGAATTCTGTATCCAGCTGAAGTTTTACTTTTTGTTTCAGGCAACAAAAGATATCCTCATGTATACAAAAGCTCACAAAACATATCACCTACATACATTTCATATTATTAAGGAATGAATGAAATTCCTTTACTATGGGAAAGTCATAATATGAAATGACTAATAGT
>NC_081557.1:22742976-22763209 GCF_022355385.1 Mustela nigripes | reverse complement strand
AAGCAGTGAGACCACTAGAACATGAGCTATAACTGCTATAAAAAAGTGGTCAGAAAATAAATGAATTAACAATTTTAAAGCAGTGAGACCACTAGAACATGAGCTATAACTGCTATAAAAAAGTGGTCAGAAAATAAATGAATTAACAATTTTAAAGTCTTCACAGAGAAAAAAATGAAGTAAAAATGGAAAACATCAAAGGGACATGGGCAAGGAAGAGAAAACCAAAACATTCCAACTTTCTAGTTATCCATGAGGTCAAAAGATGCTGTTTTTTTGGTTTTTCTTTGTTAAGAACATTTATTTTTATGATTCTAACCAATGTAATAAAACCTAAAATCAGAATAAGAGAAATAGTTCATCTGTAGGAATAAACAAGATCATGTGATTTTATTCTTAGAAAATTTATGTGAATCAAGTTAGATATTAATAATGAGAGAAAAATGCTTAATAAAATGGCCAAGCATAAAATAAATGATAAAACATCGATAGTTTTTTTGTTCACAAAAATAGGCGTTTAGAAAATAGAGTTGAAAATCCATTCTAACAATAAAACAAATTAGGAATGACAACTTATTTAAAATGTGTGATGCAGGGCTCCTGGGTGGCTCAGTTGGTTAAGGCTCTGACTCTTGATTTCAGCTCGGGTCATGATCTCAGGATCCTGAGATTAAGCCCCACGTGGAACTCCCCCACTCAGCGTGGAGTCTGCTTGAGATTTTCTCTCTCTCCCTCTCCCTCTCCCTCTGCCCCTGCCCTACTCACCCCCATGCACTCCCTCTCTCTTTCTCTCCCTCTAAAATAAAAAAATAAATCTTTTTTAAAAAATTACAAAAGTTTACAGAAGGACAAAAAAAGGCATATATATGTATATATACATATATATAGACACACAAACACATAACAAACAATGCCACAGAATTCAGTGTGGCTGCAAGGATTGAATATCATGAAAGGCGTTGATTTTTAGGAAATTAATAGCCTAATACAATTACAGTCAAAACACCTGCAGGATGATTTTTAGGTGTTGAAATGTAATTCCAAAATTCATCTATAAGCATCAACATTGTAAGGATATTTAAGTAAAATCTGAAAACAAAGTACAATAGGCAATTTCTATCAGATAGCAAAAACATAAAGCTATAATAATTCAAGAAGTATTAGATACATTAGATTGTTTAAGAGCAGAAGCTAATTAAGAATTTAGCATATTATAACGTTTGTAGTCCAATTAAGCTGGGATTAGTCAGTAAGTAGGGCTGAGATAATAATTTTAAGCCAACAAATAAAGCAGAGAAGTAGCTTCAGTCAAATTTTACACTAGAAGAGAGTTTCACACAGTTTAAAAAGTAAACGAAAAAGGTAAAATTATAAAAAATCTGAAGAAAATCTGATGACTCTTCATATGACCTCAGGATAGTAAGACTATCAGAACACTTAAAAACAAAGAACAAACTTTTAAAATATATTAACTTCTATGCATTAAAAAACCCATAAACAAAATTGCAGATTTGTTACAATAAACTTAATAAAATTACCCATAATAGGCTTATTGCTTTAAAAAAAGAAAATTCGTATCAGTGTGAAAACTATGTCCAATAGCAAAAAGCAAAGGATTTAACAGGAACATAACAGGAACAGGAACAGGAAAATTGTTAAATAACAAATTTATTTAACAGATAACTAATAAATGATAAATCAG
Organism: Mustela nigripes; assembly: GCF_022355385.1. Classification (NCBI taxonomy): domain Eukaryota; kingdom Metazoa; phylum Chordata; class Mammalia; order Carnivora; family Mustelidae; genus Mustela; species Mustela nigripes. The sequence continues at coordinate 22,761,507 of NC_081557.1, read as the reverse complement.
GTCAAGTCAAATCAAATCGAAATCACTTATAAAAGCAATTAAAGACATGTAAACTAATGCATGGATATAATATTCCCTCCTGTCAAACCTGCAAATACATTTTTCTAAATGACTACATTTAACATTGTTAACACCTCATGTATACAACAGGTAGGCAGAAACTCTCATTCACTATTGGCAACAGCTATCAAAGTGTTTACATAATTTGACCTAACAATCCTTCTAAGAATTTATTTGGGGAAATAATCAGAAAATTAAATATATATATATGAATAATTATATTATATATTAGATTATATATTAGGTTATATATCAGATAATTTTTTTAAAAGATTTTACTTATTTATTTGACAGACAGAGATCACAAGTAGGCAGAGAGGCAGGCAGAGAGAGAGGGGGAAGCAGGCTCCCCGCTAAGCAGAGAGCCCGATGCGGGGCTCCGATCCCAGGACCCTGAGATCATGACCTGAGCCGAAGGCAGAGGCTTAACCCACTGAGCCACCCAGGTGCCCCATATCATATAATTTTATATATATCCTTTGGAATATGCTTTATGACAGCAAAACATTAGAAAGAACCAAAATGGAAACAATAGAAAACTGAATGAATAAATAATAATGTGTCCATTTGATAGAAGATTACCATGCCATTAAAAATAATTCTTTTGTTAGAGAATGTTAAATTTATGGGGGAAAAGTTGCAATAGTTTGTGAGGTGAAAAATGCTGGTTGCAAAATTATATATACCATGTGATCTGTTATGATCACAATGGCAAAAAAATTTATAACTATATAGCAACCTCAGAAATACAGCCACTAAAATTATAACTGGTGATTTGTGGGTGACAGAATTTTCATTTCCCTCTTGGTGCATTTTCTTTTTCTAATTTTAATTCAGTGATTACATGTTTTTATATAATTTGAACATAAAACAAATGTTATTCATAATCAAAAAATTCATAGCGATGACAATTGAGTCTCATGGTTTTTCTTTTGATTCCTCTAAATTTTCCATAACAATAGTCACACCTTTCATAGACTGGCTTAGTCTGCTCAAGCTGCCAAAATAAGTATCATAGACTGGGCAGCCTGAACAACAAAAATTCATTTCTAGCAGTTCTGGAAGCTGGGAAATCCAAGAATAAGGTGGTGGCTGGTTCAATTTCTGGTTCTTTTTTGTGCCCTCACATGGGGAGGAGAGGGCTCTCATTTCCACTTCTTACAAAGGCCACAAATCCTATCAGGTTAGGACTCCACACTTATTTAATGTCATTTAACCTTAAATCCTCCTAAAAGCCATATCTCTAAGTACAGTCACACTGGGGGTTCGGCTTCAGCATAAAAATTTGGGAATGGGGGGGCACAATTCAGTCCATGGCCGTTCGTTCACCTTTATGTTTTAAGGCAACCAACAAGTTAACAACTGGGTTTCTATCTGGGGTGGGAGCAATGGGGAACTGTCCTAAAATATGTATGGACAAGTCTCTGGGAAAAACTCCCGCAGCTTGAAAAGATCCTACATAAAGGTAATTCTTAAGTTTTTCCCAACTCTACCACTAAAATGTCACTATTTTATTTATTAAGATTGTATGTGCTACTTATAATTAGAAAATGAATGTTATTTAATTAAAAAACATGTACTAAATGCAAAATATGAATTAAATATATGGCTATTTCACTTGATTTTCACAAAGATCTATTTACATGAGACAAAGTTAATGAGTTCACAAAATTCTTTTAAAAATAAATCTGAAATAAGGCATTTTCAGTACAGAAAGGCTGAACAATATCTAGTCAGTTTATGATCTTCAATGACGTTCTTAATTCCTAGTTTTTCACATGTACCTAAACTTACCAGGTATCATCTCTACAGTGGGTCATCTAAATGTATGTTTATAATTTTGCAATAACAAAAGCTCATGATAAGGAGCATCTGTGCATAGTTCTCACTCACAATCTATTTTGGGGATTTAGTTTTCAGCGACTGGTCTCCTCAGAATAGACCACATGGGCATCATAGGACTACTGCAGACTCCCTGCCGGCCTGAAGTACTTGCCTCAACAAATCACAAGGACCCGTTTCCCATGCTTTCAGGTTCTGCTTATGCATGGAGAGCTGTGTGCAACTGAGAGAGAAAACACTGGTTTTGAGATTCTGTAGAATCAAAGAGATGTTGCAGGGATGGTAGAAGACAAATGCTTCAGGACCGTAGAAGAGGGGTTGGGCAACCATAAATCAGAGAAAGATGCCGGCCCTGAGGAACGAGCCACTAACCCTGGAGAGGGAGCCGCCTTAGTGCACTGATGACGGATGAGCCCGAGCCTGTTGGAGAGGAGAGTTGCTCTAGCAATGTTCAAAGAGTGGGTAGGAAGAATGTGGTTAAATCATCCAGAATAGCCACCGCAGTGAAAGAAGCAGAGAGAAAGTCTGCATTAGAGGGGATTCAAATACCATCTGGGGGTTTTATTACAGAAAGTCGAGTGAAGCACATTGAAATGTGTTCTGTTCCTCGTCTTGCTGTAAAAAATACCAACCATTGAAATGGAGTTTCTTTGGAGCTGGTGGTGTTAGCCAGACTCCCCAGTGAAATCTGAGTCCAACTCTCCTTGTTGTCTATTTGTTCCACACACAGTGCCCTCTCCAGATGTATTCTTTATAGCCGGATAGCTTGGATGGAAACATTTCTAACTGATCACAAAAGATCTCATGCAAGTCTCCAAATACAAAAACAGATAGCGTGGGAAAGAAAAGGATAGATATAGAAAGAACTTTTTTTTTTTTTTTTAAATAAAGCAAAGAAACAAACAATACACAGCAGCTTTCTAGACATTTCCTAAGTATCTTTCTACATACTGAGACCACATCAAGCTCCATAACACATTGCTTGTCCTCTGCCATTACCTTACTCAGAGAAAGCTAGTGGCTCAAACACTTTTTAATCTGGGATAGTGTAGTGGACTGAACTGTATCCTCCCCAAAACTCACAGGCTGAAGCCCTAACCCCCTGATGTGCTTGTATTTGGAGAAAGATCCTTTAAGGAGGTAATCGAGATTAAATGAGGTCATAAGCGTTGGGCACTAATATGACAGGACTGCGACCTTATTAGAAGAGGATGAGGCACTAGAGATCTCCCTCTCCACGTATGCCAGGAGGAAAGGCTAGGTGAGGACACAAAGTGTGTGGCCGGAGAGTCCTTTTCAGAAACCAACCTTGCTGGCACCTCAATCTTGGAATTCCAGCCTCTAGGACTGTGAGAAGTAAATTTCTGTTGTTTAATGCACGCAACCTATGATATTTTGTTACAGCAGCCCAAGTAAACTCATATAGATAGCCTGCAGGGTCCCTCATACGCTTCTAAACTATCTCTCCAGAAGTATGTCTCTCTCCCTGTTTCTGGGTCCAAGCACTATCCATGTCATATGATTTATGAATCCTAACAACCATACCTTTGTGTTCAGTGCCCTCATCCTTATTAATGCTTTTTCTGAAGCATTAAGATATTGAGTCTTACCCATTTCTCAAGTTTCATCAGAGGTTCTGATTGATTCCTCTGTGGAGCCTTTCTCCTTCACCCCAGGTGGGCAGTGTTCCCCTTGTCTGAACTCCTACTGAACTTCCTGCCTGCACTGCTAATTTGACCTTGATCACGTGCTGCTAGTACTTCTCTGAGAGGAATGTCAGATTCCTTAGCTCACACATTTTTCTTACAATCTGAATTCATCATTACAAGATATAGACACAGAGAAAAATATACCAGAAAGAAACACCACCTTTATTAGCTCACCAGCAATCAGACCATCTGATAAATACTCGCAAAAAATAAAATGTTTTGTCTTTTGTTCTAAGTGTATGCACATGCTTTATGTTATGCTTCTTTCACTTAGTCTGGAACATCGACAATTGTCATTATTCTTTTCAAAGTTGATTTTAATTGAGTCATAATGCTCTATCCTATGTACTATAAATTACCAAATCCTCAGTGATGCCTGTTTAAATTATTTCTAATATATCTGTGTTATAAATACCTTGTGAAAAATATTCTTACCAAATATTTCTTTGTATAAACTCATTAAAAATCCCCAGGACAAAGTTCTAGAACTCTTCTGAGGTGCACCTCCTACTCGATTTGCCCTTATGAGCTTCCATGAACTCCTCCAGACCAGTCAAATGCCCTGTCTTGTCCTTCCCTCCAACCAACATCTGACTTTTATATGACTTCCTCTTGACCCAGAACAATTATATGAAAACATTTCACAATATTTAAAAAAGCCAATTATTGGAGATATCACCACAAGACTTTTAAAAAGTCTACCAAAATCCATTCATTAGTTGCCTGAAGTTTTTGTGTGAAGACTAAGGCAAAATGTCAAATTTTAGGACTATATCCTTATTTATTTATTTGAGAAAGAGAAAGAGAAAGAGAGAAAAGAGGGGGTACAAATGGAGGGAGGAGCAGAAGGAGAGCGACAAGCAGACATGAAACTCCATCTCACGACCCCGAGATCATGACCTGAGCAGAAATCAAGAGTCAGAGGCTTAACTGTCTGAATGACCCAGGCACTCCAACTACATCCTTGATATTACAAAAATTAATGAACTGCTACTCGTCATTTCCTTAGTCAGTGTTTTAACTTTGGAAAAGGGGAAACTTTGTCACAGTTCCAGGACTCTGGGCAGTAAGAACATGATTAGGTTTTCTCTAAGAATACTGTTGTTTTCCCTACAGAAAACATATCTAGTGAATAGTTCCTGATGGGGAAATAAATCACGCTTTCATGAATCGGGTTTTAAACACAACAGGAAAACTATTTACTTTTTTAAAGTTTAGATTTTTCCTCTTTGGCTACAGTGGTTTTAATGATCACTGGTGCTCCTAGCCAGGTGTCGTATTCTGATTTACACGCATGTCAGACAGCATTAAGCTCATTTAATCATTATATCCACCCTGTCAGGAGAGTCCTACTCCCATTTTACAGATGAGAAAATGAGGTTTAGAGAGGAAAAATAATTTGCTGAACCTGACAGTCTAGAAATGCTGAGCTGGGATTTGAATCCAAGTGCAAGAAGCAATCTCCATTCACACCAAATTTACCTCTGAAATAGTTTTGCCCCAGGCGTAAGTGCCATCGTCAGGTCTGCCTCCATTTAGATAAATCCACACGCGTTTTGCATTCGGTTGCTGATACAGGCTGCTCTGTCCAAGTGCAATACGTGTAGTTTCAACTGGAGCGTTTGTCTTGGCTTGTGGTACTTGAACTGCAGAAAGGTGCGCCTGATAAGAAAAGCCCAGCGAATACCAGGGTTAGAGAACTGCCTGGCTAGTGTGTGTATGACGAATGTGATGAAAACAGAAACACTTATGATTGCAAATAATATTTTAAAAAATTTAGGAAGTGTATTACCCTCTCCTGTCATGGACTCTTCTGTGAATTCCTCTTGCTTATTATTATCACTCTGGTGGGACACGAACCCACATAAACAATAAGTACCTTATTGTTACTTCAAGGGTTATTATTATTATCACCTTCCTGTGGTGATAATAATAATAACCCTTGGAGTAACAATAAGATACTTATTTTGGCGAAACACTTAACTTTCATTTATAATTTGGAGAATGAATGGAGATGTGTTTTTGGATTTCTGTGTGGTGTTTCTCCTACTGAGCGATTTCTCTGCATCTAACAAATGAGTTTTTGATTAAAATCACAACATCATTTTCTTTAACCAAGAAATGCTTAAGGGAATGTGCATGACTGTTGAGTCTTCACTCTCTGTCTTTTAAAATACAGCAGCCAGCCTTATACTTTGCCAGATCCCTGACAGGCAGCTTTTCATCCTACTTCAAGCATGTCCTAGTTCAATGCTTTGCATTCATTCCCTGGTCAGTGATTTATCCTTCTCAGCTTGGCAAGAAGTCATATTTCTAGCAATGTCAATTTCTTTTTTTCTAGTAACCTTGACGTGGGCACACACCTAAGATTTAGATTGAACACATTCCACGATTTGAGAAACTCTATTAAATAAGAACATATCATTTTGATGAAAAACTTCACAAAGCAAAAAGTTTTCCCAGGTCTCTATCCCCAGTCCTCTCTCAACAGCTGACCTTTCTCTTCTCGACTTTTTTATGTCTGACAATCCTGACTGATTAACCAATTGGACTGAAACTGCTTTTTGAATTCCTCACTCCTGAATGTCTCCATTGCAATTAGTATTTTGCTCCTTGCTCTTTCTACATATTGAGACATACCCTTAGGAGTGATGAGCAATGAAGCCATAAGGCTCAACTTGACTACACTTATTATAATTACCTTTGTACATATCCACTGGGCCTTTTTCTCTTCTTTGCTAAGGTCATAATTTTTGGTCTCCATTCAAACAAAACAGACTTTCATACGAGCTAGCTCTCTTTCAGATAACTACTCTCCAAATGCCAACTCAATGCTTGGCATATGCTTATGTGGTCATAACTGACCAGATGCTGGGGTTATATTAAGAGCCTAATTTTAAAATTCAATATTATACTTTTAAAACCTTATTAAAGAGGCAAAGTCTTTAATGTCTGGAGTCCTGAAGAACGTACCTCTGTATGTCTTATGAGTTCCATGAGTTTAATTTCCTCTTGAGTCTGCTCAGTCCAGCCTCCCTCCACCACCACCGGCTGCATGGGGTTTTTGTTGGGAACCATGGCGGCTGGCTGACATGCTGCTACTCGCCACCCTGGGGAAAGAAGTCCCTGGTAATGTTGTTTCTGAAGATGCGTTTTCAGATTCCAAATAAATTGGTTTGGCGTTCTATGCATAAATCATTCCACTTGGGAGCATAGACTAAAATACTAAATATATCATAAAAGCAAAGATGCCTAAGGTAATAATATCTAACAATGCCTCTTCATATGGGAGCTTGAGGCTTCAAATAGCCAGGATATGCATATTCACTGTACAGATGGAAAAGAAAGATACCATGCTGACTTCCACAGTGGCCCCGGCCTTTCCTGCACGATATGGTTCAGTGGTAATTTAGTCAAATAGAATCCATGACCTATATAGTCCATCATCTCTTCCAGTCATGGAACATATGTTTTGTTCTCTTCGCTAATAATAAGCCTTTCCCCAACAATTAGCTTAGCAGCCTGGGGATTAAGTACTTCTAAAATAATATTAACCCAAGAGACAGGAGGCTTTTTTTTCCATCTAATAATACCCGCAAGCACGATTAGTTTCTGACACCTCTGCTGTGCCCTTTAGGTTGTTAAAAAGCTGTGGTAAGAGAAAATATTTATCAGAATACTGTACTCCAAAGAATAATAGGCATTATTTAATAAGTGTGTTGATTTCAATGTATGCATTCTTCCAGCTAGTCCACTTAAAATTGTAAGAGATTGAAAAATCATACTTACAAAATTGTTTTCTTTCTCCGTGTTGAAAATAAACTCACACTGAGTCTCATACTGATTCCTAAACTTCTTAAGTAACGATAATGCTTTCTTTCGCATGTTGCTTCTAGAAACTTAGGCTGCACACCAGCTGTCAATCAGGGATTGGGCTAGATGAGGCCAATCCAAACATGTTCAAGATTTAGTCCTTGTCTCAAGTTTTTTGGGGAAGGCAGAGGTCAAGGAAATGATTGCACCAATAATCGATTGCAGTTGTGCTCCTCCAGCGAACAGGATCTCTAAAAGCATCTCACAGGGGCCACCACCCTAGTCTAGTGCCAGGGAAGGCTTCTTTGAGAAAGTAATGCTGAGGTGGATAAAATAATGGAAATACTAACATCAAATTGAGCCCTAATTTTGTTGCCAAGGGAGTCTTAATATGCAGATTTTCAGACCATGACTACAAACAGAACTCTGAAAACAATTTAGTATTTGCGGAGAATAAAGCAACTGCACTCTTGTAAGCTCAAGTTTGTGGAAATAGATCAAGCAATAAAAATAAATGGCAGCAATGACTTTTCAGGGAAATCAGAATTCTACGTACCTAATAAGCATTCTATGCAATTTATGGATGTGGAGAAAACATAATTGAATCAGTCAGCCAATGAGTTACAGTGGAAATGCCATTAGGTTATGAGCATTGGAGAAGGCCACAGTGGTACAAGAAAAATACATAACACAAATTTACGCAAATACAGTTTTTAGCTTACTCTATTCATAAAGAGTAGACGACACTAATTTATGACACATAAATATTTTATTTATAGTGCCTTTTGAACACTAAAACTTTGCTCAACCAAAGAGAGCTCAGCAATAGTTTATCATTTACGCTCTTAAAAGCCAAGATTTGAATGTAGGAAAAGAGCAAAAACCATTATGCTTTATTTGTTTTTTGTCAACTTTCTTCTAATGGTCTTAAAAAAAAATGAATGCATTTGCACTATAATTTTCATAAAGAGACATAAATTCATCACAAAAGGTTTTGGTTCAGGGAAAGATGTTCATAACAAACTACTATTTATGTAGGTAAGAATACCAATTGAAACCAAGAAAAATGTATTGATTAAATTATTTTATTTTCCTATTACATTCTCCATATATCTTATTTTAGTTCATATGAGTTCCGGGGAAAGTAACAATAATAGCTAATAATTAATGAGGAAAACTAGAGAACGTGAGTGCTTTGCTATGCTTTCAAATTGTAAATCTCACCCAGACAGCTCCCCTACCCCCTCTCCCTTGATCAGAGGCCCACCCTGGTTCAGCATTATCTGTGCTTGGGAGGGTAAGTCCACCTCACCTGAGGTTTTAGTCGGAAAATCCCTTTAGCTCTCACACTAAATAAAATGCCCCAGCATCACCTTTATACTTAACAAATGCGATACTTTGGCATAATCTGCCATTTCTTCATTTCACTGATCACTTTTTAAGACCCCCAAGTCAGAAAATGGGCTGCCTTTTTAGTAACCCTTATTCTAATATTTATTGAGTATTTATTATGTGCTGCACATGCAGTAAATACTTGACATTTCTTACTTCATCATAAAACCTTACAAAGTCATTACTAGTATTGTGATTAATATTAGCAATGACCACACTTACAAATGAAATGTAAAATCAGCTTAGCACAGTACTTTATATATGCTTAATCAATACTTGTTGGCATTCACCAATGGCTATAATAATGGAAAATAATCTACTTAGCTGCTCTTCCATCCAATCCCCAAGAAACTCATCATCCAACAGGGACTACAGTTAACTGGACTTTGACTTGTTCTTATTTGTCTTCATAATCCCGACAACTAGAAAAGTTCTTCCTCAGAGTAGGTATTTTATATGCATGTATTGAATTTACATTTAATAGCAGAAAATATAACAGTTTGTCAGTAGAGACAAGATTTATCTTAGCACTAAATTCTAAGAGAAATTTCATTAATGGATTGCTCCATAATGGACACCATCTGACATCTATCAACAGTGATACTGCAGATGATACCAACTGAACTTTAAATGATTTTTTAAATAAATGCCTTTTTAATACTTAATTATAATAAAAGCTGAAGACATAATATAAAATCAGAATATAGTAAAGGCAACTCTGCCTGGTGTTATTTTCAGTATGTTGGTTTTTATTGATTTAATTTGATACAGAAATAGACCTTAGAAAACTCAGTGGAATGAATGGTTGAAATTCTGTTCATTCTTCAATTCAGTCCTTCTACAAGTATTCACAGCACAAATTAGGTAGTAGAATTTATAATGTAACATAGGGAAGATAGTCACATGACCAGGTAATTATAGTAATGTAATAATGATTATCAGAGGGGAAGCTCAAGTTGTGATAAACTGCATTATTCCTAACATGGAAAAGGGAAAGTTTAGGAAGAAATAACAAGTAAGCTGAAAACCATTTAATCAGTAGAAGCAATCCAAAAGGACAAGGGAGAGAAAAGTTGAGGCAGAGGAAACTAAATTGTGCCAAATTCTCAGAGTTAAGAAAGCTCCTGATACGTCTCCAGGACTGAAAAGTAGTCCAAATGGTGGAGTGGTGAGAACAAGGAAAGAGAGCAGCTTACACAGGACCGTATCATGGAAGAACACGTTGAAGAGTTTCATCTTTGTCTGAAAAATAATAGGAAACTTTGAAAAGTTTTATGCCTGGAGTACCATGACAGCTTTGTATTTTTGCCTGATCACTCCAGCTTCAGAATGTCCCCATTATGCATAGACTAGAAACTACTATCAAGACTGGAAGCAGGGAATCAAGTCACAAAGCTGTTATAGTAATCCAAGGAATAGATGACAATAGCTAGAATTTAGATAACACAGTTGAGGATGGAGACCAGATTCATTTGAGAAGAGAGGTTGGAAGCAACAAGACTTACTGTTGTTTGCTTCAAGAAAGTGAGAGAGAGGGAGATGCCAGGGTTAACTCCCAGGTTTCTAAGATGGGACACATGGGTGGATGGTGGTAGGGCCCATGGCTAGAAGAAATGAAGGAGATACTGGAGTGGTGAAAACTTTAGTTTTGGACATGCCCAAGGAACATTTTGGTGAAAATGTGTAGTATTTAGAATAGCAGAGATTACCAGTCATGGTAGATGTTTTTCATGTAGACCCAATAATTCTTTTGGAAAGAACTGAATAATAGTCATTTCAACCCAGATTTCCATTTAGGGCACTTAAAATTAGTTGTGTTGCTTATTGAAGTAAAATTCACATGCTTTTGACAACAGACAGTGTGCCTACTTAGGAGTTGAAATCCTGTCAGGGCAATGACAGAGCCTGAAATGTATTCCTTTCTAGACTAAAGTCTATAATACACTTTTTCTCCCCAAAGAACCATCTGGAATCTCAAGTGTTTGGCATAGTATAACGTCTAGAACCTAAGATTCTACGACAGAGAGAATGAAAGAGGAGAACAAATACTGCCAGTTGATCACTTTGACTGTGAATAGCATATCTTGTGCTGCCTAACTTGAAGAAGCCCTGCTGATATTGACCTTTGAAAAATTCAGTACCTCCTCACTCAGATTATAAAATAGACAGGGGTGCCTGAATGGCTCAGTCAGTTAAGCCTCTGCCTTTGGCTTAGGTTATGATCCCAGGGTCCTAAGATGGAGCAGCAGGGAGTCTGCTTCTCCCTCTCCCTTTTTGCTTGCTTTCTCTCTCTCTCTCTCCATCTTTCTCTTTCTCTCTCTCTCTCAACTAAACAACAGCAACAAAAAGACTCTCTCCCTCCTCCTCTGGCCCTCCCCTGTGCACATGCCCTCTCTCTCAAATAAATAAATAAATCTTAGGAAAAAAAAAATAAAACCAAACAACTAAACAGGCAAACAATAAACAACCCCCAAACTTCTTTCCCAGCAATACCTAAGAAATAGACCAAAAGTTTTGTTTAAGGACTAATTCCAAAGCCCACAAAATGTTACTTCAGCGACTATTTCAATCCTAACATAGGGGTTAGATGACCCAGATACTCTCCTAATTTTAAAAATTTACATATAATTCATGTGGTATTCATTTTAATATAAAAGTTACAAATATAAAATCAGTACCAAAAGATATATTAGGTTTTAAACTTGCTCAAGTGACTTTTGTGACACAATATTTATAGTACTCAGTTAAACATCTGGTATCTAATAGTAGGAAAAAACTTCCAGCAAATTGGGGTTACATTTAGAATTAAACATGGTGATACTTGATTTAGTTCATACTGACCTTTTAACAGTCTCATTTTGTGTTTCATGGTGTCTAGATCAGCCAAAATTTTGTCCTTTTTTAACCAGTTCTGTTTTTCTACTTTTTCTGCTTTCTGCAAAGCTAGAAAAAATACATTTTTTTAATCTTGCATTGTGTTATCGACAGTAATTTATCATGCAAGCCAATAATTTATAAAGAACTTTCTGCTCCAAGAAATAGATTCAATTAGAAACAAGTAATTAAAAGGTAAGGGTCATTAAAAGAAACCTCATTTGAAAGATGACAGGGCTTAAGGCATTTCTTTATGGAATGGAGAAGGGGGGGAAGAAGAACAGTGCTGTTTTATTATATAGATTTACCATATGCAATAGCCATATTTCATTTTCCACTTCCACAAACTATTTGGAGGTGATGAAAGCCTGGCTTGGAACCATTCATTTTTTAAACATCCACCTACTGCCTAAAGGGTGCAATTCTTAAAAATGAAAATGTGCAGACAGGTCGTCTTCAGTGTGAATTAAACTCATTTGTTATTTTCTAATGTATACCATTATTCTCAGTCTTATAGACCAAGGATCTCTTTATCAACTAAATTAGACATTTTTCCATGCAGAATACTCCATTCCAGTAAGAAAAAACAGGGAACTGTGCAAATATAGGAGTACAGCTATCCTTGTGCACATGTTAATTGATGGACTTCCTGTTCTTTGCATAAATGTGATGTTATTATGTTGGCATTATACACATTTAATTCTTTTCTTATGGTGACATAAAATTTATTTCTCTCTTATTTATATACTTGCTTGAAAGCAAATGAAAACAAAAAACTTACCCTTTGGAGATAGAAATGGTTCACCACAGGATACCCAGATAGCAATGGGATTTCTGAGGACAAGGGCAAGCAGAGACTTATCTATACCATCCAAAGTATCGGATGTCACAGACTTTGGAACCAATTTGGTTTTCACTTTCATTCTCTGGTTTTCTAGGAAACAAATGGCACAATAACCAATGCACGATAAATAATGAATAAATTTGCCTCCTGAATTTGTTTATTCAAAATATTTCCTGTCTCATTAATGACTCGATTTAAACAGGTAATACCTAAACCAGATGCAAATATATAACTATGATCAGAAATTTCATATGCAACCAAATAATTTAAAGTAATGTGATTATAAATATACTTTAAATTCTTTTCTTATGTTTTACTAGATATGAAATAAATCTGAGGTGGCTTACTAAAATACCTACTCTGAAGAGGAATAAAATAAAGAGATAAGAAAACCAAGGAAAGGAGTAAAAAAGTATAGTGATAGAGTAAAGCCAAAGACAAAATGCCTTAGTGTCCTCTTCTTTTAAATGAATAGTAGTATCTATCTTATTCTGCTGTTGGGAAGATTAAAAGAAAAAAAAAAAAAAAGGAAAAATTTAACAAAACCAAAAGACAACTGACAGAATGGGAGAAGATATTTGCAAATGACATATCAGATAAAGGGCTAGTATCCAAAATCTATAAAGAACTCATGAAACTCAACACCCAAAGAACAAATAATCCAATCAAGAAATGGGCAGAGGACATGAACAGACATTTCTGCAAAGAACACATACAGAGGGCCAACAGACACATGAAAAAATGCTCCATATCACTCGACATCAGGGAATACAAATCAAAACCACAATGAGATTCCACCTCACACCAGTCAGAATGGCTCAAATTAACAAGTCATGAAATGATAGATGTTGGAGAGGATGTGGAGAAAGGGAAATCCTCCTACACTGTTGGTAGGAATGCAAGCTAGTGCAACCACTCTGGAAAACAGCATGGAGGTTCCTCAAAAAGTTGAAAATAGAGCTACCCTACAACCCAGCAATTGCACTACTGGGTATTTACCCTTAAGATATAAGTGTAGTGATCTGAAGCGGCACATGCACCCGAATGTTTATAGCAGCAATGCCTACAATAGCCAAACTATGGAAAGAACCTAGATGTCCATCAACAGATGAATGGATAGAGAAGATGTGACATATATATATATATATATATATATATATAATGGAATACTATGCAGCCATCAAAAGGAATGAAATCTTGCCATTTGCAATGACATGGATGGAACTAGAGAGTATTATGCTTAGCGAAATAAGTCAGTCAGAGAAAGACAACTATCATATGATCTCTCTGATATGAGGAAGTTGAGATGCAACGTGAGGGGTTTGGGGGGTAGGAAAAGAATAAATGAAACAGGACGGGATCTGGAGGGAGACAAACCATAAGAAACTCTTAATCTCACAAAATAAACTGAGGGTTGCTGGGGGGAGGGAGGTAGGGAGAGGGTGGTGGGGTTATGGACATTGGGGAAGGTATGTGCTATGGTTGGTAAGTGCTGTGAAGTGTGTAAACCTGGCAATTCACAGATCTGTACCCCTGGGGCTAATAATACATTATATGTTTATAAAAAAAGGAAAAAAACTATTTAAAAAAGGGAAAAAAAGGAAAGTGCTTAGAATAAATGGTGTTTGGTCTATTTAATTGGACGAGCATCCAAAAAATGCTAGATAATATTTTTGTTATTGAATGGACATGAAAGCGACACATTTCATTTGCTAGAGTTAAATCACAGTTTGGGTTCTGAGCATTCTAGGGGCCCAAGCAAAGAAGAAAACACAATTTCAAGATTCGCATGGGCCACATAGAGAGATAAATTTCTCAGAAGATACAACTTTTCTGGTCCTGATATCTGAGAGAAATTTATTTCAGGGTCTTCATAAGGGGGTTATCTGTGAGGTAGAAAACAGTATCCTATAAAAGAAACAAACAATATTGAGAACTTAAGACATGCTGCGCATTTCACTAAGACCTCTGCATTATCTCAGGTAAATCTCAAAATGATACTCTGAGGTACGTCCATTCTTCTTTTACAGAGTAAAGGGGGCTAAACACATAGCTTGGTAGCAGCAGAGTCAGGATTAGAACCCAGGCCATATGCCTCCAAAGCCTGTGCCCTTTACCACTATCTCCATAGAAACTGTTTTCCGCAATACAAACTGGTGGCATAACACAAGCCGAGATTCAGTAAAAGGGGCAGCAACCCACTAACGAACCAGCCTGATTCAAGGATAACCTCTAGATTATAGAGGGGAAGGGATGGCCATACCCCTTTAGTACCCAGCGTGAATAACATTACTTCCAGGCAACTTTTAAATAACAATTTGAAAGAAGAGCCTTTGATATTGTAATCTTCCAGAACCTGGAGATCAGATATTTCATATGCCAAATAAAGGCCAAACTATATGCTTTAATGATTAGCTAAGCATTAAATGTTGACATAATTATTTTAAAAAACTCATTAGAAAAGAGGACAAGTAATATCATTGTGAAATAATAGAAAAAATATATATATTACTCTCTGCCCTATGTTCCTGGCAGAGTACTTCCACTGGTCATTTTCTAAGTGATAAGAGCACTAGGATCATCTCTTGTTCAAATATTTTGTCTTTGATCCTGGCTCCTGACACAGACTCCTAAATCCTTTGGAATTTCCTGGATGATAGCAGTATCTTGCCGTCATCGTCGTCGTCGTCTTCTTCTTCTTCTTCTTCTTCTTCTGCTTCTTCTTTTTAAGATTTTATTTATTTATTTGATAGACAGAGATCACAATTAGGCAGAGGGGGAGGCAGAGGTGGGGAGAGGGGAGAGGCTTCCCGCCATGCAGAGAGCCAGACGTAAGGCTCAATCCCAGGACATTGAGATCATTACATGCATCGAAGGCAGAGGCTTAACCCACTGAGCCACCCAGGAGCCCCAGTTTCTTGTCTTCTAATGAGACTTTGGGCAGACTCATGGAGGAAGACTGGTCATCAGAAAGACCAAGCCATGATTAGAACTTTGGAATTTTCTACCCTACTCTTCACTCTCCAGTGTAGGGAGAGAGGCTGGGCATGGAATTAGTGAACAATCATGGCTACATGATGAAATCTCCATTAAAAATCCCAAAAGTACAGGGTTTGGAGAGCCTCTGAGTTGGTGAACACATGGAGATGGTAGGAGAGTGGTGGGCTTGGAGAGAGCAGAGAAGCTCTGTGCCCTTTTCCCACACACCTTGCCCTACTCATCTCTTTCACCCAGATGTTCATCTGTATTCCTTATCATATCTTTTTATAATAAACCAGTAGACAGTAAGTAGATCATTTCCTTGAGTTCTGTTGAGCTGCTCTAGCAAATTAATCCAACTGAAAAGAGGAATCATGGGAATTTCCAATTTAAACCAATTGTTCAGAAACACAGGTCTGGACAGCTTAAGTGGGGATGGAATGGGGAGCGGTCTTATGGGACTGAGCTCCTAACCCATGAGATCTGATGCTATAACCAGGTAGAGAGTGGAAAAACTGAGTTAAATTGTAGGACACCCAGCTGGTGTCCTACACCAGTTGCAGAATTGTTTGGCGTGGGGGAGAAAACACACACACCGGGTGTCAGAAGTGTTGTGAATGTGATAAGCATGTGAGAGCAAAGAAGAGACACACAGGAATAAGAGTGGGTTTTTCCTACTCAACTGTACACACAATAATGATCACTAATACTCATTAAATATTTAGTAAACATCAACCAGGCATTATTCTCAGCGGCATATACATTTATATATAAACTCCTATTCATATGTTTTATGAACACATGTTCGTATTTATGAGGACCGAATGAGTATACATTTACATGATCATCAGTGTGGAATTCGTAAAATGAGGAAACTGGGATACAAGAGGTTAAACAACCTGCCCAGGATCATTCAGCCAGAAAGGAAAAGAGGTAGGATCCGAACCCTGGAATTCTGGCTCTAAAACCCAAGTTCTTAATCTTCAAATCATGACTCTCTGTACAACAGTGGAAAGCTGAGATCACTTGCTGATTCACTGTAAGACTCGTTTGTATTAAGCAAACTGTTGCTGGGGACGCAGTTTCTGTCCTCAAGCTGTATGCAGTTTAATGAGACACACAAAGATGTAAACAGATTATAATACATGTGCTAGGAGCTGCAATACAGGTAGGTGCCTTCGTGGTGCTTCTGGGAGTTTAGAGGAGTGGTGGAGACGGGCAGGGGCAAGTAAGGGCAGCTTATAGGCAGAAGTATAGAGAGGACCCCTTCTCTTCTAATTTTATCTCTTCTAAAATAATAGAGATTTTACTGATCCAGCCCAGCCTTCTTAAGTGGTCTTTGGTTGATTTTGGTTTTAAATGTAAAAGCAAAAGCTGCCTATGTTACATCAAGTAGCTAAGTTATCAAATATATTTTATAAATTTGAGGCAATTTATTTATTGTTTTGGTGCTGAGACTAAATTTACGTTATTTGTTAACTTTTTCTTATCATTCTGCAAGGTAAAAGCAATATGACAATTTCACAAGAGAGCAGCTTCCTGTGATTTTGTAATTCTAGAAGGGGTGACCTAGTCACAGAATCACATTTAACATTTTTATGATGAAAAGTAGAATCAGCTAAATCTTTTTTTTTTTTTTTTAAGATTTTATTTATTTATTTGACAGAGAGAGATCACAAGCAGACAGAGAGGCAGGCAGAGAGAGAGAGAGGGAAGCAGGCTCCCCGCAGAGCAGAGAGCCCGATGCGGGACTCGATCCCAGGACCCTGAGATCATGACCTGAGCCGAAGGCAGCGGCCTAACCCACTGAGCCACCCAGGCGCCCCAGAATCAGCTAAATCTTAAAGAATGTAACCAACCTTTCATACTTTTAATAGTTGTCTCCTTTGTTGGAACAGGAACTGCCTCTTTCTTTTGTTTCTCCGTGTCTCTCTGGATGAAAGACTCCTCTAGTGCCCATAAAACCAAATCACATAAGGAAAGGATCATGGTCCCATCTTTGGTATATACTTTGGAGGCTGCCCTGGTGAGACCAAGTTGCTTCGTGCATTCTGTAAGAAGCTAAATAACACAGATTGTAAGGAATTGATGAGACAAAAGAGTGATAGGGCTGGGGAATAATCATGAAGAACTTATTATTTTAGAAATTTGAGAAAGTCCATTAATTTGCAAAAATAGAAGGCTAAATAATGACAGACTTGATCTTTGATTAGAGACAATTTTTTGGTATCAGACTGTCCTATGTAATTTCACAAAATTAGTCCACTCAAATTGTGAAGATAAGCTCCAAAAATTTAGCACAGCAGATGATGTATGTTAATACATTTTATCATCTGAGTATTTACTCCCTAAGAAGTGTTCAACTTAGAGATCCACTTTCAACTTTGTTGCTTTATAAGGAATAAAACTGTAGCACTTCATATGGATGAACCGGCTTAAAATAAATGAGTAGTTGACTTTCAAACCCAAACTAACACATATTCTTACTTTCATTTTGCAGATAGGGAAACAGGCTGAGAGGTTGACATTTTTGTCCAAGACTCCACAAGCCAGCTGTGGTGCTCCGGGTGAATCCTGGAGTTGCTAACTTTTGGGATTTGTTTAGTTCACTGAACAATATCTTAATAAAAAGGCTATTTGCATTCAGAAGGCAAATAGGACCAGTAAGTGTGTATGTGTGTGTTTTCAAGGAAGTCTCCAGGGTATGTCCATATCACATTCAATTTTGCTTATAAAATACGCTGTTAAAGGCATTGGTCAGAATGTATAGACAAGATAATCACCAAACAAAAGAAGGACAAAGCTGGGTTTGGACCTTTTGAGCTCTACGACAGAAACCACATGTTCCTTCCTAACACAACTCTTGCTTCTCTGATTTGAGAATGAAATGAAACAACCTGTCAACAAATAAGTGCTCAGATTTTACAAATGATAAATGAGGCGGCAGCTCTTAGAAATATTCAGATGACATACAGCCTGAAGCTGGAATGGGAAGGAAGGTGAAAAGGGGGGGGGGGG
>NC_081557.1:22656257-22742876 GCF_022355385.1 Mustela nigripes | reverse complement strand
CCCCCCCCCCCCCCCCCCCACTGCTTTTATGTATCTTTGCTCTGGAACCAATCTAAAAATCATATTCTGGTTTCCCTTCTTTCTAAGTCTGTATCCAAAGAAATACAATAAAAAAGAATATCTTTAAGAAAGCAGAGATCTTAAAAAAAAAAAGAAAGAAAGAAAGAAAGAAAAAAGAAAACAGAGATCTTGATCTCATTAGCCTAAATTGGTGAAACTGGCCAGGGACATTTATCCTTCAATCCCACTGCTTTTTTTTCTTGTCAGAAGAGTCACTATTATCTTTACCTTGGAGGATGCAAGAAATGTTTAAGTTATAGTCACTTACTGTGGGGAATGTTCCAGCCACAATTAACTTCCCATTCCGATATCCACCTCCGTTTTTGTATGCAATTATTTTCACTGCCTTCTGGTGCATAGCTGCTGTACCACTATGAGGTACAACTTGGGTGCAGGTCTTCCTCCGCAAAGATAACAGGCGTTCTTCATAATAATTTAGCGTTTTCTCAGCCTCATAAGAAGACAAATCAGCCTGATCAAAAACAAAAACGAGAAAGCACAAAGGTCTACTCAAGCTTTTACTTTTAGTTTTTGTTGTTTTGTTATGTTTCAGTCCCTTAATTTAAGAAACACGTGCATACACCTGGGTGTGGTATCTAGATTTTGAGACGCTCACTCTGCATGTTGTAGGTATTAGATACCGCAGTGGGAAGAACATTGGTTCAGAACTCAGTTTTCTTCCCAGCCCTGTCACTGAGTCTCTAGGTGACTTTAGGCCTCTGGCTGTGTTTCTGGTCTTCTCCTGTTTTCCACTCTGCCTTCTCCTGTGATAGGAGCTGCGGGAAAAGCATGCCGGGGGCCAGAGAAAGCCTGGCCTTGAAGTAATGGGATGCTGGCACTACAGATAATCTCTTCCTCTTTTACCCAAGGATAATGCCACCCTGTGGTGGCAGATACTGATGAATGGGGAGGGGAACGAGTGCAGTCCTAATCTACATGATAATTAGGGTGGTGGACACCACACTTCCCCTTTCCCTTTCCCTCTACTCAGGATGCTGCTTTGAAGGAAAAACGCTGTCTGAGATGCTTTAACACTGAGGATTCTTTCCTAACAGCTCACCAGCACCTCCTTAACCCCACCATCACTAAAGCCAAGACAACTGCCTTTAGACTTCTCCAGAGGACTGACTTCTTTTCACCTTCAGAGTTACTGTTGCACTTAAAATTTATTGCAATTGTTCTGTCCCCTCCAGACCCTTCCCACACTGCACTGTGTATCCAGTTTAGGGGACTGAGGAGAAAGATCTGGAAATGGAGACAGCAAGCCCTGGAGAGAACACCAAGTTGGAAGGTTCCTCTTTAGGAACTGCTCCTTTTTATATAAGTGTGTAAGTTCCTTTAGCACATCCTACTCTAAACTTGAAGGAGAGGACTTTTCAAATGGTGTCATTTTAAATTAAGATTGCAGGAAAGTGGCAGGGATTTTTTTTTTTCCTCCATGAGCTATAAATAGTATTAGACATGGATGCATGAATTCAGGCACCCAACCTGAACAGCCATTAACAGCACGTCAAATTCCTCCTGAAATGTTCCATGCTAGTAAAAATAAGTTTGCCCTGTGAGTATAGGCAAGAAAGCTGGTCCACTGTGTAACGATTTGCAGTTACTTCCTCATCTAAAAGCAACACAGAGAGCAGTGGAAGGTGTTAGTAGATGATTAAAGCCACAGAAGTGCCCAATTAACTTCAAAGACTGTATCGAACTATTAATAGACAAGGTATTTTAAATTACAATGGACCAGAGGAAATCAATGCAGGTGGAATGGTAAAGGGGCATCAGAGGAAGATGAATTGGATGGGTGCAGGTGAACTTGAGTGCAAGGCAGATAATGAATGCATCGAAGTTTCCAAAGTGATGCCACGCACGTATTAGCAAAGCTCAGGTCATTACATACCCCTGCCACACTGATGACCTTGAAAGGCCCTCGTGAGAACTGCTTCTGGGTCGTGGAGCCTGAGGCACAGAGGAAGGGCAGCCCTGGAAGCAACTGTTGGAGCCCCTTCTCTGCTCTCATGGATCGTCCACATGCTAAGCAGAGCATTATTTTTTTCTTTCCAGTCGGTGCAAGATAGTAGTATCCCTAAAAAAGGAATAAAGATGGTTTTATGTAGGTACATCCAAATGATGACAGCATTTTTGAAGAATATTTGCAATACAAATAGAGCACTTTATTAATCCCCAAATGCTAAATTTGAGACCTCAACATGAATGCATCATTTTACTCCCTACTAATTATATTTTTTAAAAGCATACTTCCAATTCTGTTGACTGAAAAAGGCTGGAGGCTGTGACAGTTCAACAGTAATTAGTATAACTTATGTCAAGGAACGGGGTTTCCTGGAGGAATGGTCAGTTCCAATTTGGGGGCAAGAAATGTATAAGAAGAGCAAGTGATGTCTTGTGGTGCCTGGAAAGAAAAGAAGCCATCCAAGAGTAAGGAAACATTTTAAAAAGACACAAGAACCAACAACATGAAGGAGCCTCCACTGGCCCAAAGTGGGACAATTTGGGGACAGCAAAAAGAATGATAACCAAAACACTTTGGATGTTGTTGAAAATATAAAATCCCATGAGCTTATAATGATGCTAAAAATACTTGTAAGTAAACTGGCACCAATTTATAACTTGGAAAAACTGGTCATTAGAAAGTGTGGCCAATTATTTGCAGAGATGGCCACAAGAAAACTGCTCCATCCTGGTTTGCATGGCCTTCTGACATGTGACTCTGCTCCTCCTCCAATCAAGAAATATTTCTCCTTTTGTCCTTTCTTTGAATCTGAGCAAGGCCATGTGACTTGTTTTGGCCATAGCAGCATTAGTAAATGTGAGGCAAGCAGATGCATAAGACTTGCTTGCACACTAGAGGTTGCTCTTTTGGCTGCAATGGGAACACTGAGAACACCATGTGAACAAACTTGAGCTAGCGCCATCCAGTCCCCACAGAACCACCAAACTACTGACATACCACCAAATGATCACAAATTAGGGTCACGTTACTGACCCTGGGCAAGACCAGCAGAGTGGCCCCACTGAGTCCAGCTCAAATTTTTGGCCCACAGAATAAAAAAAGTGGTTCTTGATTGAAGCCACTAAGTTTTCAGGTGGTTTATTGTACCACAATAGATAAATGATTGGATAGAAAGAATTAACATTCATCTTACCATCCTTTAAGAATCATATTTTTGGGTAGTCAAATACCTAGCTGAAGAAGATGAACCTCATTGAAGTTCTTCCTTACATTAAGAGTTTAGTTAATGAATGTTGGGGGGAAATGATAGACTTAGACAAAATTGACTCCACGGAAACTCCTAATGAAATAATTGATCCAAATAAAGATCACCAAAGAGTAACACTAGATGAAAGGTCATTGGGAGATTTGTTAAATGTGAGGTTAGGTTCTACTCATGCCCACTGATACCCATTATCACTAAGAATGAAAAATCCAGACATTGTATTCTTGCATAAGTGATCAATATGAAATAACTTGAGCCCATGAAGATTCTTGTCAAAAAAATGCTAATCATAAATCTAATTACTACTCTAGTATTAAATTTCTTTTACAGAAATTATGGGGGCTAGACAAATAAATTTTAAAATGCTATTAAGAAGTAAATAGACAAATCCAAACAGTATGCATTCTATAAGACAATTCTAGAATCAACAACTAAGTATCATATGAGGACCTTGCTTGAATCCTGGTTCACATCAACCATTCATAAGAAGACTTTCTTAAAGAACCTCAGAAATTTGATTAAAAACAGGATACTTGGAGCACCTGGGTGGCTCAGTGGGTTAAAGCCTCTGCCTTCGGCTCAGGTCATGATCCCAAGGTCCTGGGATTGAGTCCCACATCAGACTCTCTGCTCAGGGGGGAGCCTGCTTCCTCTTCTCTCTCTGCCTGCCTCTCTGCCTACTTGTAATCTCTGTCTGTCAAATAAATAAATAAAAATCTTTAAAAAAAAGAAAAAGAAAAAGAACAGGATACTTGATTGATAGCCAAAGGATTATTGTTAATTTCACTAGGTGTCATAATGGTATAATGATTATGTAAGAAAATGTTCAAATTTTTTAGATGTATACTCTTAAGTTTAAGGTGGAATGGGACCATGTCTGAGGTTTGTAAAGATTGCAAAACCTTTATAATAGTTGAATTTGGATGAAAAGTATATTAGGATTCATTATACTATTCTATTTTTCATTATACTATTTCTATTTTTAGTATATATTGTTATACTATATTCTAGTGTACTATTCTGTACTATACTATCCTGTTCTATGCATGAAAATTTCCATAATAAAATTTTAAAGTACTTTTATATAGATTCTCCAATTTGCTTTCGTCCTCACAAAGCTAAAACTTAAATACAGCCAGAGTTATTATCATTCGCAATCAATTTACAGATGAGAAAACAAAAACTCCAAGAGGGAAGTTTTCACTTAAGGATACTCCAGTAGTACATGGCAGAACTGAAATATAAAACTGACATTTGATTCCAAGTTCTTGGCTTTTTTACCTTTCTCATATTGCTTCAAGTACTCCCTATAAGTATGTAGAGCTACCTCAATTCAAAGCCAACATTTATATGACACTTTTGAAAATGTAATTCTTAAATTTCACCATGGATTTCTCTATATGCACATACAATTTCCATTTTTCTACACATTACATAAAGGCAGAAAATTAAAATATCCTTGTTTGGATGAAACTGAATGAATATTATGGGCAGAATCATTTCTACAGAAAAGCATGTACTTCATGATGAATTGCATGCCAATGATTTTCCTTATTATACTAAAGAAGCCTATTGAAAAGTATCCAGAAAATGTATTTTTCATTCATTAAAACATGACCCGTGGTGCTACAGGCTTGATGATCTCTGAATTGCTTTATTTTGGCAACTCTGCATACACACAATGTAAACCAGAGTTTTGATTAACTCATTCACATTTAATATTGTTTTGAAACTGCTGATGGAAATAAAAAGGCAATACATTTGGGGAGCTTCCAGGTTAACTATGCCTGTAGAATGCAAACAGAGTTTAAAAGTTCAGTAAGTCAGTCCCTGGTATTCCATCAAGAATACCAGGCAATTGATTTGACTAATTATTTTCTCTATAAAATTTTCCTTGATTTATTGAAATGAGTAACTTGATCTGTTCATTTGGCCTTATAGATTTATAGTCTATTACATGGGGTTAGTCTGATCAATAATGACCATTGCCATTGTATAGTAGGTAAGGTGGTTATGAATAAATTAGTGTGTCCTCATCATATTTATTATTTGAATGAGATACCATGTATGAAAATTACTAAGACTTATCAGTATATAACATACAGTAGCTATCTAAAATATAATATTTACTTCATATTAGTTTCCTTTTTCTAAACTATCCCTTAGGATGTGGTCTAGAAAAAAAGTTTTTACCCTACATCCAAAATGAATTTAAGGGGGAGTCTATAAACTTCCTAAAACTTACACTAAAGTGTTTGTGTATACACATGCATTTTCGGGGGAAAAGAAGAAGTTTGTATCTCTAAAAAAGTTAAGGATGAATCACTTGCCTAGAGCCTTTGTACAACGAGCAATTTCCTTCCTCTCCAGGTCCAGGAGAGGTTTTTAATCTATGTATCCTAGACTTGATATATTACTGTACTCTTCAGATTAATCATATTAACTTGTATCAGATAGGCTATCATTTAACTATTGAGAAAGTAAAATTATAATCTTTTAGAACAAGTAATTGTTAGAAACTGGGAAGTTATATTTTGGTTAGCATAAGAAGAACATCTTGATTATATGGTTAAAAAAAGGCATTAGTTTTAAAATCATTGAGACCTAAACTCTAGGTCTCCTTTCTTTCCATTTTTATTATAAAATATTTCAATCATACAAAAAATAGTACAGTATAGTGATACCCCATGAACCCACACTCAGATTCTACAATTACTATCTGTGAGTTAATAAAAGTTAACAAAAATTATCTAAATTTTATCTAGATTTACTAAAATGCAACCAGGTTTTAAAGGCCTGTAGGGAAAATACCCCAAAATTCACAAGATGGCTACTAAATAAAATTAACTAATAATTGGATTGTTGTGGTCCAGGAAGAAATTGAGGAGTTTGTTGTTGTTGTTGTTGTTGTTTTATAATTAAAAAATTTTTTTAAATTCTTTATTTTAGTTCAATTTAGTTAACATATACTGTATTATTAGTTTCAGGGGTAGAATGTAGTGATTCATCAGTTGCGTATAACGTCCAGTGTTCATTACATCAACTGTCCTCCTTAATGCCCAACACCCAATCACCCCTTCACCTCACCCACCTCCCCTTCAGCAACCCTCAGTTTGTTTCCTTGAGTTCAGCATCTTCTGGTTTGCCTCCCTATTTTCATCTTATTTTTTTCCCTTCCCTTCCCCTATGTTCATCTGTTTTGTTTCTTAAATTCCTCATATAAGTGAAATCATATGGTATTTGTCTTTCTCTGACTAATTTCACTTAGTGTAATACCTTCTATTTCCATCCATGTCATTGCAAATGGCAAGATTTTATTATTATTATTTTTTAAAGATTTTATTTATTCACTTGACAGAGAGAGAGATCACAAGTAGGCAGAGAGGCAGGCAGAGAGAGGAGGAAGCAGGCTCACCGCTGAGCAGAGAGCCTGATGTGGGGCTCGATTCCAGGACCCTGAGATCATGACCCGAGCCGAAGGCAGAGGCTTAACCCACTGAGCCACCCAGGCGCCCCAAGATTTTATTATTTTTGATGGCTGAGTAATATTCCATTGTGTGGAATGCAGCGGGGGGGGTGTGTGTGTCTATACACACACATACGGATATATCTCACATGTTATTTTTCCATTCATTTGTCAATGGCCATCTGAGCTCTTTCCATATTTTGACTTACTATGGGCATCACTGTTATAAACATTGGGGTGCATGTGCCTCTTCAAATCACCATGTTTGTATCCTTTGGATAAATACCTAGTAGTGCAATTACTGGGTCATAGGGTAGATCTATTTCTGACTTTTTTGAGGAATCTCTATACTGTTTTCCAAAGTGACTGCACCAGTTTGCATTCCCATCAACAGTGTAAGAGGGTTCCCCCTTTTCCCCATTCTCATTAACATCTGTTTTTTCCTGATTTGTTAATTGAGTAGTTTCCAGGTGATGAAATAAGAGTGTTGTGATTGGTGGCTAAAGACCAAAAGTTATTGATGAAGCCACTGAAAGTGGCAACCGTGTTCAAGTTTTAAAAAAACGACCTTAGAAGTCCATTTCAGTCTCTGATTAAAGAACTCATTTTGCAAACAGAGCCAGTTTATACTGCATAGGAGTCATGCTGATGTATCTTCTAAGCTGCACTCTTATTAGTAAGAAAAATGACAGCAAATGGCCTTCAAGAATTATCTTGAAGAAAGTAAGTTGCATGTATGATTTTAGGATGAGTTCAGAGTAAACCTAGTATGCCAACTATCTGATGTGTGGCACTGTAACCAACATAGTCATGCTCTGCCTATTCTGGTTAAGAAAAAGTACACAAAATAGTTTTTTAAACATTTCTAACAAAATTGTCAAGTAGAAGAATCTGGTCCTTAAACTATTAACCTTTTCTTAAGCAGAACACCAAAATGTCCGCTGAGACCTCTGTTCCAGTATTGCCCCACACCTTTCATGCCACCACCCTCCAAAACCCAGCCTGCGTTCTATCATCTATTCATCTATCTCTGTAACTACGGCCTTCTTTTCTTTCCCACCAGCTGGACAGTTCCTCCTTTCCTGTGTCTTTCAATAAAAACATGAGTTGTGTAATCCCAGAAAGTTTCAATCATATACCAAAGTAGGATACAACCCCCTTTACCCTTCACCCAGCTTCAACAATTATCAACCATGACCAATCCTGTTTGATCTGCTTCCCCAACCCACTTCTAATTCCTACCCTAGATTACTTTGAAGCAACTCCCAGGCATCATATCATTTCATTCTTAAATATTTAGGTATGTACCACGAAAAGATAAAAATTCTTTTATTGTAACTGTAATATCACCTCTGAAATTAACCATGATACTACCTCAATATAGTAAAATATTTAGTCAGTATTCAAATTTCTATAATCATCTCTCTCTCCTCTTAAAATTTGTTTGAAACAGAGTCAAAATCAGTTCAATACATTAAAATTGGTTTCTATACTTCTTAAATTTTTATTATTAATTTCCATGTTCTTCTATAACTCTTTCTTTTTTCCTTTATTGTAATTTATTTTATGTATTCAGTTAGGATTTTGATGACTACATGGTTTTTGTGTCATTTACCATGTTCCTTTATCTCCTATATTTCCAGTAAATTATTAGTTAGAATGAAAAACTTGATTAAATTCCAGTTACATTTTTGGGGGGAGGAACACTTCATAAGTGGTACTACGTACTTCCATCAAACGGCATATATTATCTGTTGTGTTTCTGTAATGTAGTAGAAACTGGTAACCACTATCTAGATCAATTAATTTAATAAAGTTTACAACATAGTGGCTCCAAATTTTTTCATACCTTATTCAACTATTAGCTGGGATATTCCTATGAAGTGAAACTTCTCACCTACTATTTTGTTATTCTAAGATATAGATCATAAAGTAAGGGGAAAAAATGCCTGGTTCTTCATTTTCAAGCTCTCAAAGTAACTAATTGATTCCTTAGCATCATCTTATTGTGATCAATGAACTATTGTTGTTCTTGTTTAACATAAGAATGAACATATGGATTTAAACATATTTGATGTATATCAATCCACCATATTCAGTAGTCTTACTGATGCTTAAATTGTTTTGTCTTTGAACTGGGACCCTTTTCAAGCTGACTTGATTCCTTTTGTGATGACCTTAGTCTCTGACAGCATATTTGTTTACTGGTAGGAGTTCGTAGACAAAACCAAAAGCGGTTGGGGGAGAGGATAGCATAGTCTAAACCAAAGACATGCAAAATGGTATGGTAAATTTGGGCAAATACAAAATATTTAGTAGAGCCAGGGAATTTGAGGTGAAGGAGAAGAGGCAGCTATTTAGGGAAGTCTGAGAAGCAAAGAGGATAGAGAATCTTGTAGTGTACATTATGAGATTTCTACAGGCCAACAGTAATCAACAACAGCAAGGTAGTTTGACATATAGACCCACAAATACCTTAGGTATTTGTAAAGTATGAAACAATTCCTTATGAATAAAGACTACAGGTCTACATTTGAAAAATTATTTCCTCTAAAAATCAGAATATAGATATTCAAATGTAGACCTATGCGTGGTAAAATGTAATACAGTTAAAGTCACTTACAATCATGTGCACCTTAATATGCTTTTTGGAGTCGAGTGACATCTAGTATGGCAGGCACATAAATGCTTATCCTCATTCATGAGTGTTTGATGAAATTATGATGGACAAAAGGTGGTGCTGATGATAGGGAGCCATTGAAACAATATAAGCAGAGGGTAATACCAAAATTCCTTCATTATTTCTTAGCCAAAATTACAGAGTGTAAGCGATTTCATTCACAAATCAGTGTTTAATTTGTGTGAATATAAGGTTTTCTAGGAAAAAAAAGAAGTCCTACCTTTATTAAACTACTTCATTTTCTCCTATTTTTCTTTTATCCTTAGTAAAAAAGGACCACTTACTGGTTGATCAACGTTTTCCTCTTTAATCACAGAGGATGTGCAAATACCAGCATAATTTGCTGCTGTGATCTCCTTGTCCAGTGCAGTGCTATGGAAGGCCACAAAAGCTTTGCTATCGTCCACACAATTCCACTTTTGATTGGATGTCCCATTGTTATATGGTTTGTATTTCTGAAAAAAGGATAAAATATGGAGTCAAACAGACAGGAGAGTTTATGATTTGATTGTAGCTGCCACAGTTTCATTGCATAAATTCAGAAAGTATAGATAATTACTCATAATTCTATGCAGTAATAACCATTATTTATATTTGATGATTACATGTGCCATACTTTTTATATTTCTAAATATGCATCCTTTGATTTACAAATATGAACACACAAAATGCAAATAATTTGGTAAATGGATTAGTTTTTTTAAATAAGAATATCCCATGAAACTTTTCCTAACATTCTTAAAGGATATATCCTATTTGATCTTAGTGATGTTTTTATTTTACCAATCACCAATAAACATGTAGATTGTTCCTCAAATTGTCCTTATTATAAGCAAAAAAGCAATGAATAATCATATAAATAAGTTTTCATGTAAATCCATGAAAAATTCTTTAGAACAAACTCCTCAAGTACAATTGCTTATAAAATAACATGATCATTTAAAAATATTACGAGATATCATATTAAGCTTTCTCATATCAAAATGATTTCTAGAGAGGTTATTCTAGTTTACACTTACACCAATAGTATATGATACAGCCTGTTTTCCTCACATTCTTGCCCAAACAAATTTAATTAATGAAAAATAGTGTCTTGTTGCTATTTTATGTTTCCCTGATTATTGAGATGATTTTTTTACAAATATGAGTACAAACAGCTTTATATGTAACAGAAACAGCACATTTATTCTATTATAAAACTTGGCTCAATCATAAGTAAAGAAAAGAGTAGTTTCAATTTTAGAGAATTTAAACTAGTAGATTAGTTCCAACTAAAATTATCATGACACCTAAAGGAACTTTATAATGAATAGCATTCACTTTACCAAGGAGAGATTGATAGTAAAGAGGAAAATAAATGGGTCTTCAGAATTGATTTAATAGGTCAGACAATAGAGGATCCCTCAGAGGCATGGAAAACAAAGACTATGTTTCAAGGAACAGAGAGTGGGGGGGGGGTGTAGTAACATTAACCGAACACGACTCATTTTTATTATTTTACATAAACTACAATATTTTCTCACAAACCAAATGCTTCAAGAAATAAAAATGGAGCATCAGCAAAGAAAAAATCTTGAAAGGTAATACAATTACCTTGAGATCAAACTCATTTCTTAAAAATGGGAACCTTAGGGGAAAATGTCAATATCTATAATTTTTTTAAGCTGATTAAGGTACAGAATTTGCATCTGCATGAGGTTTTAATCTCACTGTGGCCCATGCCAAAGAGGCACCTGACAGGGAAGAATGTGATGTTATATATATGATGTCTCCTAGCATAAATTTTTTGTCCGTATTTATCAGCAGGGTAGAAGATTTAATTAAGCTTTGATATTTGTCCAGATTGCTATATCCCAATTATGGATTCCGGACCTGTGAAACAAGCTGCCTCGTTACTATTAAAAACATGGAATAAAACAAATGTACTTTGGGGATAATATATTCTGTTCAACAAAAGATGGTAAATACTATGGAGGATACAGAAAATAAATTCAGAGCAGGGGTGCTCCTAAGCTTTCTTTCCTCCTACCAAGGAAAAATATATATCTATTTAGGAGTGTCTTTGTCACAAGTAAGGATGACAGATAAACAAGAAAAAAGAACTCCACAGATCTTTATCCAAAACTCAAATGAACCCAGATTTCTCTGGAGTCTCCAAAAGCAGTTTGGCTGCTACAAGCATTTGCTAAAGTATGTTATGTGTATTTCAAATGTGTATCTTAGTAGAATGAACATTGATGAGTTCATGCCCTTCGGGAAGACCTGTCTGATCATGCTCTCACCCTCCAGTTGCCAGGTAAGAGGGGGCTTGCGTAGGTCCCAATCAGTGAGTTTAAAACACGTGCCTCTAACAGCTATTCACTTGACCGTAGCCGCCACGGAGACCACATGAATGCTACTGGGATAATTTTTCATGCTTGCCCTTGGATTTGATTTAAGTAACTAGCATAACTCCTGACATGCAGCAAGCCCACAATCACCATCTGTTGGATTAAACTAAATTAAGAGCTACATGAACATGCTGAATTTGAAATCTAGGCAGACTATTGTAAATATTTTAACAATGGCATTCAAAATAGGTTTCTATGACAGCCATTATCTTTCTCCACAACAAGGAAGCACAGAGCTTTACTTAACTTTAAATAAAGGGCGATGATTACTACTTAGCTTATATATAATATCTTACCTGAATAATAACTGGATAGCCACAGACATCATTTCTTGTTTTGGTCATAGACACTGCCAGCACAAGGTCTGGGTTACTCACCAGGTGAAAGGTCCTTTGGGAAAACAGGATTAGACTTGTTATCAAGTAGCGTAACCCAATCAGAGCTCCCTCTGTGCCATTTACCAGAGTGCTGCCTCTTAGCTCCATGCGTGCTTTGTGATAACGGATATGAACCCTTTAAGCATTTCTCCCTCACAGAAGCACAATATTAAGCTTTCTCAGTAAAGATTGCTAGAGGAACACTGCAGAAAGAAGGGGCTCCCTTGCTCTTCCTGGCTGCTGCATGGGGTCACCAGCTGGGAGTGAGGACATCCAGGGATGCTCCGCCCTAACCAGGTGCTGGGGATGTGTGGCCCCTGGGAAGCCTCAGAGCCCTGGCCTGATAATCATTTGCTCGTGGCCCTCCTGACATGGACATGACATGCTCTAAACCTTCTGCCTCTCCAGCACCCCGCTCCTTTTCCATACCTGTGTGCCCCCAAACCAGTTGCGCCCCTGTGTATGTTCCAGAGGGCTACTTCCTGCTAGCAGAGCAACCACAGACCAGGTCTGGTCAGGCAAACCAACAGATTTTTGCCATCCAGTTAGCTGAATCTGTACCTTTTCTAATGACTTCTGAACTCTGGCCTTGGAAAGGCCTGATTTCAAGTTTTGTCCTCAACACCCTCAGCCCTAGAGGACCATACACAGGACTTTTTTTTTTTTTTTTAATCTAATAGTTACTCTTTCATCATTGTTTAATAATTCTTTATGTTACACATCTTGAAATCACAGTGTGGCTTTTGTCTCTAAATTGAACCCAGACTGATATACCCTCCTTACGTCCTGCTATTTAATCGTGTGGCGGAACGATTAAGAACATGGATTCTGGAGCCACAGGGCTCAAGTCTGAATCCTGAATCTACTTCTTAGTAGCTATATGGCTTTGGTTAACAATCCCACACCTCTGTTTCTTCATCTGTAAAATAGGATAATGATGCCTGCCTCAAAAGGACCTTGTGGGAATGGAATGAATTAATGAACAGAAAATACATAGAATACTGTCTGGCACACATCACTTAGAATGAGCCACTATTATTAATGGTTGTGATTTTTTTATAGCTTTTCCTCCAATTCTCTTTTTCTAAAGGACTATACCCTAAAAGTCCAAGATATATGTTGAATATTGTTAAGTTGTCTTGTATAGAAGCTCACATAAAGCCACTTTGACCAAAAGAAGGAAAGAAAATTATTGAGCTAAAATCCTCAAATTCTTTTCCTTGCATCACTTAAAAGCAAAATAAGCCAAACATTCAAAGAACCTGACTGTATAGAAAAAGCCAATTCTTTATCTGTCAACATAGTTACATTACACACACACCAGCAGTGGCATTCCTGCTGTGGAAAATATAACTCGTCCTATAAAATTTAATGATGTGGGAGCGAAGGGGAGAAGGGAAGGTGAGAAAGGGTCTGTTATAAAAGTAATATATTTCTCCTTTCAAGACTTAAAAAATTCCAGATATCTAATTTAAACTTCTGTACTATAAATAAATATAAAACAACATAACCTCACTGTAAAGAATTTACAAAGAACTGGAAAATAGAGTAAAAATTGTAACAGATTTTTAGGCATTACTCATATTACAAGATAATCCCTGTTAATCTTGCAATGTATTTCTTCCTTCTATTGTTAATTAATGATGTATCATTTTAAATTAAAAATGGGTACTGGATCTCATTAAATACATTTTTAGCATTTATCAAAACTGGGCACTGCACGAGAGCTGCTATTCTCTACTCTTCACCTGTTTAACCTCGCCATTCACATAGCTTGGGTCTTGCATTTTTATTGACACTCAAAATTATTCATATGAATGAATGATTGTGCATCTCCTGCAATGACCTATTGAGATGCCCACATCTGTTACCTGGCTATCTATGTTTTTGCTGCTTAGAACAGCCGTAGCAACTTCTCCCATGCTTCAGTGCCATGCTGAGCCGTGATAATGTTGGTTTCCCTTTTCGTTTTTGAACAGTACCATCAACTGACACTGGCCTTAGCAGGAATGCTTAAGTTTTGCAGGAAGCTTGGGTTTATGGACCTGTACGTAAAACACACTATGTGCCAAAAGGCAGTGTGAGACCTTCTTCTGTGCCCTAGGGATATCTCGCACGATACCACAGCCCCTTCCACAAACCCAGGGAATGAGTGCTTGCAAGTCAGTCTCCCGGGCCTCAGTGTACCTAGCTTTGAAATCAAGTGATCAAGTGATAAGGAAATTTTAAAGATCTCTTGTAGCTCCAAAGCCCATGACACTGTATTTACCCCTGTATAATTCTGGGTCCCGTTGAGGGTATTTTCATCCCTGAGCATTGTCTTCCTATTTCCCTTTAGAAGCCAAACGATTAATTCAGATTTTGCCAGAGTTGGAAATGGGAGAAAGATGCCAGGTTATCTCAAAAGTTGACCTGGACTATTCTTCTGTGTGGCTGGAAACCAAGTGAGTGTATCTCTGGCAATTTCCAACTGGGTTCAAGGAGGACCTCCACTGTAATACAGTAAGCTAAATTCCAGAAATGTAGAACCCGTTAACTCTAGCTCTGCAGGGGCAGAGATCTGTGTTTGATCTCAGCTGAAGCACCAGCTCCCAGAACGCCGCCCTTAATCACCATTTGCAGCAGAATGAATGAATTCTGGTCCCATATAGCAAATTATTCACAGGGACAAAAACTTGCCTCTTAGCTCCCTGTCATAATGTTAGCTTAGCTAGGATGAACAAGGCAAAGGAACACACTCACAGGTCTAGCTACAGGGGCTTTTCAACCTTCTTGAAAACAAGTCCAGTAAGTGTTCCTTGCTGGTACTTGGTTGGCTCATCTCAGACAGTGAACAGTAAGACTCGCTCCCTTCCTGCCCATGCTGGGCTGCTGCTCTTGCCCGCTAAAGCTTGCACAGTTTCTGTCAAAGCAGCAGTTCCTAAACCTTTCACATCACACACCTTTTGAGAAGCCAATGAAAATCACACCTCTTCCCCGGTGCTGGGGGGGGGGGGGGGGATGTATCACACAGATGTCAAGAGATTGAAGAGGCCCCTGGAGGCTCACTATAAAAGACTAATGACTCAATTTGAAACAAACCAATCTAAAAACCAAGGAATTGTTTTCTTTCTGGTTAAAGATATGTTCGTATATGAACAAAAACAGAGAAGCAGCAGCCAGAAGAAGCCACCACGACTCAACAGCTGTCAACACTCTGCCTTTCTTGTCTCATCCACTCCCCCCAACTTTTTACATTTTCGCTTTTGCTAGAGTATTTTAATGCAAGTCTGACCTACTTCTTCATTTTATCTGTAAATACTACAATATATATCCCAGTGGTCAGAATTTTTCTTTATTTAAACATAGCCATTGAACTATTAAGACACCCAACAAAATTAGTAAGACTTCTTTTGCATCATCTGGCACCCAGGCTTTTCCTCTAATTGTCTTAGAAATAACTTTTGAGAGTGGTCGGCTTGAATCTGGATCCAAACAAGGGCCAGCCATTAGGTTAGACTGGATTGATATATTTGTTAAGGTAAGAATTCACTTTCACTGTGTAGGCAGAAGCCGTATCCGTTGGTTATTTGATGGAAATAAGGAATGGCGGAAAAGCGTGCTTGTGAGGAGGGGCAGGAGATTGAGTTACTGAAAAATACTGCACCATTTTTTAAAATGGGGACTCCTTAAGTTTTTACTTGATCCTTTCTGATCATAAAAAAAGAATTAGATGGCAGCCCAGTTTTCTCTTATTAGCCAGTTAAAACTATGAATCCAGTAGGTCAGATTTCACATTCCTTATCTGAACTGACAGTGGATAACTTGTGTATAGACTACTGAGCATTTACATTTGATTTCACTCTCTTTTTCTTCTCTAAGTAGGATTTTAAAAAAGCATTGGCTACCTTCAATAGAAAATCCAAAGTCCTCACATATACTCCTGCCTGCTCTGCAGGTACCATACCAGATCTCTTAGGCTGCCATTCATATATTTGGTATATTGACACCCGGTATAATGGGTTTACCTGCTGCCTTTCTTGTGCATCCATCGTTGATGACTATCATCTGCTTTTTTCTCCACCAAAACTACCTCCGTGCCTGAGCGCAGATCAGGACCTCGAACTCCCAAAACTAGCTGAGGAGCAGCACAGCTTATAATTTGCCCATCTCTGTATTCAAACTGCTGGCGGCAAAGCTTCTGCAACTTACTCTGCTTTGGAGAATGGCTGAGAAAAAGAAAATCCCATTAGAGGCCGAAAAATGTCCTGTGCACTCAGTGTGCTGCAGACTGCAAGCTCTGCTACTGGGAGACCCGATGCGAACCGAATGCACGGATCCTGGTGAGGCGTCACCCTTGGGACAGCAGCACCGCTATCGCCTGGCAGGGCCAAGCAGATGGAAAGAGCAAAATTCTGAGTTTATTCTGTAACAGGAATAAATGTCCATCCAAGAGAATATGAGAAACTCATCAGCATAGCAAAAAGAAATTGAGTTGAAGAGGTAATTTAGTTAAAGGGAAAAGGAATGGGAAAAAGAGAGGGCCAGGTAGAAATGGGAAAAACAAAGGTGTTCAAATCAGGGTTGTTTCTAGCCTCAGTCTAGTCTCCCTGCAAATAGAATGCCATTCTCCAAATTTTTCAATCTTCCCATAGAATATCATAAAAGAGAATGATATGCTAATAAGTTAATTTAAAGGAATCTCCTGCTTAAGGAGCTTAAGGCAATAAGCAGACTTATGAAATATATTAAACATCACAATGCATTGTCAATTAAGTTAATTTATAAATATCTATGAAGCCCCTAGTATGTGCATAGGGCAATGCTAACTGTTGAAATGCCAAAGCCGTTTGATTTATACAAAATGCTATAATGGTAAGCAAATGTCTAAAGGTTATGAAATAATATAAAGTACTATAAATTCCCATTATTTCACTGGACATTGACCAGAAAAAAATACAGTTAAAAAGGAAGAAACTACATTTTACTAGTTTCTTAAAGACATCAGGGCAATCTTACATGCTTATTCTTAAGATCATTCACATATTTGTTCAACAAATACATAGGCTTTATGTTAAGTTATTAAAAGGCAAAGGTGGATAAGCTTACTGCTTAATATAAAAGACACACCAGTGAACAAGAAATTATATTACAGGACGTGAGGGCGATCTAGCTGCGACATCTGTCACCCCGTTGATCGCCGGGGTTGATTCGGCTGATCTGGCTGGCTAGGCGGGTGTCCCCTTCCTCCCTCACCGCTCCATGTGCGTCCCTCCCGAAGCTGCGCGCTTGGTGGAAGAGGACAACCTTCCCCGAGAGAGGAGAGGAGCGTTCTTTGGTCAAGGGTATACGAGTAGCTGCGCTCCCCTGCTAGAACCTCCAAACAAGCTCTCAAGAAATTATATTACATAGCACAAAATAAACTAAAGGGAGAAGGGCCTTCCCACAGATACTTGCAAACACTTAGTAAAAAACCCAAGACACAAATGTGTATGTTAATATAAATGGCGGCTAACAGTAATGCAAACCCTGAGGAATCATTTCGCCCTAAAATGAGCAAATCTAAGACCATGCAGAAATCTCCAATGAGAATTCCTTGCAACTTTTTACCTGTGTTTCTTCTGTGGTTCAACATTTTCAAAGAGTTCTTCTTCCATTTTCTTTGGAAGACTGTCATCCTCATCAAAGTCACGAGGAGTTTCCTGCCAGGCATACCTGAGAAGTGTGTGACAAGCTTTCATTCGGAGATGGGCTCTTGCATGTGAATCTCTACAGAAGTAAACACAAGTTGAAGACTTCTGATTTATACTCACAGAATTTTCTCTGAGGTATAGTCTGATCATATCCTAAAGGATGTTGATGAATCTGTAAATCACATTTCTATTATGGTGCCTAACATTGCAAATCCACCTCCCACTAATACATAATTTTGATCTTTTAATATAAGGCTACAAATAAAATTCCCCAATTACATAATAAACAGGACTCATCTTTATCTATTCAGGGAAAAATGGGGCCATGTATTATATTTCAAAAACTGCAAGATTGGGGCATCTTAGTGGCTCAGTCGGTTAAGCATCAGACTCTTGATTTCACATCAGGTCGTGACCTCAGGGTTGTGAGATCGAGCCCCGCATCATACTCCACCCACACTCGACATGGAGTCTGCTTAAGATTCTCTCTCCCTCTCCCTTTGCCCCTTCCTTCCTCTAAAAAAGCCCTGCAAGATTAAGACTGCTCGGTGGTTTAAGAAATTCATAATGAATGTGTAATGAGATTCCTTCTGCTTACTCCAGAAGTGGGTCATAATTCTGTATGGAATAGGACAGCCTAGATCACTACATTTCATAAAGTTTACTCATTAGACAATGTTAAGAAATCTTAATTAACGTAACTTTTCCTCTTAAATCTAGGGAAGCTCAAATAGCATCGGCACAGACGTGCAAACTTTTGATAGAGAATAAGGTACTAAAACACTTAAATAGTCATAGTTTGAATAACTGAGTCATCAGCCTTCTGGCTTCTTACTACGATGACGACGTGAACAGGAGCTTAGCCACCATGCAGATCTATCACTATCATATTCTAGAGCACTGTTGAAGTACATTTGCTTCCAAGAGAGCACAACACAATATGAAGACTGCTCCACTCAAGGCAGGAAAATATACAGGCAAAGCAGTGAGCATATTCTAGCAGTCTAACATGCATATGTGTAAATAAAGCTGGAGGGGAGTGGGTAGGCGGCGATCGTCTAGGTGCTCCTAGTATTGATATAACTGGAAGCAATAGAAATTACCAAAATCTTTGAGGTCAATTCCTGTGTTGGCACAGCAGCCCATACACTTTTCAAATGTAACACAAGTATTATACGTGGATATGAAATAGGAGGGTAACAGCTGCCTCATTCAAATTGTGCACAAGCGGCTGGCTCAAGTTAAAAATCTTCCCAGGAGTTAAAAAACAACAGTGCCATCTAGTGTTAAAAATAAAAAACACAGCTTTCCCACCAACTTTTTATTTCTTCGAGGAAAACAGAGAAGGAAAATATCATTCTTAGTTATGACACATTCAGCAAGGTGTAAACAAGATTTTCCCTCCAAGTCCAGATGTTTAATTTTCTAACTTGGAATTTATCTGTATTCTCTTTGGCTTCCAGGCAAATGAAGTACAGTCTAGCTATTCTAAAGTGAACAGCCCTTTTTAAATATACCTTGCTTTATGAATTCATTAATTTTCCATTCACTCATGTACCTAATCATTCCATAGTCACTCATTCTTTTAAATGATGTTTCTTGAACATCTGCTATATGATAGGCACAGAGTTCTAAGTGATTAACAAAACAGGTAAGTTCTCAGGGTTCTCTAAGTTCCTGCAGCTTACATTCTAGTGGTCAGAAGAGATGTAACAGACAAGTCTGTTATATAAGTGTGAATAAATATGAATAAATAATATAAGTGCCATAAGTGGAATAAAACAAGATATTGTGATAGAAACTAGCCAGCGTGGGGTAGGGTTTACTTAAACAATGGAGTCTGAGAAGTCTCCTCTGAGAGAAAATGTTTGAGTTGAGATGTGGAAAATGGGAGGGAGCCATCCATGTGAGGTTCTAGAGAAAGAACCTTCTGGGCAAAGAGAATAAATAGAGAGCTTCTGAAGCAAGAATATGCTGGTTCATTTGAGGAACAGAAAGACACTATTGTGCCAGGTATAAAGTGAGTGAGAAAGGTAGTAAGTGAAAAGGCTTAAGAAGGGGGCAGGGCCTGCCTGTAATTCTGTAAGGAAATAGGAAAGTTCTCCCTGAGCTCCATGCTAAAAAAAGTCCTTTCTTTCACAAGGCAGCAAAGCTGAGGTGAGTGCTTCCAGAGTTTCTTTTCTATTTTGCTTATTTTTATTAACAGTAATCTTGCACAGAATCCAACTATCAAAAAGGTTCGTTCCAGATCTGTGTTTACCCTCTCGCTTTATGGATATCCCTCCTTAAATCATCCCACTTTTCAAATAAGTAAAACTTCCAAACAAACAAATTTGAGAAATTCTGGGGAAATCTTCAAGTGACTCTGTAACTTAAGATGATTTAGGATTGAGTCATCAGAAGTGTCTCAGAGAACTAGTGAAAGCTAGCCCAGAAAAGAGAGAAACCAGTAGCCTGATGATGATGAACTTTGCATATTTTAAGGACTTTTAAGTAGAAGAGGAAGAGTATAAACAGAAACAAAGGAAACCACAGGACAGAGATGTTCTAAATAATTTCTATATTAGAATGGGTTGCCTCATCAAAAGTAATGAAATCTTGCCCTTTGCAACCACATGGATGGAACTAGAGGGTATTATGCTGAGCAAAATAAGTCAATCAGAGAAAGACAATTATCATGTGGTCTCTCTAATATGAGGAATTTGAGAGGCAGGGTGGGGGGTTTTGGGGGATAGGGAAGGAAAAAGTGAAATAAGATGGGTTAAGAGGGAGACAAACCATAAGAGACTCTTGATCTCACAAAACAAACTGAGGGTTGCTGGGGGGTGTGGGGTTATGGACATTGGGGAGGGTATGTACTATGGTGAGTGCTGTGAAATGTGTTAAGACTGATGATTTCCAGACCTGTACCCCTGGGGCAAATAATACATTATACGTTAAAAAGGAAAAAAAAAAAAAAAAAAAAAGGCTGCTTGCGAAGTAGTGATCTCTCTGTTACGATGAGTATTCAACAAAAGATGGCATGTGGAATGTGCCTGGAATGTGCGGGAGATTCCTGCCCTTTGTTTGAGTGGACTCAAGAACTCCAGGCCTTGAAGAAATCTAAAAATTAGAACAATGTGGACCTTTGCTCTCAAAGATGTTCTTTCTGTTTTTCTCACTTTCGGTTTACTTTTTTCCCATGGGCAGTCTAATAACTCAGAGGCCAGATGATACATTCTTCAGAAATTCTCTGGCCATTGAGGAATAGACCCATGTAGGCCAAATCATTTCTCTCTGAAAAAGGCCTTCTGGTGCATTTGTGAATGTCAAGACACGGGACCAGATGAATTACTCATCAAGATGAGGGGGTTTGTTTCCTAAAATAAAATTGATGTTCCTACAATAGAGGAGAGAAGCAGTCTTTTTAAATGGTTTGTAAAATAACTTCAAATGACATGTAAATTAATTTTCACTGTTATCACAAGGGTAGTTGACTATCTATATATGGTTTTAGAATTTGGAAACTTATTCAATCGTTCCTTCATTTATTCAGTATAGGATGATCAAAGTCATCTACCCTGGTCTTCACAGAACAAGCCGGACAAGGGGTTTTGCCCACAAGGAATTACAGGGGTGGGGGGAGAAGTACTGCTAAGAACAGTGCTCCATACGATCATTACCATGATTGATTTCAACGATGACGAATCATTCCACACATGAGTACAGGGCAAGTCAGGGCACTTCAGGTGCAGAGAAACAAACAAGGGGCTCAGAGGCCTGCAGTGGTGCACAAACAGAATATGCCATATTCAGTGGCCGCTTGTGGTTGCCGAGCTGGAGTTGAGTTTGCGTGTCAGGAAGAAAAAGTGTGGAGTGGAGGTAGGCCTGGGATGCAAATGAGGGTCCCTGAAGGGCCTGGACTCAGGTCAGAAGGGCTAGGGCCTACAGAGTAAATGTTTTTTCTATCTGCAGTAGGTAGCTTCTGAAGAACTGTACAAAAAGGGTTATGTTTTAGGAAGGCAATTGTCTGTAGATGGAACTTCGAGGTGAACTGGAAGGAGTAGAAAAGGAAAAGAGAGAACAATCTGGAAACCACTTCAGTGACCCAGGATGACGACTGTATTTTAACATGCATCTGGTTTGAACCTATATTAATTTAATTGTTCCTGGAGTTGATGTTAATGGAAACAAAACATGATAAATTCCTCAAATAATTTTCAATTCCAAAATTCTAGTCTTTTTTCTTTTTTTAAAAGATTTTATTTATTTATTTGACAGAGAGAGATCACAAGCAGGCAGAGAGGCAGGCAGAGAGAGAGGAGGAAGCAGGCTCCCTGCTGAGTAGAGAGCCCGATGCGGACCTCGATCTCAGGACCCTGAGATCATGACCTGAGCCAAAGGCAGCAGCTTAACCCACTGAGCCACCCAGGCACCCCAAAATTCTAGTCTTTTAAAAATAGTAGCATATAATAAAATTACTGCAAGTAGATCATTGTGATGGTTGAACATTGAAGCTCCAGCTTGATCTTTTTGCCAGAAAACTAATTAAATCCTAGCCCTTGGGGCACCTGTGTGGCTCAGTGGGTTCAAGCCTCTGCCTTCGGCTCAGGTCATGGTCTCAGGGTCCTGGGATGGAGGCCCGCATCTGGCTCTCTGCTCGGCAGGGAGCCTACTTCCTCCTCTCTCTCTGCCTGCCTCTCTGCCTACTTGTGATCTCTCCCTCTCTCCGTGCCAAATAAATAAATAAATAAATAAACAAACAAATAATCTTTAATAAATAAATAAACAAACAAACAAATAAATAAATCCTAGCT
This sequence comes from Mustela nigripes, assembly GCF_022355385.1. Taxonomy (NCBI): domain Eukaryota; kingdom Metazoa; phylum Chordata; class Mammalia; order Carnivora; family Mustelidae; genus Mustela; species Mustela nigripes. Next base: position 22,720,202 of record NC_081557.1, on the reverse strand, counting down.
CTTCACCTGACATCCATATCACAAATGTGGCACGAGTTCCCTGCATGGGCTCTGTGCTGTTACTGAGCTAATAAGCTAAGTTCAGAGAGGAACCAGGTAGTTTCTCTGGCCATGCTGATTACTTACAGAATTTCACTGGAAGCTTTTTCTGTTGTTAAAGCATTTTCTTGCATTTGCTTTTCCTTTGGTCCTATCATTTGCTTCTCTTCTCCAAAAATTGCTACAGGTTTATGCACAGCAAGCTTGGCTCCAGACACAATGTCACTTTGGACTTCTAAAACAAGAGCTGAGCAGAAATGCACAGATTGCAAAGACATATCAGTTATGATTGCAGAACACTAGGAATTGGAAAACACATGTTAAAATAAGAATGGAGATAATTTTCAGCTATTTGGTCTAAGAGAACACTGATATTGCTCTTTAATAAACTGGATTTCACTTAATTTTTATAGATTCGTTCCCCCCAAGATATTTGCAGTCAAAATTATTAAAATTGGGGTTAGCATCTAAAATATACAAAGAACTCATAAAATTCAATATCTAAAAACAATTTGATTAAAAAATGGGCAGAGGACCTGAACAGACATTCTTCCAGAGATGACATACAGATGGCCAACCTACACATGCTCAGTATCACTAAGCATCAGGGAAATGCAAATCAAATCAAATCAAAATCGTAGTGAGATATCACCTCACACCTGTCAGAATGTCTATTAACAAAATCAAACAACAACAAAAAAAGATGCTGAGGAAAGAGAGCCCTAGTGCACATTGATAATATACAACTGATGTGCCCACTACAGAAAACAATATGGAGGTTCCTCAAAAAATTGAAACTAGAACTACCATATGATCCAGCAATTCCCCTTCTAGGTATTCATCCAAAGAAAATGAAAACAGTAATTTGAAAAAAACATAAGCACCCCTATGTCCATCACAGTGTTATTTATAATAGCCAAGACATGGAAACAATCTAAGTGTTCATCAATGAATGAATGGATAAAGAAGTGGTATATAGATAATGGAATATTATGCAGTCATAAAAAAATGAAATCTTGCCATTTGTGTCAACATGGCAGTACCTCGAGGGTATTTTGAAAAGCAAAATAAGTCAGACAGTAAAAGACACATACTGTATTATTTCACGTACATTTCACTTACATCTAAAAAACAAAACAAATAAAACAAAAGTGAAACAGACTCATAATTACAGAGAACAAGCTGATAATTGTCAGAAGGATAGAGGGATGAATGAAATAGATGAAGGAGAGTAAGAGGTATAATCTTCCAGTTATAAAAATGGCCAGACATGGGGATGCAATATATGGCATAGAGAATATAGTCAATAATATTAAGACAACTTTGTATGGTGACAAATGGTAACTAGATTTATGGCACTGACCATTTCATAGTGTATATACGTATCAGATCACTATGTTATATACCTGAAACAAATATAGCAACATAGGTAATTACCCTTCAATTTTAAAAATGCCTAAAAGAAAAAAAAAGGTACTAAAGGATACGTCTTTCCAAAAAATGTTAGTTATTGTAAATTCTAACCATTCAAATGGGTATATTATTTAGATATATGTCTCTAGATCATTCTCCAGGATCCCAGATTCCTCACTGAAGTCCCTAATGCCTTGAAAGACAAATGCCAAACTTACTGTACAGCATTCAATATATGTAATAGAGAAAAGTTTTAAATTCTATTAATGATTTTTCCCTTTTGATTTTCTATGTATAGGACCTTTGTCCTTCCTGGGGCAGGCCTAAGGGAAGGAGGAAGACCACGAGCTGACGAGAAAGGTTACAAAGGAAAGGAAAAGTACAAGTACGAAGATAGTTATGACACTCAAGCACAGCCTGCTACCATAAGACAAGGGCTGTGTAAATCAGGATGACACTATCATGACTTAGGATTCTTCTAAATTCTGTGAGCTCCCATTTAGCATATCAAAGCTTTAACCTCAAGGTTGACTTGGGGAAAACCCACCCTTTCTGAGCCTGAGGGAGACAGAAGCTAGAGGAAGGCGGAAAACCAGTGCTGGATGTCATGATTCCCCCTACAGGCTTCCCTTCGGGCATCTAAGCTACACCAAGGAAACATGGAGGACACTGGCCATTATTCAGAACCCTGAGACAAGTCACCTCTCCAGTTGCCCTCACTACTCCAACCTGAGGCACAACCCTGTCAGCCTGGATCTGGTTTCTGAGGCATGCAGCCCTGACCCAAGACTTGCTGAGAGTCATGCTAGAGAGCTTTCCAGAAGTGGTTGTCAAGGAGGGGTGAAGGGGAACTGTAGTAAGAACAGAGATGAACACTCAGCCATAGCCAGACTTCAGGGGGGCCAAAGGGAGCAGTGTAGAGTCTGAGTCAGGCAGGAAGCATCACCCGCCCAAAGCACTGCCTGGGCCAAAAGAATGGAACACAGTCACCCAGCCATGGACATCAGTCACCAAGACTCAGAAAGCAAGACTCCCTTCCATCTGAGAGAGGAACTAAAGAGAGACTCTGGGGACTGGGGAATCTGAAAGATTTCCCTAAAGGGACTGTTTAAATTAACGGATGAGACAAAATTTAAACCTGACTGGAAATTTTGTTTTTCTTAACAAAAAACAAAGAATTCCTGGTTTGTTAAAGACAAAATAAATTACATTTTCTTTACACATCCAAAGTGTAGTGTGAATTAAAATATGCAATCCTGTTAAATATATAATTTTGTCTAAAAAGCTAAACAGCAGGATATAGGAGTGAAATACAACCTATTTCAACAAATTTAATTTTTAAAAAAGCAGGATCAAGCATTAATCTTGGCCACATATATTATGGTAAATAATTCTAATGCTTACCCTCTATCTTACGTATACTGCAGAAAGTTTGGATTTTAGAAATATCTGATGCTAAGTTCCTCAGGAAGATTTGCTTCTTTTGCTGAGCAGTGGACACATCAGGATTGATCCAGTGTTCTCCACATGAAGCATATACCTAGCAAAGAAGTGAATCTCTGATCCCGTGTACAACCGTTCATAGCAGTGTTATCAGTAATAACCAAACCCAGCCAAAAGTACAAACAAAATGTCCTATAATAGGCAAATGGTTAAACAAACCATGATGCTATGGACTAATAAGAATAAAAAGGGAAAACTGTTGGTGAATGTAGCAACTTTGAAGGATCTCAAGGGTTTTCTATCAAAAAAAAAAAAAAAAAAAGAGTATTTCTCCATACTACCTTTGCAACTTCCTGTGAATCTAAAATTTTTCCAAATTAAAGTTTTATGCAATAATTTTTTGAAGGAAGGAAAGAAAGAAAGGACAGGAGGGAGGGGGGGAAGGGAGGTAGGTAGATATTAGGGCTCTGTAAACTATGGCTGAGGCCCAGATCTGGCCTGCTGCCTGTCTGTGTAAATAGAGTTTTATTAGAACACAGTTATGCCCACTCATTTCCACGCTGTCTGTCACTGCTTTTGTGCTTCACAATGGCAGGAGCTGATGTTTCATTAGAGATCATATGGTCTGTAAATATTTACTAACTGATCTTTTGCAGAAGAAGTTGGACACAACCACTGGTATAAATGAACTTGTAATATATTAATGTGGCTATTTCTAGACATTGAGATGATAGATGATAGCTGTTCTTCATGCTGCTTATATTTATTTCTTCAATGAATTTGTACTTCTTCGAAGTAAGAAAAAAATAGAGGGAGGTATTGAGAACACTCAGTAGGAAGAAAAATGCCACTCGGTGCTCTTCCGTGGCCCCACAATGGTGCTTATACACACTGCTGTATGACGACTTGGGAAAAACTTTCTCAAAAATTTCTTCTGTTTGAACAACAGGCTTCCTTTTTTCCTCTGGACACACACGTAACTGTTGATGTTTCTGTCTCTGCGTCGGCTGCCCAGAACAGTGACAGGTTTGTTTCGAGCAAATGCATGGAATCTGGTAACAGTCACTCCTGGCTCCATCCTTTCATACTCCCTTCGCCCTGGTGGCCCCATCTACTTATCCTTCCATGAAATTTATCCTTCTGTGTCTTAGGTCTAAATGCAATCTACCTTGCGTTCTTTCTGAAATAACACAGTGAGCTAACACACCAGCAAAAGCAAAGAAAAAAAATTAAATACCAACAAACTAAAACCTTGGCAGTGACAGTGTTAGAATTCAAGAGATCTCCCCAGGTTCCAAGAACACAGACTTTCCCCTCTGCCATGCTGCTTCTGCTATTAGTCGTCAGTACTATGGTTTAAGACTCGCTCAAGGGGTCTTTACATTCAGGGCCTGAACTGAGTACTTCTACTATGGTGTGAGCTCGGTTCTCTGTTCAAAGAATTTCAGGCATCGGTCAGGCAAGTTTTCTTTTCGGGCTGATATCTCAAATTCCATAAATGGGAGAAAAGGCTGACTGCTCAAGTCCTTCTTCTCAGTCATCTCCAGCCACCCAGGTAGGTTGTGCGAAACACTAGATGAAATTTTTTTCTGGAAGAGTGAAATTATCATTTAGTAAGGACACTAAACAACTACACTTTGAAAGCCTCAAAAAGAAGAGAGGATCTGCCTTTCAGAGTGGGAGACAGAAATCAGAAGTGGGTAATAATCCGGTCTTGTCTAGCTTCCACCCTCATTTCTAAAGTGGGGATCATGACAGCACCCACTCCACAGGGTCGTCCTGATCCTTAAATGAGTTTATTCTGAGAAAGTCCTGAAAATCATGCCTGACAACAGCTCCCTGAGCTGTTGGCATGCGTTTTTGAGGGCTGCTGAGTAAGGCTAACTCAGAGAAAATAAGGGGAGAAGCAGTTAGTGTTGGGAAGTCCTGTCTGTTAAAACATTTGTCTTTCAGTTGTATGTATGGCTCATATTTCCAGTTTCACATTCATGTCTTTACCAGTTCATCCCTTTGAAGGTCTTTTAAGGCAAAGATTTCTTTTCCTTTTTCATTGAACAATCTCCGAGCTGCAGAAGGTAAATTTAAAATTTCAGTGCACCTGTAGTAAGAGACACAAAAATTGAGCTTGTAGATAGAAGGCTTCTGGCAGAGAGGAGAGAAAATGTGAGAAATCAAGGGTCTGAACCATCAGTGCCCACTCCTGCTGCAGACTGGTGAGACCACCCAGAGGTGGGCCCTGGAGCCCATCAGACCCCTCTGGAGACTCATTCCCCCCCATCCAAGCTGTGGGACTTGGGCAAATTAACCTCTCCAAGCCTCAATTTCTTATCTTCTAGGGTTTTAGTGAGGATTGAAGGTTGATTTTGAAAAGTGCTTAGCACAGTGCCAGGCATGATCAACAAATAAGTAGGCATATCATGATTGAGTTTTCCTTCTTCAATATGCTGCATACTTTCTAATTGTGTGCCTTTGTTCATGCTCTTCCTTCTACCTAAAACACTTTCTTTGGCTTTTTTTTTTTTTTTTTTTTGTGGAAGTTCTACTCTTCCCAGAGTCATATCCATCACCAAGCAGTTTCTCATCTCCCTCCACTAGAAGTGATCTCCACAGCCTTTTAATTCCCTTTCAAACAGTAACTTTTACCCTGGCGAACCAGTCAACAGTGATTTCCACACCCCAGACCCCAAACAAGCATTTGGCCTGCCCTGTAGATATCAAAATGAATGATACTGTTTTCTTGTTCCCTGAGGGGCTCCCTCTCTTGTTAGGGGAGAGACAGGTCAACAACTGAAGTATAATATGCAGGAGTGGGTCGTGTCATAGGCACCCAGCCAAGGAGCTGTGAGAACACAGGAAAAACAAAACGACTGATTCTCCAGGGAACACCTATGGAAGGAAGTGACATTTGGGTTGGGCCTTTTCAAATGAATAAAAGTTGATCAAGAAGGATTAGGACCTAGAGGCGTTTTGTATAGCTGGATCTGAGTGTATGGACGAGAGCAGGAGCCAGATGAAGCTGGAAAAGAAGACAGGAACCCATGGAAAGCACTTAAGATACCAGGCTAAGAAATAGACCTCTAGGGGCGCCTCGGTGGCTCAGTGGGTTGAGCCGCTGCCTTCGGCTCAGGTCATGATCTCAGGGTCCTGGGATCGAGTCCCACATCGGGCTCTCTGCTTAGTGGGGAGCCTGCTTCCTCCTCTCTCTCTGCCTGCCTCTCTGCCTACTTGTAATCTCTCTGTCAAATAAATAAATAAAATCTTTAAAAAAAAAAAAAAAAAAAGAAATAGACCTCTAGCCCATAAACAGCAGGAAGTCTTTGAAGGTAGAAGAGTAGAGGTGTGGTTTTATCAGATCTGCTCTGTGGAAAGTTAGCTGTAGGACAGGTGGAAGGTACACTGAAGTAGGAGAGGCTGGAAGTTACACAGCCGGTTCAGGAGAGTAGTAAGGAGGCCAAATTGCAAGGGAAGAGGAAGGATGGATAAAGGAATGTGATGGGGCTGTTGAGAAGACTGTGGAGATGATCCCACCTTTGGAACAAAGAAAATAAAGCATTCTTGCTAAATATATTTTACATTAGAATATACTGTCTATAGTAAGTGAATTAGAATCGACGTTATGCTGATCAGGAAGGCTAAACTATATGAAGACTGTTTCTCAATTTTATTTCCTTAGATGGGATAAAGCAATTGAGCAGATAATTAGGCTCTCCATTTCTCTGAGAGGTCTTAGAAGGAAATAGGTCAATGAGACCTAAGTCTCTGCCTCTTGTGTGATAGCTCTGGAAGTTGGTGGACCACAGGAGTTCGTAGGGAGGGAATGGAAAGGAACTATAAGAAGACTGAGCCCCCAGGCACAAGATGGGCTTGATTCTCTTTCTTTGCTGTCCAAAGACCCAAACTGATTCTTTCTACTTTCCCAAAATGGATATCTTTGTGGGTCCAGGCAGTTATAGCATGACCTAAGAAGAGTTACCATTATCATATCTGCTCCTACTCACATTTTCCTGGAGAACATTTGGACTATGGGAATATCCTGTTTTAGGACAACGAGTGGGAGAATAGAAGGAATGGGTGGTTGGTAAATCTCCCTTCCTTTTTTGAAACCCTGGTTTTAATAGTGCTGAATTTAATTGGCTCATGGAGGTGGTTTAGAGAGGATTGGGATAAGCCTTTTCCTCTCTATTTAATTCCTCCAACTTGATCACATGCCAGTCAACATAAATGGAGAGAGAAGAAAGGAACTGGCCGTTAAATGCCTGAGGAGGCATGTGGATGTGGAGTCAGATTGCCTGGGTTCATATTCTAGATCTCCTGTTCTGGTTGTGTAAACTTGAAAAAGTCCCTTAACTTCTCTCAGCCTCATTTGCCCCATCAATAAAAAGACATAGTAGCACTTATCTCACAGTGATATTTTATAGATTAAATGAATGGATATCTGTAAAGTGCCTGGAACATAAACAGTCAGCAGCACTTTATCAAAATGGATCAAGCACTATGAGCATTTCATAGCTACTCTCACTTAATTCTCACATCATTTCTTTTTTTTTTTTTTTAAAGATTTTATTTATTTATTTGACAGACAGAGATCACAAGTAGGCAGAGAGAGAGGAAAAGAAGCAGGCTCCCCACTGAGCAGAGAGTCCCATGCAGGGCTCGATCCCAGGACCCTGGGATCATGACCTGAGCCGAAGGCAGAGGCTTGAACCCACTGAGCCACCCAGGCACCCCAACTCTCTTTCACATCATTTCTGAGAGGCCCATTTTACTGATGAGGAAGCGGAGCCGAGGTTAATTTCTTTGCCCAAGATTGCATATTAACAAGGAGGAGAGCTGAAATTCAAACCTAAATCTGAGTCCTTCACGCACTAGAGGGTCCCCCCAAGAGGCCACCATCATAGAATAATGAGATAGTTGATTTACATAGCGAGGAGACTGAGGCTGAGGTGCTGAGCAAATGGTCCGGGATTTCTCCACCACATGGAGGCAAAGGTCCTATGAATAAGGTCCTCTGACTTGCACACCAGGAGTTAGGACTGGCAACCACTCCGATTTATAGGGAGTCCAGAAAAGTCCAGTCTTATCTCGTGCTCTGTCAGGACGAGAGTGGAGGTGGAGTGGCAAGTGGAGCTGGTACCTTGGGTGCTGTATTTCAATACAACCCAGGATCCCCTGGGACAAAAGCGCAGGGGTGGAAGGGAGCAAGTCTGTCTCCCAGGTCTGCAGATCGCTACAGTTTCGTTAAGAGTGGGGACTTCCTTCTCCCGATCATTAGCAAGACGACCCACCTCAGGAGCCCCAGTACAGCCTTCCAGTTATTTCAATATTGTGGCAAAATGTACCAAAGCTATGGATACATGCTTTCCTCTTTTCTTTATCTTCTTGCATTGTATCTTTGTCTTTTTAGGTCTCTCTCATTTTCTCTCTTCTCTGTGTGGACTTCCCTAACAGCTGCCCCTCACCAGGTTCCTCCTCCTTCCTGGTCATCTATAAAATGATCCCTTGATTATTTTCACTTCTGTACAATTAAATACTGCCTTCTGAGGCTTTCTGACAGTTTCCCTAAGCACAATGACTTCCCAACAATTTAGGAGTTTCCTAAGAGCAAGGGATGTCTTGCCCCCCTCTCTTTCAATCTAAGTAGAATATCTGACACCCGTTGATGTAAAACAGATACTGAAAATAATTAAATTCTTTGGTGCTCTCTTCTTACCTCTTCATCCAATCCTGCTTTACAAAGAGGAAAATGGAACTCAGAGAAGGGGAGCACTTTGCTGAAGTTTTCCAGTTAGTTAATGGCAAACCTGGGTTTAAAATCAATCCCTTTGACCATTAATACAGTGGTATTTCCAATACCATGCTTCCTAAAACTTAAAATATCAACTAAAAGTTTCATATTTATTGTTGAAAAATAGTGCTTATTGCACTACCAGATCTTCTTTTGGCTTTGGAGGTGGAAGAACCACCACCAAAAAAAGATAATCTAAACTGTCTGGAGCTAGTTATTAAATTAAAATTAGCATAATTTCCTTATATTATGTAAGATTGCCCCCTGTATTCAATAAAACATATTTTGCCAAAACATTTATACCTGGTGGTCTACCTTTAAACAGTTATCAAATTCTATGGGAATAATTCTTGTTTTGGTAGGAAAATATTGATCAAAAGAAAATTACAACATATTTCACAAATATGATATAGGTTGATGACATTTAAAAATTGGTTTAAAGTAGATAAGTACTGATTTCAATTCAAACAGATGTAAACCAAAGAAAAGTGCTATACAATTGTGATTTTTTTTTTAATGGGAATAGTTTATATTTACAGAGTTGGTATTTCAGGAGCTAAGGGAAATTGCCAGCCTTTGACATTTGGGGCAAAAATTTATTAATTAGCACTGATATCATAAATTCACACAGCTTATATATTTCACAGATTAAAAACTCCAAAATCATTGTATTAACAACATTTTTCTTATGCAGATACATATGTATTTTGTATTGTGTGTTATATATAATTATATATATATAGAGAGAGTTATATGAATAATATATATATAATTATTCAGGCACTAGAATGGAAAACATCTTTGCATTTAAGATACTAAGTATTTACCTCTCCAAAAGTTGGTGAAATTCAGTCTGGGTTGTTTCTGTTTCAAAATAGTTAGTAATGTGGTTTTTCACGTTCTTTTCCCTTTTAACGTCAACATTTCTGAAACAAATGGTCCAAGATTTGACTGATATGTCAGTATATGTTATCAATTAGCTTTTATCTTTACATACACGAAAGAATCACAAGGTTTTAACTTATTATTATTTGTCCTAAAATAAAATGTCTCCTTAAAAAAAAAAAAAAAAAAGAGGATTTCAGGGGTGTCTGGGTGGGTCAGTCTGTTAACTGTCTGACTCTTGATTTTGGTTGAGGTGGTGACGTCAGGGTCCTGAGAACCCTGGTAGGTCTCCATACTCAATGCAGAGTGTGCTTGGGATTCTCTCTCTCCTTTTCCCTCTGCCCCTCTGCCCACTCTCTTCTCTCTCTCTAAAAATAAATGAATAAATAAAATATTTAAAAAATAAACATTTAAAAAAGGACTTCAAAAACTATTGCAATTAAATTGTGTTTATAAACATTTATACTATGAACAAGTTATATAAGAAAATGAATTTTCAGTATTTTAATCCTCTGAAAAATGCTGAACATTCTGAGGTGTGGATTTATCAGTTTTAAAGAAATTGCAGAGATTACATTCATTTTGCCTGTTTTTTTTATATATTGTTCATATTCATATGTTTATTCACATATTATTTAGGTTATTAATCCAAACCTAAAAATTTTTAAACAGTAAAGTGATTAATAATGGTCATAGAGGGGTGCTTGGGTGGCTAGTCATTAAGCATCTGCCTTGGGCTCAGGTCATGATCCCAGAGTCCTGGGATCGAGCCCCACATTGGGCTCCCTGCTCAGCGGGAAGCCTGCTTCTCCCTCTCCGACTCCCCTTGTTTGTGTTCCCTCTCTTGTTGTCTCTCTCTGTCAAATAAATAAATAAAATCTTTAAAAAAATAATAGTCATACAAATAAGAGACTCCATCTCACAAAACAAACTGAGGGTTGCGGTGGGGAAGGGGATAGAGACAGGGTGGTTGGGTTATGGACACTGGGGAAGGTATGTGCCATGGTGAATGCTGTGAAGTGTGTAAACCTGGTGATTCACACACCTGTACCTCTGGGGCTAATAATACATTGTATGTTAATTAAAAAATTTAAAAAAATAATGATCATAGAAAAAATGCTTAATTGGAATATGTATCTGCTCAAATTTTCAAGTTAGAAAATTATCTGGAGTATTTTTAGAATCTCTGTATTTTATTGAATTAAAAAAAAGGTCAAATATAGTTATTCACTCACAAAAAATGGTAATCAAGTGTAGTGAATAAATAAATAAATTCAATAAGCACTAATTTAGGGCCTATTGTGGGCCCTATATCCTGTGGTAAATAAAATGGCTTAGTGCCTTGATTAACGAGGACACACATTTTGTCTGTTTCCATGACCAGACCATAGCAGAAAGCACATATATGGATGAATAACACATCACTGCTGTCCTGTCTCATGGGCAGAAACATAAACAGATAATCACAACACAGAGTGGTAGGAGTTATGCTGGTGAAAAACCCACATGCTCAGAGCAATGGGGAACATAGAAGCTTCAGCTTATTCAGGGGTGAGTAGTGTCATCATCAAGAAACGAAGTACGAACTCATTCTCAGAACACCTCTATTATTTTAAGGCAGATGGAAGGTATTGATGAGTGGCAGGGGTTCAGGAGTGGGAATTGGAGAGAGTGTTGATAAGAGATAGAACTAGAAAAATAAGCAGGAACAGCTCACAAAGGGCCTTAAAAGCTATAGTTAGGTGCTTACGAGAGTCCAGGGATCATAACTTAGTAATAACTTACTCGTTAAAATTATGTAAAAATATAAACTTTATCACATAGCTACATATTGAGCCTTTCCTCTTACAATTCCTTAAAATGTCACTAATAAAATTCTCCTTGTTTAACCTGCTATTCTGAGAGATGAAATTCACCTGGAAATCACAATGGTTTTAATTTATTTGAATTTGACAGCCGCTGTTCAAGACTAACTGACAAGATCTTGTTACTCACCAAGAGTAATGATCGGCTAAATCACAAACAAATGATATCTGATCTCCCTTTGGCTTTGTAGATAGAGGAAGCAGCAACAACAAATTTCCCTTAAAACTGTCTAGAATGAATCATTATGCAACTAAAGGACAGCATGCAACCAGGGCAACATTTGGTTAAAATGGATCTGTACTTCATCATTCTAGCTTGATTTTGCTTGTAAAGACACGAAATAGCCCAGCTATCTTTCTTCTTACAAACAAGTTTCAAGTTAATACAAGTAATGTACTCCTTCCTGTCATTAGCATTTATTTCTTCTGAAAGAGAAAATATTTAGCTTGGCTATATGAAAAGTAGCACAGCAGGACTTCTACTTTGCACAACTCTGGGATGCTGTTTGTATAGAATATAATGTGAAAAGTGTCCTCTGGAACTGGGAAATGCAGCTGCCCTGTAATGTTAGCCAAAACTCTTCCCATTTGAACCTTCTGTTAACCAGTATTTACATACAGCTCTGGGCCAAACAATGCTATTGATTCTGTAGAAAATTTTCTGAAATGACCAAGAAAAAATAATGTATCTTTAGAAGAGTTTAATGTCAAGTATATGCCAGCGTACTTTAATTTGGGGGGAAAAATTAATTCATGTAGTGAACAAAGTGAATACTTAATTAATTAGGGCAAACCATTCCATGATCAGAGGGTTTCACACACTTTCTGGTGGAACTGTTGTCCAAATTAACAAATCTCTCAAATTCTGTTTGGATTACCTGATTGAACTATGCATTTTAAAACATTAATGGGGGTTGCCTAGGTGGCTCAGTTAAAGCCTCTGCCTTCAGCTCAGGTCATGATCCTAGTGTCCTGGGATTGAGCCCCGCATCGGACTCTCTGCTCAGCGGGGAGCCTGCTTCCCCCTCTCTCTGCCTGTCTCTCTGCTGATTTGTGATTCTCTCTCTCTCTGTGTCAAATAAATAAATAAATAAATAAATAAAACATTAATGGGAAAAGATAAAATCTGTATATAATTTTGAGCCCCAGTGAAAGATATAGTGTGAAACAATAAATGGAGGAAGGGACAAAAATTATTTATTAACTTTGGATGTTAAAAAGTCATATATGCTACTTTAAGGGCATTACCCTCACATTTTACATTCAGCAGAACGAGCTAATTATGAAATGTATGCGTCAAAGATTTCAATTTCAGGCTTGACTTTACTTTCAAGATTAATATTTTACTTTATCATCTTTACAGGCAGTTCAGTGGACAGCCGATCTGAATGTTACTCATTGTTCAGCGATGTATGAAGTATATTTAATCAATGTGAAGAAAGTAATATTAAACGATTATCAGCAGCCTCAAATATTCTAAACATCTCAAAAGAAAGGTCAGGAGGTAACATTAACATCACTGCTAATAATATGAGAAACAATGTATTTAACTCATTCTTTACATTACAGCTTTGCACTGGTCTGCGATTTCTTTTGTCATAAATTGTAATGAAAATACAGCAAGTGATTTTTCTCCAATATTGGAGAAATTCTGGCTGCATGGGAAGATTTTATGCCAACTTATAACATAAGCTAAAGAGCAGATTGATGTTTTTCTAGAATGATAAGCTTTTAAAATGTTATTCCAAGGCAGAGAAATAAATTACATGAAGTTATATTTTGAGAACTATATTCACTTGTTAAATATCCCAAAGATCTGAATGTAAATAATAATGTACAATAATAATTTAAATAAGGAATTATAGAATCTGTAAGAAGCAATTTATGAATTCAGTTATTTTGAAACACATTAATAAAACTCAAGCAAAATGCTAATTCAAAATAGACGTTGATCCCAGAACTTTTTTTATATCTGAATTACCCATTTCTAACTCATTATTTTCTCCTGTGCTTAGCTTCAACCAGAAGAGTTAAAATTAAGTTCCTGACAAGTTTTAATTAAATCTCAGTTTGTATTTTTATCTCCAAATATCAACATGGGAGCCCTTTTTAAAATTAATTTGTATATTTATTTATTTTAAAGATTTACTTATTTATTTAAGAGAAAGAGTGAATAGAGGGAGGAGCAAAGGGAGAGGAAGAGAGAGAGAATCTCAAGCAGATTCCCCAGTGAGTGAGGAGATTGAGGCAGTGCTTGATCCTAGGACCCTACATCCCTGAGATCATAACTTCAATCAAAATTAAGAGTTGCTTAACCAATGGAGCCACCCAGGCACCTTGGGATCCCTTTTTAAAAATAAACACAGAATTCTCCCAGAAACACATCCATAGAGAAGACAAAAATTTGTACAAATTAGAAATGAGAAGGATGAACAAAATGTTCTTACTGTATTTTCCGTCCAGGTGAGATGTCTGGACCAACTATAACAAAGGCTCTGTTTTTATTCTTGTCTCCATTCCGTAGAACTCTGAGCCTCACAGGGACACACAGCTCTGGGGTCTTACAGATAGATTTCTTCATGGGAGGACTGTTTGGAATAAGCAGTCCTTCTATTGGCCAATCAAACTCCTTCAGAAAGAAATAACAATAATGTGATGATAAGCAAGAACAGTCATTTCTAGATATAAAAAATAAATTAACCACATAACTTAAACCTTTAATTTTTCATTCATGCATCAAAAAATGTATTGGGGATCATCTAAGATGTTCCAGACAATTCTAATAGATGTCTCATTTAATTAAAAATGAACAATTTTAAGATTAGTAGTTTTTTTAAATGTGTGTAAAACCTGTGTTGTGTCACAACATAGAAGACTTAGTTCCTTTCAGAGAATCAACATTCTAAAAAGATAAAACCGAATTAGCTTGGGATATTTTTGCTTGTATGTGAAGTATCTTTAATCAATGTGGAGAATTATGAACAGTGGTTTTATCATAGCCTGATGTAGTATTATCTTAAACTAGATCTATTTGGCAAAGAAGAATACATTTGAGGAACTCTCCAAAAACCAAAATGAGATGGCAAAAGAACTTAGACCAATCTCCTATGTTTTAGTTGCAGAACTCACTTACTGTGTATCTTTCTTTCATTTATTTATTTATTTATTTATTTATGCATTTTCTAAATATCAGTTGATGGTTTACTATATTCCAGGCACAGTGGTAGACACTGGAAATAAAACTGAACTAGACAGAATACTCTTCTACAATGAATTTCCAGCAAATCTTCAGAAATTTACTCAGAAATAAACTGGCAATTACAGTACTATAAATACAATAGCAACAGAGTACTGGGTATGACATGATGACAGAGGAGAAGAACTTAACTTAGAAATGCAGTATAATGAAAATAGACTCAAAATGGATGAAGGACCTAAATGTGAGAAATGAATCCATCAAAATCCTTGAGGAGAACATAGGCAGCAACCTCTTTTACCTCAGGTGCAGCAGCTTCTTCCTAGGAACATCGCCAAGGGGCAAAAATGAACTATTGGGACTTCAAGATCAAAAGCTTTTGCACAGCAAAGAAAACAGTTAACAAAACCAAAAGACAACTGACAGAATGGGAGAAGATGTTTGCAAATGACATATCAGATAAAGGGCTAGTATCCAAAATCTATAAAGAGCTTAGCAAACTCAACACCCGAAGAACAAATAATCCAATCAAGAAATGGACAGAGGACATGAAGAATTTCATGAGAAGAATTTCTGCAAATGCATGAATTTCATGCATTTCTGCAAAGAAGACATCCACCAAATGGCCAACAGACACAGGAAAAGAGCTCTACATCACTCAGCATCAGGGAAATACAAATCAAAACCACAATATGATACCACCTCACACCAGTCAGAATGGCTAAAATTAACAAGTTAGGAAATGACAGATGCTGGCAAGGTTGCGGAGAAAGGAGAACCCTCCTACACTGTTGGTGGGAATGCAAGCTAGTGCAACCACTCTGGAAAACAGAATGGAGGTTTCTCAAAAAGTTGAAAATAGAGCTACCCTACAACCCAGCAATTGCACTACTGGGTATTTACCCTTAAGATACAAATGTAGTGATCCAAAGGGGCATGTACACCCAAATGTTTATAGCAGCAATGTCCACAATAGCCAAATTATGGAAAGAACCTAGATGTCCATCAACAGATGAATGGATAGAGAAGATGTGATATATATATACAATGGAATACTATGCAGCCATCAAAAGAAATGAAATCTTGCCATTTGCGATGATGTGGATAGAACTAGAGGGTATTATGCTTAGCGAAATAAGTCAATCAGAGAAAGACAATTACCTTATGATCTCCCTGATATGAGGAAGTGGAGATGCAATGTGGGGGGCTTGGGGGATACGAAAAGAATAAATGAAACAAGATGGGATCGGGAGGAAGACAAACCATAAGAGACTCTTAATCTCACAAAACAAACTGAGGGCTGCCCCGGGGGAGGGATGTGGGGAGAGGGTAGTGGGGTTATGGACATTGGGGAAGGTATGTGCTGTGGTGAGTGCTGTGAAGTGTGTAAACCTGGTGATTCATAGACCTGGACCCCGGGGGCTAATAATACATTATAAGTTAATAAAAAATTAAAAATTAAAAAAAGAAAAAAAAAAGAAATGCCATGTAGTGGAGCTGAAGTCTCCATAGGGGTTAGGGCAGTAAAGGAAACGTAAGTAAAAGGACAGGGATAAAGAGAGGGAAGTGTTAATTGTTCCCAGGTTTGTAGTTTGAGCAACTGGGTGGATGGTATGGCCAGTCACAAAAATAAATATTTGTGGAAGAAGTGTAAATGAAGGAACAGATGATCAGAGACGATGTTGTTAAGCCAAGGTCTCAATTGTTTCATTTTTTTCTATCTGCAAAACAATTGTTCTGGAAGCAGTTAATTCCCCACTGCAATGACCACTCTATAAAATATCACAATTCCATATAAGTGTACATCTGTTTCTATGCACTCTATTCTCTTCAATTGTTGATTTCCCTACCATGCGCAGTACAATGCTGCCTTGATTATAATACATTTATATCTATTAAAGTTTGATATCTAATAGGGCAACTACCCCACCTTGTTGTTCTTTGGAAAATGGCTCTTATTAGCCCTTTGATATTTCATATACATTTCTAACAGTCTGTGTGGGATATAAATGTTCTGCAGAGCTTCCTATCAATCTTATTTTGTTAAGATTTTTTTCTTGAATGTCCACTGAATCACGGAAGGGTCTATTTTCTGCATTTATTGAGATGTGCTCATATGATTATTTATCCTTTCACTGGCTATGTGTTAATGATATTAATTGATTTTTTTGAGATGTTAAACTAATATGCATTCCTGGACCAATCCAAATTGGTCACAATGTATTATCTTGTTTTATAGATTGCTGAATTCAACTTGTTACTGTTTTCTTTAGGATTTTTACATGTATGTTCATAAATGAAATTAACATTCTATTTCTTATATGCACCTTGTCAAGGTTTAGTATTAAGTTTATCCCAGCTTCAAAAAATGAGTTAGAAACTGTTGCTTCTTTTTTTATTCTGAAAAACTTGCTACTTATACCTTTGGTAGAATTTGCCAATAAAACCATTTGATATTGGTGTTCTCTTTGTGGGGAGATTTTAACTATTGATTCTGTTTCTTCTACAATTATGGGCTTCCTTACGGAAGAGTCATTCCATAATGAATCTTGATTCCATCCTAAGTTCCTTAAGTGTGTGAACTTGACCATTCTATTTATCTAAATTATAATATTTATTAGCACAAAGTTACTAATCCTTATTATCTTCTTAATCTCTCAGTATCTATATTTTTATCTTTCCTTTATTTTTAGTATTATTTACCTTTACCATTTCTTTCTTAATCAGTGTAGCCAGATATATCCATTTTATTAATGTTTTCAAAATGAGTTTTTTACTTTGTTGATTCTGTTTTGTATGTATCAAATATTGTATCAGTTTCTGTTCTTATAATTCCTATTTCCTTCTTTTTAATTCTTTGAGTTGATTTTGCTATTATTTCCTAACCTTTCAAATTGGAAGCTTAACACATTATTTTTAGCCTTTTTTCTTTTGTAATTTAAGTATTTTAAGTTCATACATTTCCTTCAAGTATGCTTTAGCTGTATCTCACACATTTTGCTTTGATTGTAAATACAGTATTTCCTTTTTAGTATATGTGCTGCCGAAACGAGCACTACAGTATTTCCTTTTTAGATGTTCATCATGATTTCTTCTTTGTCTCATGAGTTAAAATGTCTATTTAGATTTCTCAATATAAGGCTTTTTCTATTTATTTATTTGTTTGTTTTTGACATAATCAATCAGCAAAACCTGCTTCTACTTTCAAAATATATCTACAACCCATCTGCTCTTCATCACCTCCACCACCCTGGTCCACTAGTTTCTCTCACCTACAAATTGCAAAACCCTTCTAACTACTTATTCCTACTTCCACCTCAGCCCCTTTCTACTCCATTATCGCAATGACCTTACTATTGTTTAAGTCAGAGCACATCACTTCTGACTCCAAAGCCTCCAATGGCTTCCCATATTAATAAGAGCTAAATGTTTAAAATGGTGTACAAGGTTCTGCAGAATCTGTACCCAAACTTTTCTCTCTCATCTTATCTCCCACTGCTCTTTCCCTCACTCACACTGCTGCTGCCATAATTACCTCATTGTTCCTCAAAGACACCATTTCAGGTTTTTTTGCAATTCTTGGCATGCTCTTGCCCTAAAGAGCTGCTTGTTTTACAGATCTTTACTCAAGTATCACCAATGAAGCCTTCCCAGGTCAATCAAAAATTGCAAATCCTGTCCTTCCTCTCCTGCTGCCTACAACATCCCCTACACCCAGTCTTTGCTTCTATTTTCTTCTTCACTCTTATCACTGACTAACATTCAGAAGAGCATCCTGTGAAGAGGCGAAGAGCTTGGGCTGTAGAGTTAGACTTTCTGAATTTGAATTTTTGACCCATCATTCTTGTTGTGTAAACTTGGGCAAACCTTTGACCTAAAAGAGATGGAAGTTGACAGATAAATTCTTTCTTTTTTCTCCTCCAGAAGATCACTGTTTAAATGGCTTCTTGGAGGACAGATTGATAGTACATTCTTATATTGGCTCTCTTTCCTTTCCTGCTTATCCCTGAGACTGTGCATCCTAATAAGGGAGTAGCACATAAGTCATTTCCCTCAGGTTCTGTCTTCTGAGGAGCTCAGGCAAAGACACCACAATCCATGTGAACTATAAATGGAAGAAGTTTCCTAAAGGGGATATGGGTACCAATACCCAGAGGAAGAAGAAGTTCAGAATACACAGGCAGAAAGCTCAGACTATCACTACAGGGGTTGTTCTACTGTCCTAACAGTGTCTAACTGACATGACAAAGATGAAGTTACAGGTGGGTTCGGGAGACATGCTGGCCTGTTAGACTAATACAGACCAAGATGCATGGCCATTCGTTTATGGAAAAGGAGACCATTTTTTAAAAGCTAGTATAATATGAAAAAATTACTAATTTATTTTCTCAAAAAGTTTTTAGAATCTTACAATTATATTGAAAAATCAATCATATAGTACAAAAAAGGCACTTTAGATAAGTTATAAACAAAGTCTGAAGCTTGTGGAAATTAAATATTCTGAGATGCATCCAAATATAATGTCCTAATTTGTTTGTGAAATCAGTGAGTAAATAACATTAATTGTATTTAATTAGGAGAAAGCAGTATACATAAATGTTTAAAAATCTCATGAGTAGAGTCCTTGCCAGTTTAGTGTTTTTTTCTTTATAATAATATAATATTTTGTTTAGTAAACATGTTCATAACAATGGCATACAATGAAGCTAACTTATCACATTTCTAAACAAGCAAAATTTGAATTAATAAAGCTTTTCCATATTCCTGGCCTTCACTGAGATCCATTTACCTGTATGGAATTTAAGTTGCAAAGGGCAGACCATAAAGTGTTTATAGAGACATGTATCTATTATTATGAATGGAGAAACATCAGACCACTCTCCCTTACTAGAACTACTGGAAAGAAATATGTTATGACAAACTCATTATATAGTTTCATTTGGGATGTTCCAGTTAATCAAGATTTCACTTAATGTAAGGGATGGTGAAAGAATGGATTTGCGTAACTTAAGAAGTAAGTTGGTAACTTACCTGTAGCTCTTTTACAACAAAGATATTAAGCATTTCAGAGAAAATCAACATTTGCACGAGTTTTAGACATAAATGATCATGAAACTAGAGCTGGATAAATGGGAGAGATGGGGCAGAATAGCCTTCTCATTAAAAAACTGCTGTCACATTAACTGGAAGTCCTAGCCATAGCAATTAGACAAAAAAAGAAATAAAAGTTACCCAAATTGATACAGAAGAAGCAAAACTTTCACTGTTTGTGGAGGACATAATACTCTACGTAGAAAACCTAAAATACTGCACCAAAAAACCTGCTAGAAATGGGATGCCTGTGTGTCTTAGTTGGTTAAGCATCTGCCTTCAGCTCAGGTCATGGTCCCAGGGTTCTGAGATTAAGCCACATGTCAGGCTCCCCAAGTCTGCTTCTCCCCTGTTTGTATTCTCTTGCTACTCTCTCTCTCAAATAAATACATAAAATCTTTTTAAAAATCTGCTAGAATTGGTAAATTCAGTAAAGCCACAGGATACAAAATTCATTAACAGGAATCTGTTGCATTTCTATACACTAATAAGAAAGCAGGAGAAAAAGAAATTAAGAAAATAATCCCAATTAAAATTGCACCAGAATAATAAGATACCTAGGAATAAACCTAACCAAAGAGGTAAAAGACCTGTACTCTGAAAACTATAGAACACTGATGAAAGAAATTGAAGATGACACAAAGAAATTGAAAGACGTTCCATGCTCATGAATTGGTAGAACAAACATTGTTAAAATTTCTATACTACATGAAGCAATCTACACATTTAATGTATTCCCTATCAAAATATAAACAGCATTTTTCACATAACTAGAACAAATGTTCCTAAAATTTGTACAGAACCCCAAAAGATCCTAAATACCTAAAGCAATCTTGAAAAAGAAAAGCAAAGCTTGAGTTATCACAATTCTGGACTTCACGTTATATTACAAAGCCATAGTGATCAAAATGGTATGGTACTGACACAAAAATAGACACACAGATCATGGAATACAACAGAAAACCCATAAATAAACCCACAACTATATGGTTAATTAATCTTCAACGAAGCAGGAAAGATTGTCCACAGGGAAAAAATCTCTCCAGCAAATGGTGTTGGAAAAACTGGACATCAACATGCAAGACAATGAAATTGGACCCCTTTCTTACACCAAACACAAAAATAAATTCAAAATGGATTAAAGACCTAAATGTGAGACCTGAAACCATAGAAACCCTAGGAGAGAACAGGCAGTAACTTCTCTGACATAAACTGTAGCAACTTTTTTCTAGATATGTCTCCTAAGGTAAGAGAAACAAAGCAAAAATAAATTATTGGGATTGTATCAAAACAAAGAGCTTTTGCACAGCAAAGGAAACAATCAACAAAACTGAAAGGCAACCCATGGAATAGGAGAAGATATTTACAAACATATCTAATAAAGGGTTAGTATTCAAAATATAAAAAGAACTTCTAAAACACCCAGAAAACACCCCCCCAAAAATAAACAATCCAGTTAGAAAGTGAACAGAAGACATAAACAGACATTTCTCCAAAGAAGACATACAGATGGCCAACAGAGACATGAAGAGATGTTCATCTCCACTAATCATCAGGAAAATGTAAATCAAAACTACAAGAAGATATCACCTCACACCTGTCAGAATGGCTAAGATCAACAACACAGGAAACAACCGATGTTGGCAAGGATGCAGAGAATTATAAATAACGGTTAGCTAAGTCTTAATATTGGAAGATTAAATTTGTAATAAATTTAATACATATGCTTATAGTGACCGAAATGTTCTGAATCCCCACAACATGAAGGTCACATTTCCTAACTGCAGCTTATTTACCTGGAAAGTTCTTTCAAGTAAAACTTTAATTGCATTTCATTATACACTGATAATACCATCTTTTTGCTTAAAAAAAATCCATTCTGTAGAAACAGGACTGGAAGAAAATATGGTTCCTTCAGACAGAATGGATCCAGACTTTAAATGAAACAGATTGTATCTGAGTAAGAACTATCTGAGTTCCCTGCTTGGTAAGTATTTTCTTCTCTTCCTCAGACATGGCAAGAAGTAACTGTACTCAGGCTGAGTCATTTTGAAATACATGGTCTATTTGTCTTAGTTTAGCTAATTTAGTGCCTTAGTCCTTTCCCTTGGTTTAAAAGTGAGGACCAGAGTTTTGTTGGGGTAGTCTTATCCCTCCACCCAAAAGCTATTATTCTGTTTGAATGGCAATAGAACTTTGGAGTAGTCCATTTCTATTCCCAAGACCATTTAGTTGTCAAATCTCAGGTCATTAGCAAAAATGTACCTTTTTAATGGTAAATTTTAAAGGAACCAAGTTAACTTAGGTTTCCTAATATAATTACCATACATCATTTAATTAACTAACCAAATTACTTTATTTATATACTGAAATTTGAAAATGTAAGCACAATATCTGCAATGAAATTTGCAATAATTATAATTTTTTCTCTTTTCCTATATAAGAAAGAATACTTCCTTGTGAAGCATCCCTGTCTACCTCCCACTCCACTGAATGGTGAAAACTTGATATTCCAATAAGAGGTGTTCCAGTTTCTTCCAACTTGAAACAGCATTTTTTATTTGTTTTTTTTTAAGCTATATCCTTTTGTATACAAACTCAGTCAAATTGAAGTTTCAAATTTCTTACCAGAACTTTTTTTTTTTTTTTTTTTTTTAAGGAATATACCTCCTCCCTTCTGCTTCCCAGTGTGGTTTCTGGTAGATGAAAATTCAACAAACTGTATACGCTTGGAATAGGGGTCCATGGTCTTTATATGAGTACTTGGCCTTGATCCTCCGAGGCCTCTAAGTATGTGCCTCTTGTGGTCTTTGGCCACTGGGAAACCTGCTGGCATCTGACCACTACCAGTAAAGGTATAAATTATCCTGCCTGCTCTCTCTGTTTTAGACTCTGTTTTTCCTGAACCTCTGGAGAAAAATCTACAGTTAGTGAAATTCACAGTTTGGGGTTTTTTTTTTTTTTTTTCCTTGGCTTATTCTGGGTCTATTGGTCTCTCAGCGCCATGTTTCTATCCTTGGCTCTATGTTGGTTTTCACTAGTGTTACAAACCCAAATCTCAGACACATAATTCACCTAGCCACTGGTCAGGGTGCCCAACCCTCAGCCTCTGGTATTTTTTTATTTTTAAAGATTTTATTTAATCATTTGACAGAGAGAGATCACAAGTAGGCAGAGAGGCAGGCAGAGAGAGAGGAAGGGAAGCAGGCCCCCTGCTGAGCAGAGAGCCCGATGTGGGACTAGATCCCAGGACCCTGAGATCATGACCTGAGCCGAAGGCAGCCGCTTAACCCACTGAGCCACCCAGGCGCCCCGAGCCTCTGGTATTTTGAAGAACTCTTTTCTCACTCAGTGAAACTCAGCTATCTAAACTGTTGCTTTACTGCTAAATATAAGAACATCTAAATGTAAGTCTAAATATAAGAACATCTTTGGGGCCTAAGTAATGACTTCTTGGTTTCAGACTCCATCTATCTTTTTCCTAAAGTGCTAAGACTCATTTAATCAGCAAGGAGGCATAGGAAATTATGATTTAAGGGGAAAGAGAAAACTTGATTGAACCCAGAAAACATGACAAAACAACTAAAAAATCAGGAGAAAATCGTTTTAAAAAATCTTTAGAGTGCATCATTGACATAGCAATAAAGTAAAATATACTAGGGACCCAGAGAGGTAAATGGAGTCCTGAAACTGGATTTTATTTTTAGTAAATTTGACAAACCCCAATAAACTTGAGTTTCTATTTCCATGGTCTTGCAGGGGAAGAACACAGGAGGCAAATTTCTGGGCCTAGCCAAGGTGGGAGATCTAACAGAAAACTCCTCATAAAACAAGAGTCACAGGCTAAATTTCATGGAAAAGGCAAACCAGAAATAATACCCTCCAGGTGGCTGCAACTAAACTAGACTTTCTCAAACATTTTCTCTTAGAGAAGAGAAAAATAATCTTCATTGAGTGTCATAATACAGGCTGACCCTCACTCATTTTTTGTTTTGTTGTTGTATTTTTTTTTTAAAGATATTTATTTATTTATTTATTTGACATAGAGAGAGAGCTCACAAGTAGGTGGTGAGTCATGCAGAGAGAGAAGAGGAAGCAGGCTCTCCTCTGAGCAGAGAGCCCGATGCAGGGCTGGATGATAAGACCCTGGGATCATGACCTGAGCCAAAAGCAGAGGCTTTAACCCACTGAGCAACCCAGGTACCCCTGACCCTCACTTGTTTAAAACACATGAGATAAAGATGAAGAGAAAATTAATTATCTGAAATAAATATGCCTGAAAGCATGATGCAAAAATGTACCATAAACAGACAAAGATGTGAAAAATATAAGAGGTTAAGAGATATGGAGGTCAAAATAAGAAGCTTTAGCTTACACATAATCAGGGTTTTCTGTGAAAATGGAATGAGAGGATATAAGAGAGAGAATATTTGAAAATGGGTGATACATTTCCAGAAATGATGCATGATAACAATCCACAGAGTCAGGAGCCCCAAACAGGAACAATAAAAAGAAATCCTCTCTCAGACATTTTGTGGTGAAACTCAAAAATACCAAAGGAAAGGAAAGATTCTAAAAGCAGTCAGAGAAAATAGAGATTACCCTTCAAAGGAATAACAATTAGAATGATAGATGACTACCAGATAGCAATAATGGATGTTAGAAGTCTGTGATGACATCTTTCATTTTCTATGTGAAAATACCTTATATAAAGGAAGGGAAAAGACAATTTCATATAAGTAAAAACTGAAAGAGTTTGCTACAAATAACTAAAAGAAAGGTATATGAGGTTGAAAGAAAGTAATCACAGGTGGAAGAAATGAGACATAAGAAGGGGTGTCGGAGTGGCTCAGTCCATTAAGCATCTGTCTTTGGCTTAGGTCATGATCCCAGAGTCCTGGGATCAAGTCCTGCATCAGGCTCTCTGCTCATTGGGGAGCCTGCTTCCCCTTCCTCTGCTGTTCCCCCTGCTTGTTCTCTCTGGCTCTCTGTGTCAAATAAATTAAAAAAATTTTTTTTAAAAAGGAATTATAATAAGAAAGAGGAAAAACAGAGCCAAATCTAAATAAATATTTGCTACCCATAACAATTTAATATTTTGTGGACGCTTTTAAGACAATAAAATTCTTAACATCTTGAGGAAACTCCATGCTATTTTCCAGAATGGCTGTACCAGCTTGCGTTCCCACAACAGTGTAAGATGGTTGCCCTTTCTCCACATCCTCACCAACACTTGTTGTTTCCTGTCTTGTTAATTTTGGCCATTCTAACTGGTCTAAGGTGGTATCTCATTGTGGTTTTGATTTGTATTTCCCTGATGGCTAGTGATGTTGAACATTTTTCATGTGTCTGTTAGCCATTTGTATGTCTTCTTTGGAGAAGTGTCTGTTCATGTCTTCTGCCCATCTATTGACTGGATTGTTTGTTTTTTGGGTGTTGAGTTTGAGAGGTTCTTTATAGATCTTTGATGTCAGCCCTTTATCTGTGATGTCATTTGTAAGTATCTTCTCCCATTCCCTTGGTTGCCTCTTAGTTTTGTTGACTGTTTCCTTTCCTATGCAAAAACTTTTTATCTCGATGAATTCCTGAAAGTTTATTTTTGCTTTTGTTTCCTTTGCCTTTAGAGACATGTCTTAAAAGAGGTCACTCTGGCCAATGTCAAGGAGGTTATTGCCTATGTTTTCCTCTAGGGTTTTGATGGATTCCTGTGCCACATTTAGGTCCTTCATCCATTTTGAGTTTATTTTTGTGTACGGTGTAAGAGAATGGTCCGATTTTATTTTTCTGCATGTGGATGTCCAATTTTCCCAGCACCATTTATTGAAAAGACTGTCTTTTTCCCACTGGATATTCTTTCCTGATTTGTCAAAGATTAGTTGACTGAACAGTTGAAGGTCCATTTCAGGGGACTCTATTCTGTTCCACTGATTAATGTGTTTGTTTTGTGCCAAGATCCCTTTCAAGGATATATGTATATATGTAGCTTATATATATATATATATGTAGATATATATGTAGATATATATATATATATATATATATATATGTAGCTTTGTATATATGGAGCTATACAAAGCAATATTGCTCAGCCATCAGAATGGATGAATACCCACCATTTGTATCAAGCATGGATGGAACTGGAGGGTATTATTCTAAGTGAAATAAGTCAAGCAGAGAAAGATAGCTATCATACGTTTTCACTCATATGTGCAACATAAGGAATAGCATGAAGGACCATAGGGAAAGGGAGGGAAAACTGAAAGGGAAGAAATAAGAGAGGGAGAAAGACCATGAGAGACTCTGGACTCCAACATCCAAACTGAGGGTTACAGAATGAAGGGGATGAGGGGATGGGGTAGCTGGGTGATGGGTATTAAGAAGGGCACGTGTGGTGGTAAGCGCTGGGTGTTACAGGCAACTAATGAATTGTTGAAAACTACATCAAAACTAATGATGAACTATATGCTGGCTTATTGAACATGATAATATAAATAAATAAATACATACATACAAAAAGATAAAATTCATGACAATAATAGCACTTGTTACAAATCATGTGATTGAAGTTAAGGTTTTCTAATGTTCTTGATTATTTGGGAGAAGAGTAAATACATTTGTTAACTTTAGATTTTGATCATTTACATATGCAAGCTGCAACATTCAAAGTAATAACAAAAAAAGAGTGGAAAAGAAGTAATAACAAAAAAAATTGAAATGGAGTGTACAATTTCCAAACTAGTAGAATTTTTTTTCCCAAACATAGAGAAAAAAAAAATCAATCTAAAAGAACATAAGAATGAGAAAAAAAGAAACATAGGAAAGGCAGGACAAATAGAAAGCAAATAATAATCTAAATATATCTGTTAAGGCAATAAATAGACAAGACCAAATCCTTTAGTTTGGAGATAAAGTTTGTCAGCTAATTGTTTTTATATTAACTATTGCTGATTATTAGAGACCATTCTAACAGAAAGATATAAAAATATAGAAATAAAAGAATGGAAAGAAGATATATTAAGCAAATAATAATAATAATTAGCTGACCTATTTCTATTAATATTGCATAACTGAGATTTTTTTCCTAGAGATAGAAGAGTCTCTACATAATGATAAAAGTTTCAATTCACTAGGGAGAAATAATATTTCTAAATATGTATGTGTCTAAGAACTAAATTTCAAAATATATAAAGTAAAATTTGACAGACTACAAGAAGAAATAAGTTCATTTTCATAATGAAAGACTTAAATACATCTTTCTAATGAATTTGACAGACTACAAGAAGAAATAAGTTATTTTCATAATGAGAGACTTAAATACATCTTTCTAATGAATTGGTACGAAAGCAGAATTAATTGATCTCTTGCATCTAACAAATATAATTTAAAAGATTCATGGAAATTTTCAAAAAAAATTGAGCACATACTGGGCCTAAAAGAAAATCTCAACAACCACCTCTTATACTAAAGATACAACCTCATTAAGTTGTCCACTGGGAAGAACTGGCCACATGTAGGTAAGCTTGTTCCAGAGTGGGTTTTCAACTCTGGAATGTTTCCACTGGCCTGGCTTATTAGTCCCTTCATGTTTTATGGCCCATCTAAAATAAAATAAGAGACAAAAAGGAATTTAGTAAGATTAAATATCACTTCAAAAGATTTTTAAAAATCAGGAAAAATTGGTAGTGTCGTAACTAACAGTGGAATTTGAAGTAAAAGTCAGTAAATAACCATTTTATAATAACAATGACATAAATAACAATGCTAACAGAAAAAAATCAAATAAAACTTTTTAGACATTCAAAGAGAAACTGACATAAACACAATTATTGCGAGAGACATCATTACAAGACCAACAGAGATAAACCGCCCAGTAAATTTTTCTAGGTTAACAAATAAGGATATGAAATATCTGACTGGTATAACTAATAAATATTAGTATTATTTATTTATATACATTGTAGCCTACTAGCAAAAAATATCTTTCTCAAAAATTCTTTGAGCATTTGTAGTATTTGTCACATACTAACAATGTAAACTTAAATACAGTTTTAAAATGAAAATTAAAAAGCCACATTTTGTGGAAAATAATAGAATAAAACTAGATATAAATAGAAGTTTAAATTTACAACTCCAATAACATTATTAAAAAAACACATTCCTGGGGAACGTGGGTGGCTCAATTAAGCGTCTGTTTTTGTTTAAGGGTCTGCATTAGGCTAGGGCCTAGATGCCAGGGTCCTGGGATCAAGCTCCCATCAGGCTCCCTGCTCAGTGGGGAACAGGGAGCTCCCCTTAAATCCTTAAAACAAACAAAACACATTCTCTCTCCCCAAATACTATTATATCATGTGAAGAAAAAAAATATATGATCAATAGCTGTTTAGAAAGCAGTGAAAGTGTATAATTTAGAATTATATTCAAAGGTTAATTCATAATGTTATGCACCTTTTTTTATTAAAAGTGAAATTGAGAAGAAGAACTAATAAACATTCAAGTCAATTATTTTAAAATATATATAAAATTGTTCCATGGAAAATAGATGAAAGGAAATAATATCCAAATAGAAATAAATAAATTAGAATATAGAACATCAGTAGACTGGTTCAAAGAAATGTTTTTGTTTCTTTTTTCTTTTTTTTTAAATTTTCAGCGTAATACTATTCATTGTTTTTGCACCACACCCAGTGTTCCATGCAATCCATGCCCTCTCTAATACCCACCACCTGGTTCCCCCAACCTCCCACCCCCCGCCCCTTCAAACCCCACAGATTGTTTTTCAGAATCCATAGTCTCTCATGGTTCACCTTCCAATTTCCCTCAACTCCCCTTGTCCTCCATGCTATTTGTTATGCTCCCCAAATAAGTGAAACTATAGGATAATTGACTCTCTCTGCTTGACTTATTTCACTCCACATACTCCACATACTCTCCAGCACATGTTTCCTGTCTTGCTAATTTGGGCAATTCTAACTGGTGTAAGGTGGTATCTCAATGTGGTTTTAATTTTAATCTCCCTGATGGCTAGTGACGATAAACATTTTTTCATGTGTCTGATAGCCATTTGTATGTCTTCATTGGAGAAGTGTCTGTTTATATCTTCTGCCCATTTTTTATATGATCATGTGTTTTGTGTGTGTTGAGTTTGAGGAGCTCTTTATTTGACAAAATCCAGCATCCATTCCTGATTAAAATGCTTCAAAGTATGGGGATAGAGGGAGCATTCCTGAACTTCATAAAATCTATCTATGAAAGACCCACAGCAAATATCATCCACAATGGGAAAAAGCTTGCAGCCTTCCCATTGAAATCAGGAACACGACAAGGATGCAATCTATACTTTTAATGTCATTCCGATCAAAATTCCAGTTATTTTTCAAAGACCTGGAGCAAATAATCCAAAAATTTGTATGGAATCAGAAGAGACTCCGAATTGCTAAGGAAATGTTGAAAAACAAAAATAAAACTGGGGGCATCACATTACCTGATTTCAAGCTTTACTACAAAGCTGTGATCACTAAGAGAGCATGGTACTGGCATAAAAACAGACACATACACCAGTGGAACAGAGTAGAGAGCCCAGATACGGACCCTCAACTCTATGGTCAAATAATCTTCGACATAACATGAAAAAATATACAGTGGAAAAAAGACAGTCTCTTCAATAAAATGGATAAATGGTGCTGGGAAATATTTTTGAAATAAAAAATAGCAAATCTCTTGCAAATAAATCTAGAATAATATAATACAAACCAAACGGAAAATTGAGCTAAACATTTGACATAGAAAAGGTTGAAAGAGTATAGTATGCATATGTAAGTTAATAAATGCAAAAATTTTAATGAAATAAATAATTTTTTAAACCTCATAGATTTGAAACAGAAAATAAAGAACATGCCCTTGCTCACATAACTTCACAGCTCATGAAAGAAATCATTTTCATGCTATATAAAATATTTTAAACCATAAATATATAGAAGACTAGTTAATTTATTCCATGAAGGAGAGATAAGCTTCATAATCAAGTCTATCACTGAAAATTTAAGAAATAATACAGTAAACAATCTGAGGGTTTTGAAGGGGTGGGGGTTGGAGGTTGGGGGAGGCAGGTGGTAGGTATTATGGAGGGCACCTATTGCATAGAGCACTGGGTGTGGTGCATAAACAACGAATTCTGTTACGTTAAAAAGAAATTTTTAAAAAATTAAAGATGTAAAACTCCTAAATCCATATTAGCCAATAAAATTTAACATTACAGCAAGAGAATGATCATTATATATATTAAGTCATACTAAGCCTACAGAGGAAATGATGGACATTTATTAATATAATAAATCACTGATTAATGAGTGAGAATATAAGAAGCAACCCATCACTTATACTTTTCAAGTATATGTGATGGTCATCGGAGCCTAAAATTTTTCTGAAATTGCCCAGCCACAGTCAGAATCATTTGCAATACTCAATCTCCCATAAACTTGAGGGAAATTCTTGGGGCCTCGGCAGCAAGGGGTGGGGTGGCAGGGAAGACCTCTTCTTTACCAACATGGAACCAGGTGGAACCAAGTTGAAGTCTCTTACAAGCCATGGCATATAGCCCCTGTGTTACATTTCTCTTCTTCTCAGTGAAATCATGTTTAATTTCCCCAGTGCCTCCCAGAGTGTTAGCTACATACATCAAATACCCAACCACTTGAAACGAAGTCTAAGGAGAAATGGAAAGCTCATTCTTTCAGACAACATATCTGAACTATGGGAAAGTGAATAAATCTCAGAAGATGGTAAGCTCCTGTTGTTGCTGGTGAAAATGACGGGAATACACACGATTGGTTCACATCGATTTTTATTTTCCTGAATACCTGGCAATCCCTTAAGGATCTGCTTTTATTGCAAACCTCTCTAGTTGTAATTTTTTTCATCCACATCTCAAGTTCTCCAGGCCCTGAAGGTGTGGAAGCTCTCTTTCTTGCTCCTCATAACCACTTCCAGACTATTGTTCCTTCATCCTTCTCCAAAGGTCTTTGCTTTGAAGCACATATTAAGAGCCCAGAGGACCTATTATCCTTCCTTATTGAATTTATACCAGTTCTTCTGCATCCTCCCCTCTCATTTATTGAAGATCCTACCATCCTGGCTTGTTTTTGTCTCTCCCCCTCTGTTCCTGTAATCATTCAATGACTTTTAAAAATCTAAGTAGACAATCCCCCCTGGCCTCTCAGTGCTCTAATGATCTTAATTCCATTTCATATCAGCTACCATTCTCATGGACACAGACTCAAACTGGCCATTACCAATAACTGTACCACTTCTAAAATATCAATTGCAAGAAGCCCACTTTCTCACCATCATCTCCGTTTTCTCTAGTTCACACATTTAAATAGCCCACTATAACAATTCTTCACTCTACCAGGTGTCCCAAACCATTGTTCCTATCACCTTGTCATACTCCATACCTCCCTGCCAGGTCTACTCTTCCCTCTACACTTAGCTAGGATTCATGGTCCAGCATTACAGCCACCTTCCTTTCCTGACTCAATGCCCTACCATTCCTTCTTTGTAGTCAATTTAAAAAAAAAAAAATAGAAACCAGCCCTGGTCCAATTCTTCACTTCCTGTAGGTCTATACATTAATAATGGAACAGTGGCTAAAGAAAACACATAAAAAACTATTAATGGAATCATAATAAATCAATGGAGATCAAGGAGAGTGGGAGTCAGTGTGGATATATTACAGAGTATTTTGAGAATTTGAGGAGTTTGGGGTTCTCACAATGATTGGAGGATGTTACCTTCATTTCAACTGGCAGGGAATGAAGAATACCAAATGCTCTTCAAAGTTTGGGGAAGTCCTTCAAACAAAGAAAGTTTGTTCTGTATACCACAGACTTTCAAATTTTCCTCCAAAGATTCATGTTAGGTGAATACCCTATTTATCTGAGTCAAAATCCAAGCTACCTTTTATAATAAACAAAATATTTTTGCATGATTATAATACACACCAAATTTTCTAAGAGTGCAACACCCTCCAATATCTCAAAAAAGGGAAATTTGTTCAACGCTTCATGTGTCATTTACTCTTTTGGAAAAATCCTACCACTAATGACACTACTATTCATGGTTTTTAAGTCACAGGTATAACATAACTGTATAATTTGGCATTTGAGGTTCACACATTTAGCTGATACTACACATAGGAATACAAACCTGTAAACTTACTCGTGTTATCCAGTATAGCTGTACTGAAAACTTATACTGAAATGTATATTACTTTTATTTTTAAGTTATTTTCCTTTTACTACTATTATTATCACTAGACAGGCATTTCTTTAGAAATCATATTGGTGTGTAGTTTATCTTAACTAAGAATTTTTATTTTAGTACAGTAAAAGATCATGACAAAGAATTTGTTATACAAAGGGAGCATCGGATATGATACTGCTGTCCATCACTGTTTTTAAATGTACAACCACAAGCCTCAAGTGGGCCCTTAGGACTTCTGGGCCATCCCACTGCCATCCTCCAGCCCAATGATTCCAGGCCTCGTTTTCTTCTCATTAAGCCTCCCATACCCTGCCATCCATTGCTCAGTGCTGCTGGAGATCTTATTTCACTGAGAAAACACAAAAGTTCAAAAGAGACCTTCCTTTTCCTCCCATCAGCAAATCTTCCACTCTCTCACCCTCTAGACTCCTACACCTTGCCTGTCTTTCTGTGACAGTGGAGCAGTCTGTACTCCAGTCTAAGGTCAAAACTTCTGCTTATGGCCTAGATGCTTATCTTTTCCACCTAGGACTTTTTTCCTGCCCTGCACTACTCATCTTCCTGTCCTCTAAGTCATTTCACCTGCATAATATCTGACAATCAGACATCTTTTTTAAAAAGAAAAAAAAAAAAGAACTTTCTCTATACCCCACATTTCTTTGTATTACTTTATAGCAAATTCCTTAAAAGATTCATCTCCTCTTCTTCTTCTCTCCTTTTCTCTTAGACCAATTCTAATTAGAATTTCACCTCTGAAACTCCATTAAAACTGCCCCATCAG
Source organism: Mustela nigripes (assembly GCF_022355385.1). NCBI lineage: Eukaryota > Metazoa > Chordata > Mammalia > Carnivora > Mustelidae > Mustela > Mustela nigripes. The sequence goes on along the minus strand of NC_081557.1, from coordinate 22,687,446 downwards.
GATTTTCACATTGCCAAAGTTAAAACTCGTTTCTTATCCCACTGAGCCATCCAGGCACCCCCTAAAACTCGTTTCTTAAGATACACCTAAACAGCAATGTCTAAGCAAAAAACATTCTTTCCTTAAATACATCCTTCACTTGACTTGGCTTGCCTTGACTTCCATGAAATCACAGTCCCTTGGTTTTATTCTATATTAGCAGCCAAAATTGTTAGTTTCCTCTTGCTTCCCAGAGGGTGGTAAATAAATCTGATAAAAATCTAGGGCTTGCTACATCAATGGAGTTTTTAGATGTCCATTGGCCTTATATATGTAAGGATATTCCTCTAAAATAAGGGTCAAGTTGTTGCATTTTGTACCTCTTACTGCATCAACAACAAAAGAGCACTGATGTATTTGGGATTTAGGGTTTTAGAAACAACATGTACTACACTTCAAAAATACTGCTGTGACCCTTTTACCAGATATCCCACAAGGCTGTCAATTTCAACAGGCATTCAGAGCATCACGGGAATCTGAAGCAGTTCCAGGTGGTAGTACAAGCTTCCCTGTCTCCTGGATGGTAATGACCTGGCAGATCCAATGGCCCTAGAGGTATCTGAAGTGTTAAGGAGGTTGAGTTAAGTCTTTGGTAAGCCCCATATTCTTGTTGCAGTACAGACCCTGGCATTCTGGAGCAAGATCATACTCTACAATAGGAAACAACTCTGTTTTTTGAAAAATAATCCCTGGTGTATGGAAAAGCTTTTTTTGAGACTGATAACTGGAGCATTGTATCTTCAAGTGACTATGAAATCTGAACCACCCATTATGAGCTGGGTGTAGTCATACCCTTCATTTCATAAGGTAAGACAGATGTAACTACATCCTACTGTACAATGGCAGTGGTACATTCAGGATCAGGCTCAAGCCAAGTCCAGAAGGCATTAGTCTATTGCAATGATTCCTCTTCCTTAATGTACACATATGTCCTCAAGGGGATTTCTCTACAGCCATTGGACAGAAGGATTCAAGCCTGGTTCACAAAGAGTCAGTATGACCTATTTGTGCTGGTCAAAAGTGGATTATTGCTAGATTAGAGTCCCACTTGGGTATGGCTCTGAAGAATAGTGGTGAGAAGAATTTGTCCTATGAGGTACAGTTGTGAGTAGCACACTTGATTATCTATTTTGTAGAAAGGAATAGGTAATGAGAGCGTGGATATACATTTATTCATGGGCAGTGATTAATGAGTTGGCCTGTTGTTCAGGAGCTTCAAAAAAGCAAAACTGGAAGATTAAGAATATGGAATTCTGAGAAAAAGATATGAAGATGAACCCATGGGGAGGATACAAAGCATGTGGATTTTATTTCTCAAGTTAATGCCCACGAGAGAGTATCCATCACAGAAGAGGTTCTCAACAATGAAGTGGACAGAATGACCATGGTGCTCATGAAAATGTTTATCCATAAGGGACACATAAAAATAGCAAAAGAGGTGTAAGAATGAGCCACAGGATTCACTTGTCTTACATTGTATTTTATCATTCAAAAGCAGCTCGCCTGACAGAATGGAGAAGTGGCCTTAGAGTCTCAGCTAAGGTTCCAGCTTGAGAAACACTTTGCAGGGCTCGGGTGCTACCGTAAAGGGTCAGTATATGCAGTGACTCCAGAAGTATGTGTGTTGTGGCCTCAAGAGTTAGAATGTATGAGTTCAGACGGCAATGGGTAGAGGGAGGGTTGGCCCTTACCATCCTTACAGCCAACTTCAAAATTTGTGCTCCTGTTTCCAAAAGCAGGCTTTTCTGGGTTAGAGTGCTAATTTTCACTGTGGGAACACTTCTTCCGTAAGACACAATAAGTCTCCCACTGACCTATAGAAATTAACATTACCTGGCCACTTTGAGCTCTTCATGCTAGTAGATCAGAAGGTCAATAAAGGAGCCGCTCTATTGACTGGAGAACTGATCTTGATTACCATTATGTGTGAAATTTTCTCCTACACAATGGAGGTGAGGAGGAGGCAAAAGTCTGGAACCCAGGACCTCAGGGGCATCACTGAGTGCTTCTATGCACAGTGAAAGAGCAAATGGGCAAATGCAGCAGTCAGTCTGATAATGACAGAGAAATAAAGAGACGAGACCTCTCAGGGATACGGTCTTGGATAAAGTAATGCAGACTAAACAAAGTGCAGGACAAGAGTAAAAGAAATCAAGAATGGGTGGAGTAGGAGGGGGTTAATGCCTAGCAATTATAGTCTTAAGGTGAGCAGAGGGGACTGAGGCTTAATTTGCTAACCCTTTTTAAGTCATTTAAGAAGAATCCAACAGATGACCACATTGAAGTAATTGACTGCCACTTCCCCTCTTGAGACAGACTTGAGGTCATCTTGTTCACTTATGAGATCTGGGTATAATTAGAGGTGAAGTGGTTTGGAGTAGAGCAAGAGGTAGATTGGACTGGGCCCAGGTCTTGTGTCTCTTCAAGTTCACTCAGACGTATAGTCTTCCCTTGTTCACATGCTCAGTGGAGATGCTCAGCCACCAATGTTGTCACTTCATCTCCTACTACCTCCAACTCTCTCATCCACCTCTAGCAGAAGAGCCAGGCTTTGGCATAACTACCTTAATATCCATTGAATCAGGAGCCAGAATGGCTCCATTTCCCAGATCTAATGGGTTTTTTCCACTATTTCAGCATCCAGATAAAACACTGCACCACAGACCATGGGCTCTGGCTTCCCCAGCAACTACCTAAAAAGGCCTTAGAAAGGTCACTAACATAACCCAGAGGTGAGAAGGTGGTCAGTGTGTCCTGAAAGAAGTCAATAAATAAATGCCTTTCCCTTTCTCACCAAGATACAATGGTTGGACAAGACTGGTGAAGCCATCCCAAGTGAGATTACTTAGAAAGCTATGGCCACCTCCCTAATACTTCACCTAGTATCTTATTTCCCTCCTTCCCAGCCACACTCTCCTTTTTCTTCCACTCTTGCTGACCTGGGACTGCACTTCCTAATAAAACCTTAGCATATATAAATGCTGCTCCAAGCCATTGTTTTCTAGGACCCTAGAATGAAAGAACCAAAAGTGGGTAGGGAGAGGTAATTTAAATCTTAGAACCCTACTAGGGTTGGGTATTTTTTCATAAGGGGTGGGGACAGGATTTAATTATCAAGTGTCATGATTCAAAAATAGAACTTCAACCGTATTTTACCACATGCTCATAATTTCTAGAAGCATACTTATATGGATGCATGGATAGAAACTTCTCTTTCAGTTTAATTCCAAGGTTTTTCAAGAAAGGAAAAATATTCATTCTTCTGGCTGCAGTTCCTATATAACTTCAGGCCATCAGTGTCTTTAAAGGGAGCTGGTCAAGTTCAACTTACACTGTTAATAAACATTCTCATAGAGTAAAGGCCATTAGACTTCAGAATTCCAGCACAGTATGAGCTTTTATGTAAAAGCAATAGACATCTTAATATTCTGTGTTATAAATGAAGAGCTGACAAACCCTTAACTGTAATGGCACCAGCAGGCCAAGCTATAATGGCTCTACATGTGCATAACATAAATTAGAACTTTTACAGCATTGTTAAGGACTCCAGAATCTTAGTTCCTAAAAGCCTACACTAGGTGGAGACAGTGATTTGTGCAATGCTTGCAGGCAGCCTTTCTCTGGTCCCTGAAGATTTTATCTCTATTTAATATTTTCTTTTTTTCTCTTTAATGTGAAAAAGGGTATTCTTGAACAATTAGGTGTTTTTAATAGAAACATTATAGAAAACAAAATATTTTACACTTTGGAAAGACCTACTTGAACACACACACATATACACACCTTGCAAGGCCACCAAATAAGGTTTGAAGGCAAGTTTATTTATTTAAAATATTGTCTGTATTAACCCTGTGTTCCTATTAAAGGTAAAATTCTATTTATGATATTTCATGAGTATCTTCCCCCAAGGATAGGAGTATGACCAAAGTTAAAATATCCTCGTGGATTTACCTGAACCTCAAGGGTAGAAAATCAGGAGCATTCAACATTTCAGTTACCTTCTCCCTCAAAAACTTGGTTCAGGATTGAGCATATCAATTTCAGTCTGATTAATGGACTCACAGCTCCACCAGAATGCTCCAGTCAATTAATCTTATAAAGGTTATGGGAAACAAAAACACTTCAGATAATGCCTTTGATGGAACTTCAGTGTGTTGGCAGGCCATGAGGAATTGTGCAAGATGGTACCCACTATAACAGAGAGATATTATTTTACACTCTTAGAAATCAACAGTAAAATAAAAACAAAACTAAATGTGTTACAGTTGAAGAGCAAACTGTCTTTTTCATATTCTATCAGGACACAATTATGTTGTATCCAGCAATTTAATAAACATAGTAATAAAATATAATATAATTTGGACCTGATAGAGTAAATTATAAATACTCTGGAAAATTCCAACTCTAATCAGCAGTGTCTAACAAATGTACATGTAAAAATGATCAGATTCATATTCCACAATTGTCAGGGAAGCTCTTTAACTCTTTGCTTTGCATGAAGACCTATTTATTTATTTAACTGGTCACTTTTCAGTTTTTAAGGTCATCTGAGCCACAGATTAGACCACTTAGAATTCATCCATAATTAATTTTAAATTGCATGGTTCCCCCGAAACAGCAAATAGCATACTATTCATATAGAATGCTAATATATTTCATATATTGATTTTGGTAGAAATCAATTTGTCAGACTAGCTTTAAGTACCTCATGTCTGGAAAAAAAAAAGGAAGAAATAAGTAGATTATAAATAATAATATTAATAACAAAAGCAACTACCTACTTTGATAGGATTTAATAATACCTCAACAGACTCTCATGTATTTGAAGTATTGTGTAGCCTTGCATGGTTCTAGTCCTCTAGACAGGGAGGAAATCACTTAAAATCAGAACCATACATACAAGCGAATTATTTTATAACACTGAATAATGGTTAAAAAAATCTTGGAGCCATTATAGAACTTTCTACTCTTATAACAGTACCACTGACTGAAACATTTTAGGTTACATCTATTTTGCAATTTGCACTGAATATTAAAGATAAATTTAATAGTCTATATAAATAATTATATTTGAGATTAAAATTTCAAATACATTTACCCCATCAGAAATAAGGCACTAAAGACTGGAGCATCACTAATTTACAAGCCAAAATGTACAAAAATCAAGTAAATTTTGCATATTTAACATTATTCTACTTTATTCCAGGAATATTTTACATAAACTAATAAATACAGTTGCAGTTTGTTCATCTGTCTTACATATTCCCATTTGCCCCATCTCTTCACATTATCTTGGTAACTAGCAAAGTAGCTAAGACAGAGACTAGATTTTAATGGTAAGTAGGGGCTAAGGAAGAGAACTTTATGATCATGTTTCCATCTTGCATAACTAGGAATGTCTAAGAATGAGAAATTGCTCTAAAAATTACACTGAAAATAATATTAATTTCATAAAAATTTCCATAATTTTACATTATATTCCTCTCAGTTGAAGATCATTAATTAAGTTGAAGACCATTAATTAAACCCTTTAACAGAATCCAAAGTTATTTTTTCGAGATCACTAATGAAATATGGTGGAAACCTATCGTACATTAATGGTAATTGCTAGCAATATGTATGTATTTAGTATAGAAAAATTAATGGATGTACAGATGGATATAAAGCCAACCCTGACATCTCTTGCAACTGTGCTTTTTTAAAATAAGTCTTTGACCTGCTCTATTTTGTTTTCTTTTTCTAGTTGGTTGAGCTTCCTGGTTATTTAGATTCGGGATACATATAAGTAATCTATATTCAGCACTAAAAACCTATCATTATCTCTCATACTCAGAGAGTTTGATAAAACTTGTATAAAAGCAAAGCTCTCTTTGCAACTACAGTAAAATCTCTATCAAGTGCAAGATTTGTAAACAAATAAAAAATTCATTCTTCCTTCAACAATATTTGCTTATACTGGAGCCCCAAGTGATCTGTGAATTCCTAAAATCTATTTCATTTATCACATATCTGGACCTGATAGGTTAACTCTGGTATCCCAGCTCTTTGATAAGCTCTCTGAAGTTCTTGTATTGATTTTTGTGCAAGTTAGATAAATGACTGTCTATCAAGTGCCTGCTCTTTCTCCCCTGCACAATGCTAGGCGCTATAGAGAATCCAAAAAAAGTTAGAGGGCTTCTGCCCTCAGGAAAGGTGGCACATTTTAAGACGAAGCAAAAACTATATATCTGGGGAAATTTTTGAATAACAATACAACATTTAATTTAAAAAATGGCACTCTCAATAGAAGTTATGACAGTTACAACTAATGGAAAGAAAATAAAATGAGATTTATATTATGGAAAGAAACTATTGGGGGGAAGGCAATCCTTAAAGAATGTTTGAATTTTATTTTTTTAAAGATTTATTTATTTATTTATTTATTTGAGAGAGAGAGAGAGAGAAAGGGAGGGGCAGAGGGAGAAGAGAGAGAGACTCTCAAGCTGACTCCCATTGTGTGTGGAGCCGGATGTGTGGCTCGATCTCACAACACTGAGATCATGACCTGAGTCAAAGCCAAGAGTCAAACAGTTAACTGACTGAGCCACCCAGGCACCCCTTGAACTTTAAATACATGAAACTCCCATGAGTTTGGGTTAGTGAAGGAGAAGACAGATGCCATTTCAAAAAATGGAGAAAGAATGCAATCTATTGGTATCATATAATAACTGCAAAATATATGATTCTTTAAGTAAAAGCACAGAGTTCTAGATGGAAGAGACTGATTTATATCTAGAGCCTTTTATTTTCCAGTCCTTGTTATGTCTAGTCAATTTTTTTGCATAAAGTATTTCCCCATGTAAAGCTCAGAAAGAAATAGTTATCCTCCAAATAATTCTCCTTTCCTTCAGTAGTTACCAATTTTTAAATGGCCACATGGCTACCCAGCTAAAGACAAGATTTGACTTCATTTAGGTATAGCCATTTAGCAAAGTTCTGGTCAAATAAGCTGTAAGTAGATATGCTGTGCGCTGCTCATCAGCTCCTGTTCTGTCCTTTCCTTCCTTTGTTTATCCAATGGCAAACCTCTCTGATTTCTTTAAGAAATACTCTTAGAGGCAGTGAATTATAGCTTTTCAAAAATATTGGCATTAAAATGATGAACTTCAGTTGCCTGGTCTAAGGGTGATACAGTATGGGTTTCTAAGGAACCACGGGATGGACTTTAGTCACCACTACATCACTGCTCAGGATGAGTTCACAGAGATTACAATCATGAGGAAGTGAGTGATACCTTTTCATAACTATTTCTTCTTCAGAAATATTTTTCCTAATAGCTTTTGAGGTCTACAGAGGGTCTACTGTGAGTCACATTTTAGTTCTGCATCAAACAAAGATCCTGAAAAAACAGATAAGAAAAAAGAAGAACCAGTAACTGAGAGGGAAAGAACACAGATAAGGATCCAAATGGAAAAGTCCAGAACAGTTATCCAGAGAAAAGAAATAATGAGATACGAAAGCACTGGAAAAAGAATGAGTATCAATAGGAAGCTCGAAAAATGTAATCAAATAACAAGGATCTTTTGCCTAAAGTTTGTGTTGGGAAACACCATCCACATTTCCACATTTATGTTTCTGGGTGTCAGGAATCCAGGAACTGACACAGTTCTATCCCTGAAGAGTCCCAGTTTGGTAAAAGGATAGACCAATCAAACAAGTATCAGAGACACATAGTGGCCAGGGGGATCAATAATGGAGGCTTATACAAGATACTGCAGGGAACTAACCAGAGAGTCACTGAGTATTCTTGAAGGGTGTGTAGTGTGTAGTAGAGAAGGTCAGTGTGGAGGAAATGGGAAGTCCTGAGTGCAGGATTCAGAGTCTGGTAGAGAACATACTCTGCCCACATGAATGAATGAATGAGCTAACTTGGACTATATTTAAAAATCTAGCTTGTGAATTCTAAGTTCCCACTTCTCCATATACTCACACTCAGAATTCTTGGATTCTTAAATCTAAAGTGAGAGACCATAAATATTCAAGATTTCCCTTACATATAAGTTGAATAAGAGATAACTTGCACAATTTGATTCAGCAGATAACAGAATGGCCCCCAACTCAAAACTATTTCCAAAACTAAATCCTGAAATTCCATCATTACCATACAATTTCTTTGTGCTCAAATGAGTATTTAGTTGTTTGGCCAAGACCATTATAAGATTTGCAAAACAAAAGGTCAGTATATTATAATTTGTGGTAGGCTGAATAAAGATATCCATGTCCGACTTTATAAGGCAAAAACAGACAATTGCAGATATGATTAAGTTAAATATCTTGAGATGAAGAGATTATCCTGAATTATCTGAGTGGACCCTAAATGTAATCACCAGTGTTTTATAAGAGAAGGCAGAGAAAGATTTGGCCCTATGGAAGAGAAAAAAACATAACCATTGAAGAAGGAGAGATTAGACTCATAAGGCTACAAACCAAGGAATGTCAGCAGCTACCAGGGTAAAGAATGTATTTTTCCCTTAAATTTTGCAGAGGTACTAAGGCCCTGCTAACACCCTGGTTTCAGCGCAGTGATATTAATTAGAGACTTCTGGCTTCCATATTTGTGAGGAAAAAAGATGTTTTAAACCAAGTTTGTGATAGTTTGTTATACCAGGCATACGAAATTCATATCTAATCTTCAAAAGAAGTTACAAAGATCAACACTAATTATTTGTGTTTTAGAACATGTTTGTGAGTATAAAACTAGATGAGACTTTATAATTTACATTTGTATATTCCTCTCCTACTTATCTATTTTATTATATTTTTTTAAGATTTTATTTATTTATTTGACAGAGATTACAAGCAGGCAGAGAGGCAAGCAGAGAGAGAGAAGGAAGCAGGCTCCCTCTGAGCAGAGAGCCCGATGTGGGGCTCAATCCCAGGACTCTGGGATCATGACCTGAGCCGAAGGCAGCGGCTTAACCCACTGAGACACCCAGGTGTTCCTGTCCTGCATTTTTTAAACTAACATATAACATTTACATTATGTTTCTCATTATCATGTTTTTCATAATTATCATTTTTATTAATTGCATTAAAGTTCATCAAAAATATACCTTAGATTTCTTAACCAGTTCCTTATTAGTAAGTTTTTAAGTTGTATATAATTTTCAAAATTATGTGAAACACTGAAATGGATATATCTGTTCATAAAGCTTATTTTCCCTCAATATTTAGCATTACTTCCTTTGATAAGACATTTAGAAATGTAATTGCTAAGTCAAAGAACATCAACATTTAAAATTCTTGATGCATATTGCCATATTGTTTTCTAAAGGAGTGGAGCCAATTGGAATTCTTTTTTGTAAAATAAGTCATTAAGCCAGTATCTAAGATTTGGGTCATAGTATTTAAAATTACTTAACTCTGGGAGGCGCCTGGGAGGTTCAGTCATTAAGCATCTGCCTTGGGCTGAGATCCTGATCCCAGGATCACAGGCTCCCTCAGGGGGCCAGCTACTCCCTCTCCCACTCCCCCTGCTTGTGTTCCCTCTCTTGTGTGTCTGTCAAATAAATAAAATCTTTAAAAAAAAAAAAAAAAAGTTACTTAACTCTGGGGCACCTGGCTGGCTCAGTTGGAAAAGCATGTGACTCTCGATCTTGGTGTTGTGAGCTCTAGCCCCCTGTTGGGTGTAGAGATTACTTAAATAAATAAATAAACTTTATAAAGTAAATTAAAATTACACAACTCTGATTCAGGAAGTGACCAAAATAAAAAGAAATACTCTAATAGTTATATAATCCTTCACATAAATTGTAGGTGATCTGCCTACTCTGGTGTGGATCTAAAAAGTTAGTGTGACTTTCTCAGAATTGTCTGGATTCAGTGCTTCCGTACATTGGACCTTTTTTAACAAGATTCACTTAAGACATAAACAACAACCATCTGTTTATTTTCCTACTCACTTTCTATGCTGCAAGGTTTTTGAGGACAAAGATCCTGGCCACCTTGCACATAGCTGTATCCCTAAAAATCTGGCACAGTATCTCAAAATGGGAGACACCAAATAATATTTCTTATAAGAAGAGAGAAGTAAAGGTTAGAGGGGGCATTTTTCTAGCTCAGAGTTCAAAGGCTCTAAAATGAGAGTTCCCACCTCCATATTTGAAGGTAATCCATCCCTTACAATCTTTTAAAAATATAAGCATAATCATCAAGCACCTACATGTACTATAATACATAACCCTGTGCTAAATTTTGCTAAATTTTGATTTAAAGAGAAGTATAAAAGTAGAATGTCTGGTCTTCCTATTTGGATGGACAGGCTATACATGGCGAAATATGATTCCACAGAGCTATGCTGTCCAGCATAGCAGCCACTAATCACATGTGGCTTCTTCAACATAATTTGGATGAACTAAATTTAAGTAAAATAAAAAAATGTATTCATCAGGCATACTAGCCACATTTGAAGTGCTCAATAGCGCAACAGTGAAATATAGCATAAGAGAAGGCAGTAAGATGGGAGAGCCTGATAGGTTGAGACTAGAGGGTCATCAGCGGGGGACAAGTTTGAACTGATTCCCATGGGACAAAACAGTCCATAAGTTGAAGAAGAAAAAGCAAAAGCTTTTTGTTGGCTATTTAAAGAATGATTTAAGAAGCAAGCAGACCAGGAACCTCTCTGCCCATACAAATGGCCTCAATTGCCGAAATGGGTCTGCATTTGATCACTATAGGACTAAAAACCTAATCACCATGAAATACCTTCATTCTCATAACTTGTTATGCTTTTTAAGTGGCAAATGTTTAAATGTAAATCCTCAAATAAAATTGTGTTAAAGGATCTCTTTGGCCAATACTAGATATAAACTCAACTGATGCCTCCTCTCTTTCTATCCCTCTCCCCTTTTCTTTCAACTCCATTGTTAAAATTGCTGCAAGACTATGGCATGGCCTCTGTTCTGGGATCAGGCTTCTCCACAAGTCACTGTGGAGAAGCACTTGACTCGTAAACACTTTAATGTCATACTTTCCAAATTAGGCCATAATGAAAATATTAAAATCAGGTAGACATTCATCAGTAGGATTAGCCTACCCACCCAGATATACTTAAATAATTGATGGGAAACTGAGGAAATGCAAGATTTATGCTACCCTGTGGGCATGATGAAAAACTGAGCTCGTGACAAGGGAAGCATTAAAGCATCTTACCAACTACTTTTTAATGTTTTCTTTCTCATTACTGTGACCAAGTGTGGATGGCAGACACATTCTCTTTCCAGGTTTTAGGTCCTGATGATTCTTCTTTGAATCTGAGAGGAACATATGAACTATTTTATCTAGCCTATTGTTTCGTAAAGAAGAGAAAGGAGGTCCCATAAGACGTACTCAGCTTAGACAAGTCTTAAGTCTTAAGAAGAACTCATAGTAAACTCAGATCCCTACAGCTCAGTCAATCACACAATCAGTCAATCACACATGGAGGTGGTGGGGGGGAATCCCTTTAGACATAATGAGCCTTGAATGGCCAGGAAGTAGCCTAGTTTTTACTAAAATTTTAAGAATTCAGTTCAAGTGTGACTGCCGATAACTTTGTTGAGTAAACTGTTAAAATCGGGATATAAGATGGACATACCTCTATTCTATCACGGCAAAATTGAGAATGTCACTCGGAGAGACAAGAACCAATAGCAAATTCCCATTGTCTCTGAGCCTCTCTAAGGTGGGCGAAAGGCTGAGCTTCTAATGGGTCCTTTGTATTTTCCTTCTCATGCAGTGCTTGATACAAGGAAACTCTGAACACACACACGTGAACGGTCCTACATCTGCTATAGCATGAGACTATGGGAAGCATAAAATTTGGTGTATAAGAAATGGTGCTTATTTCCACTAGACATAAGGATTTTTCTGTTTTGTTTCAGTGCAATCCAGTGCCCAAAAAAGAATCTGGTACAGAGTCTGCTCTGAATAAACATTTGTAGAAAACAGCACCAATTGTAGTCTTGGGCAACCAAGGGCTCTGATCTGAGCCTCCCTTCTTCCCTTTTGCTGCTTCGCTCAATGGGTGAGGAGGTGCCCACCTGGAGCCTCTGTGTCTCCTGCCTACTTCTAGCCTATTCTCTGAGACCTCAGGATTCCCTAGCCAAAGAGCCCCAACTTGCTTCCAGGGATATGAACAACCTCCTCCCTCATTCTATCTTGAGAACAGATCATTGCTGGTGTGCAGTGACTAGTACTGAAAATGTCTAAAGGATGGCTCCGTCTGGGTGGGACAAAGAATGGACATGTGTCTTTATCCCAATCTGCACATTTTAGAGGAGGCTTGGTTGAATAACTGAATGGATGTATGCCTGGATATATGAATAAAACCCTTAGATAAGCCACTAAAATATACCAGGGAAAGAGAAAAGAATGAGGCACATGGGCTTTTCCAAATATTCTGAAAATGGTTAACTGTCAAGTTGGACAAGGACCTCTTCTATTGCTTTTAATGATCCATATCAACAGTAACAACGTTGTCCAGAAAAATGGTGAATGTTCATGGGATACCTCGAAGTTGCCAAAGAAAGCTGTTCTTTAACTTTTAGTCTGGAAATGACATAAAACGTAGATTTTTAAAATAAAGTCCTTAATGAAATGAAATTTTAAGATGTGTCACTTAAAATCAAAATAAAGTCAAGCTTCAAATATACGAAGAAAATTATAAATTTACAAAAGTAAAGCATTTTCTCTTGTCAAGTCTCTACCTGGCACCAGACCTGGCACCTAGAGGTGCCCACCAGGCATTTGTCAGCAGAGCTGAGAAGATGAGAACAAGCATTTGGATGCCAGACCCCTGGGATTAAATCTTGGCTTCACCTTGGACTAACTGAGTGACCTTGGACATGTCACTCTTGGGATAACATGATACCTACTTCAGAGTTGTTACAAAGATTAAACACATTGTTATTTATAAAGGAACAGAACAGTGTCTGACTGTTGGCACTCTGGAAGGGGTGAATTCCAGTGTTAAATGTTACGTTACTGTTAAATGACATTAAATGTGTGGTCCAAACTGTTAGCTATTCTTATTATATATCAAGGTATATTTAATCTCAAAAAAAAAAAAAAAAAGGCATGGTCTCTAAGTGTTGATCGATTTAGATTCCCTGTTCTCTAAGTGATCTAGGAAGCAACTTTGGTAATAACAATAGATTTCAACCATCTCAAAATATTTTTAGTGTATTTGCCACAATCCACTTTGGTTAATATAACATGAATTCAATGGGGGTTTTGTAAGTCAGCAGGTGGAAAGGCTGTGTTTTAACTTTGCTTTTCCCTGGCTAATGAAGATATGTTCAACATTTCAATCATTTAAAATCTATGCTAAAGTTATAGAATAATAAGAAGGAACCTAAACTCCATCTGTACTAGAATGCTGTATGCAAACCACACACTGAGAACATCAAAGCAGCTGGAACATAGAAACCAAGGAGAGCTATGCGGGGACAGAGATAAATGGATCAGAGAAACTGTAAAGATGATGATATTAATGACTTTCACCCACCTTTCAGAGTGAAATGACATCACTCATAGTTGTTTTTATTTAAGAAAATTTTGGGTTTTATTATTTTCCTTAAAATAGCTAAACATGAATTCTTAATCTCAAATATTCACATAAATTACATGTGTGAAAACCCATGCATGTTAATGGCACACTAAGGATGGAACAGAGAATTTTCTATTTGGGGAGGTCTCACAGTTTCTGACTACTTTTCTCAGTACTGCTTTTGTTTTTCTTAACGCATCTTTTATTAAGAAGACACTTTGCAACTTCTTCAGCAGTGAGTTAAAGTTACACACCACTGAACAAAAACCTTCAAATTCTAACATTACAATTTTAATGGTATATATGAATATATAACCAGAAATGTCAGCAACATAATGAAATTAAGTTAATATACAATATCCCTTAAATTTCATAACATTGCCTCCTTTTCACACAAATCAGACTGATTTGAAAGATAAGCAGTTGTTTGAAAATTAATAGCAACATTCTTTTGTTCCATTTTATGCAGCTTTAAAGAGCAAAGGAGCCTTAGGAATTAATTGCAGGCTTCTAATAAACACAATGATGTAATGACGTATTTAACATTACTGTTTTTTGTTTGATTCCAAATAAATTGTAGATTTTTTTCTGGTGTGATACTAAAACAATTACCATTTTGCAAAAAGGATAATTAATCTGCAATTTTTTCACATTAGATCATATATCTCTAAAGAGTGCCCACAGACTTGATAGTCTTCAGCTGCTGTGTATTTATTTTTCATTTTTTCTCCTGATGTACCGGCCCATCAGTGCTGACATTTAAATGAGTGAGTATTCAACACAAATGTGATCATTTGTACAGCATCCAATGCGGCCCCATACTGAGATGATTGCTTCTGGGAGCCATCCACGGGTTCTCAAATAGGGGGAAAAAGCCAGGCAAAATTTTATCAATTTACATTTTTCTGTGATTAATTTTTATGCAAATAAGGGCCCGACCGTGCTCCCATCTCACCTGAATCATCCGGATCATCAAAGACAAATTGAGCATCACTTATTTAAAAAATAGGCTTTAAACTACTCTACAGCTGTGTTGGAAAATGCTAAGAGCAGGGCATGAACTTCTCTAATATAACAGGAATAGATAAGAAAACGCCTTTTATGTGCATTTTGTACACAATACCATAAACATGGAACTTAACAAAATCCGCCCCCCCAAAAAAACAATTGCCTTTGGTTTGAATATTCTCTAGTCCTTGTAAACATTCAGCAATGGGAATGACAGTGTATGAAGCAACATTTCTCCAATTTCTGAATACATACTCAGAAGTGTTTCCCATTAAGTGAAATATACTAACTATGGTTATATGTCTTTGCAAACGTTCTAACGCTTCCAGATGAAAGTGTCTAAGAAATAAATAAATAAGAGAAACAAAATGTTTCAGAATTAAATGACAAATCTTAGTTGGTGGTTAGAGGGTTTACATTGTTAGTATTATGTTGTATAAAATTGACACACCCCTTTTAGATCACGTCTATACAACATATTTCTAAATTCACCAAACTTCCACTAAAATAATAGAATTATTTAATTTGCATTTGGAATCCATAAGAAATTATAAAAATTTTAAAAGGAAATTACAAAAATCATAATGGATTTTTTCAAATAAGAATATTCCTCAGATTTATGAACTATAAGTAATGTTTTCCATGATATCTGGAATCCAGTTAACAATACAATTCATATAAATAAATTGTCACAGCTTACAAATACCGTCTCAGCAGTAACTAAGTTCAATTTGTTATGTTTTAGGAAAAGCTATATTTTCTCACATGGTGTCTTTTAAAAATGTGCTTGGAGTTTTATATACATGACTCAGTTATCAAAATCTTCCCAGATGTCTCTTTTTCTCTCACTCATGAAAATAATCGCCAGAGCAGAAATAAATTGTTGACAATTCTCCGAGAATGGAAACAGACCACAGGGGGTAAAAATCTGGTTATCTGAATGGGCGATATAATCGAAGGTTCAGCTAAGCTAAGGGAATTTCAACATAAACAATGCTCTTATTTCCAAGAATGGATTCTCCTTTATATACAATAGTGGAGGAATGCCAATCCTTTCCTTACTGCTGTGAGAAAAGTGCCGGACAGGAACAAGATTAGAATCTTAAAAGCTGTCCTGGGGAGCTAAATTACTGTGCAGTATACAGGTGAGGAGGTAAAAAGAGCAAAAATAAATGGAGTTTATTCCATGGTTTTTAGAGTTTATTTCATGAAGACAGAAATAAAGATATCTAAATCCATAGTTACAGTCACTCCATGTGAAACAGCTGTGTGTGTGTGTGTGTGTGTGTGTCTGAGCTTGTGTTTGAATGGAACTACATGACTCGGCCTCCTCTCTCTCTTATCAATAAAAATATGTCATTCAACACCATATTCCACACACACACACAAAAAGATTTCTGTTTATATTTTCACTGTCTTCCTTCAAAAATAATCTGGGAAAAGACAGGTGTTTCTCTCACAAAAATTCACTAATTTCAACCTGGTGAGCAATTGTTGAGAAGGAGAATAATCAGATTCATACAACTCTTGGTACACACACACACACACACATACACACACACACACACCCCAAAGTAGTCTGATCTTCAGATAAGTCAGTTTAAACCAGCCAACCATAACGTCATCTGCTATGATTCCATCAGGAGTAGAGGAAATTCACAAAGTCCACAACCTGGACATTTCATATTCTCAAACAAAGGTGGGCATAAAGCAACTCTCAGTCCCCAAGGATTTACAAACTCTACCCCGACTTTCAGCAGCAGCTGCTTGGTTGAAAGCAGGTCAGCTGGCAACCACACAGCTGTTTTTTTAAAGTCCAGGATAGTTGCCAGTGTAATGTGAAAACCAGCCTGTCTCTCACAGAAGTAAATTGGCACCTCCCAAATGACAGGGGGAACTGCTCCCACATGTGTCAACTGAGTACATTTGGGGACAATGGAACAAGGGACTGGATAAGGTGAAACCCTTTAGGGATGACAACCCACAAACTTAGGGAAAAGAGCAACTTCTGGATTCTGCTTCCCAAACCTCAAAACTTCAACACAGGAAACAAAATCACATCACATCTTAGCAATAATTGTGAATCTTATAGATCTTAGGGTAAGGTACTCTGGAACAAGAGTCAGAAATTGCAATAGAAAACTTCATCTAACATGACTATCACATGTGAATACTTCTAATGCAATGTGTTCTGGATTTGAAAATTAAAATACCTGTAAATTCCCCCAAAATAATTATCTGCATTTTTAATGATGGAAATGATAAGACAGTCATAGTAAAACATTAAAGCATTTGAGTTTTTTCCATTTATGGGGTGCCTATTTATGTCAGGGTTTTTTAAATTAAACTATAATTTATGTAGAGTACTGTACAAATATTACATGTATAGCCCACTGACTTTTTACACATTAGACATATGTAGAATTATGACTTCAAACAAAAGAAAGAATATTTCCATTACCTCACTTTACTATCACTAAAATTAGATGAGTTACTAATAAGGTGAAATGTAAAAGGTCAGGCTTGGATAAATTGAGAAACTTGACAGAGGTCAGATAAATGACAAGGCTAAGTTTCAAATTCACAATCATCTCAGTTTAAAGGCCATATTCTCTTCATTAAGCCAAAGTGCTTCTATCAAAAGAAAGAACAACAAAAATATGGACAGAAATTCCAAAATTAAATTATGCTAAATTGTTTATTCAAAATTAATAGAAAGAACATTTTATGGAACAGTTTGCTAAGATTGGCATTCTGATATACTCAATATTCAAAAGGATGCCATAATTTTTGAGGGAAATTAGTTATTATTAAGCCAAATACGGTAGAAAATTCAAATAGTGGATTAAGAAACACAATGGAAGTTTATTTCTTTGTCATGCATAAATCCAGAGACTGGCAGTCCAAGCCTGGTATGACAGTTATTCAATCATTAGAAGCCTAGAGTGTGTCTGATCTTTTCTCCCTCCATTATTCTTGATTTTTTTCCTTGCTTATGGTTGTCTCATGGTCACAGAATGGTTGCTGCAGCTTTAACTGTCATGCCCAGTCTCCAAACAGCAAGAAGGAAAAAAGGTGAGAGTAAAAAAGGGCCCCTGCCTAATACCTTAGTATATTTTACACAGGTTTCCCAAGGATTTCACCTAATGACTTCTACTTTTTATGTAAGAAGCTACCTAATCTGCAATGGAGAGTGAGATTTTTAATATGCTGTTTAGACCCATTTCCACCAATAATCAAAGAAGAGGGAAGAATGGAAGTTTGGAAGCTAATTAGCTGTTTCCTTTCCAGGATGAGAAAAAAAATTAATCCATTTAAGTACTTAAAGTAATACAAGTCTAGGAAACTGCAAATATATAGAAGACAAACAGCTTTACTCATAACTAGAACTCATTGCACTGAAAAATGTCATCAAAAAGAATGACATTTTCTGAATGACTAGTGAAAATAACATTATTTTTAAAAAGGTATAAACATTATATATATGTATATATATATATATATGTTTACTGGTATTACAGTGTTTATGATCAACAAAGAAAAAAGTCTGAAAATAGTGTTATGCAAAGAACTAAAATATGTTAATAAGATCGAGAGTGATTATGTAACTAATTTATGTGGGGTTGTCGGGGAAGACTTCTTTTAGGAGGTTACATTTAAGCTAAGATTTTAGCGACAAGAAAGAGCCATGTGAAGCTTGTGGGAAGAGCACTAGGACCAGAGAAACATCAGGTGCAAAGGCTCTAAGTGGTAAAAAGCTTAACATGCTCCAGCAACAGAAGGAGAGGTAGGAGGCTGAAACAGAGTAGGGAGGGGACAGTGGTCAGATGTAGAAGAGGTCATAGAGGTGGCCAGAAGCCATACTGTGTAGGGTTTGGCAAGCCAAAATAAGAAGTTAAGATTTGGGGGCACCTGGCTGGCTCAGTTGGTAGAGCATGTGACTCTTGGCCTCAGGGTTATTAGTTCAAGGCCCATGCTGGGCACAGAGCTTACTTTAAAAAAAAAAAATTTTTTTTTTAAATCAGGAAAAAAGAAGTTGAGATTTTATTCCAAATACGATGGAGATTTTTAAGGATGAGAGTGACATTAGCTGATTTTAATTTAAAACCAAGGACTCTGACTACTTATGGAGAATAGAGGTGGTAGGGAAGGAAAAATAGAAGCAGAAAGACAGGAATCAATTGCTGTAGAATAGATCATGGCAGCTGGGACTAGAGCTTAGTAGAAATTAAAATAATGGACACATCAGGATCAGAGCATGGAAATAAATTAACAGATTCGTCAGATGAACTTGAGGATGGATTGGGATGGGGCTGGTGAAAGAAAAAGAAAAGTGAAGAAATGATTAGGTGTTCAGATTGAGAACATAAAAAGATGGAGATGACTGGAACACAACCAAATCTGGGAAAGGAAAGTAGGCATTCTCTTTGTGATACGTTCAGTTTGAGATTGCAGTTACATCCCCAACCAGAAACTTCAAGTCTGTAGAGATTAAGACTCGAGCGATGGATTTGGAAATCACTGGCAACTTGATGGAATTTCAAGCCATGGAAGCAATGAGATAGAGTGTAGAGGAAGAGAAAGGTTCAGGGGACAAAAGCCCTTGGGTACTTGACCTTAAGAGAACAAAGAGAGAGAGAGAGAGAAAGAGAGAGCAGGCAGCAAAAGAGATTTAAAAGGAGTATCCATTGAGGTAGGAGAGATACCATGAGAAGAAAGTGCTTCACAAGTAGCCAGTAGTTAAATGTGTCAAACACTTCTAAAGATCAAATAATATAAGAACAAACAAATGACCACAGGGAAAGCAATGTCACCTAATGCAGAAACATCAGTTATTTTTCAATATTTAGTTTAATGTGAGTGAAGCACTCCTCCAGAATCAAGACCATTCACATTCTTGAAGAACCAAGAGAATCCAAACTAGCACTCTCTCTATCCCAAGTTCAATGTGATAGCTCTTTCACTATCCTTGGAAATTTTAAAAAATGAAAACAAATCTGAGAATCCGATGTCCTCTCTACCCTCACACTCCAATCCACAAAAATGCACCAACATCACATCAAAATAAAAATAAGTACATTTAAAGTTGATTTACGTGAGGTTGTTCTCTCTTCTACGGGACACAGCACCTTTTAGCATCCTCAGGTATCAGTATTTGTTGAGACAGGCTGCAACACGTTCCCAGGAACAGTGAAGCCACGTTGGCATGGAAGCACCTGTAGTACAGATCTTTCTTTACGGGAGGAATGCCCTTAACAAGGAAGTTATACAGCCTCAGAATATGAGAGACGAGAAGACTGTCCGTAAATATATATGTGAAGATACTGTGGAGATGCTCAACAATAATCAGGGAGATGTAGAGAAGAGCTAGAAGGGCTAGGGTCCTCCAATTAAGCAAGTAGGGCTGTTAGCCAGGAAACATGGCCATTTGTGGTATGACCTTATTTGTACCTCAGGCTAATGAGGTCTGAAAACATTTGGGTTCTGCTAACAATAAAGCACATGTGCTTTTATAATACAATTCTATGTTTATTTTCTTCTGATTAACTGTATTAAGCTATTTACACAGTGGAATTGTATTTAAAGAGTTATTTAGTAAAGACGTGCCACAAATAGACAGTTTCACTAACGTTAATCACACAAGTGCAGTGAAGCAAACTTATGCTCGAGAAAGTAACATGGGTGAGAACTTCCCATTCTTGGCGACATTTTCCAGGCCAGTAGACTTGAAATTATGCCATTCCAAAATAATTCTGGGGTGGGAAGCTTCCTAGGATAATACAACCACATTTAAGTGAGCGTGGCAAAGAGAAGCTGATGGGAGAAAGCTGTAATATTGCTGGCATAAAAATAGGTGCTGCCAGGGAGTGAGGCAGTTGACAAATGGGCTTGCTGAGGGAGGGCTAAGGGACATCCCTAGTAACCATGAGGAGGCTGGCCTGAAGCAGCAGGTGCTTGGCTCTAATGAGAGCCCAGGACCTCCAGAGCAGACAGGAAGGAGCGGCATGAGAAGGCTGCCTTAAGGAGGAGGGAGACAAGATACCTGAAAGTTGAGCACAGCTCCAGAAGGGGACCAAGGCAGAGACAAAGGGGTCTCATGCAGGGTCACCAAGTTTGGTGTAGACAGTATCAATAAGCAAAATATTAAGATTCTATTTCTAAAGATTAAGCTGTATTGGTGGTGAAAAGCAGTAAGGCTCTTAAGTAACATGAAGGAAAATAGCGTGGCAGCTGAGTCAGAATGGGCTGAATAGGAAGCTGTGCTCATTCAGGGCCCACCCTGCACCACTGAGGCCACCAGGGCCTGCTGTCACTCTAAACCAAATTAATCCAGGTGTAAGAACCCTCACACCAGGTCACTTCCTCTTTCTCTGCCCTGATTTCCCTTGTCTCCTCCAGCTTGGAAAACATACACTTGGGAGTTATCTGGAATGGACAACACCAAGCAAGGTTTGTTAAGGAAAGATTTTACCAATACACATACAAGCAAATTTTTCTAAATAAGAGGAGCAGTAAATTGTATTCTCTCAGATATTTATGGAAAATATATTGGGAAAAGAGAAAAACAGTTTATTATAACGTTTTTGGGAAAAAAGTAAACTTACTGAATATGGAGGATAAGGATAAGACATGAAGAAGGAAAACCATATACGTCATCTGCATATTTATTGTTCTTTCAACAAGCATTTACTGAGTACCTACCCATACGTTGTATGCTACTGGATATTGTTAGGAAAACAAAGATGAAAGGGATCTGCTCTCTGCCTTAACTTTTCTGGTAAAGAAATAGTATACAAATAAACAATGTGCGATATGGAATGTTCTCTCTTAAGGTACCTTAAGAAAGACATAAATAAAATTATGCTTATATTTCTAAGATCCCATTTGAATATGTGATAACTGTAAAATGCCAAACATTAAGTCATTTAATAAAGAAAGCTCTATTTTTCTTTAAATCGAAATGTATCCATATGTTATACTATGATCCTGAGCGCTATCTTGAAGTGAGTAAGGTCCTAAAATGGTGACCATCCAGCTGATGATGAACAAATAATGACTAAAGACAAACCAAGACAGGTTTAACAAGATAATGTCCCAGCAACTGATAGAAGATCTGACCTCCAAAGAACCCGTTAAAGCTGAACTCAATGAGGCTATCCTGCCAAAGCTAGATATCAATCTGACTTCTCAGAATCAAGGTGTTCAAGGCAGGACTTCAGAGAAAAGCTGCAGTGAACTCTGAGAAAGAAATTGCCTCCTGAGAACATGGAGAAAAGAAACCCTCATGCACTGTTGTTGGGAATGTAAATTGGTGCCGTCACTGTGGAAAATGGTGTAGATGTTCCTCAAAAAATGAAAAGTAGAAATACCATATGATCCAATAATTCCACCACTAGGTATTTAACCAAAGAAAATGAAAACACTAATTCAGAAAGATATATGCATCCTTATAGAGCAGCATTATTTACTGTAGCCAAGATACAAGGAAGATTTGGTGTATGTACACACACACACACACACACTGGAATTTTACACAGCTGTATAAAAATATGAGCACTTGCCGTTTGCAACAACATGGATGGTCCTAGAGGAAAATAACTAAGGAAATAACTAAGGAAAATAACTAATAACTAATAAATAAATAATAAATAAACAACTAAGGAAATACCAAGGAAAATAACAGACTGAGAAAAACAAATGCCATATGATTTCACTCATATGTGGAATTTAAAATAACAAATAAACAAAAGAAGAATCAAACCTATAAATACAGAGAATAAAATGATGGTTGCCGGGGTGAGGGTAGAGAGATGGGCAAAATGGATGAAGGGGAGTGAGAGGCACAGGCTTCCAGTTATAGAATGAGTAAGTCCTGGTAATAAAAGACACAGCATAGAAGACATAGTCAGTGATATTATAATAGCACTGTACAGTGACAGATGATAGCTACACTTATGGTTGGAATAGCAAAATGTATAAAGAAGTTGACTAACTACATTGTACATCTGAAACCAATGTAACATTCTGTGTCAACTATGCTCAAAAAAAATTGAAAAAAGAAAGAAAGAAAGTGTCTTCCAAGTATTACCCAGTTATAACTAATACCACTGCATCCTGGTTCTTGCTCCCATCACCATGGTAATTTGCTAAGTCAGATCTTCAGCAGGCCTCATCCTTCAGCTTTGTGGTTCTTAGTACCATCATGGCCTCTCAATAGATTTTTATAGAGAAATCCTGATGGTACTGAGAAACAAAAAGCTGAAGGAAGACTAAAATTTTAATCACAAGTAAGACCAAAAAACAAAAAATTCAAAGGCTAGACATCCAATTCTAAATATTTTGTAAGACAGTGTATAATGTTTTGGGGGAAGTTACTAGTTCCGAATTGTCAATATCAATCTTGATAAAAGAAAAGAAAAGAAAAATTACTCTTATCTATTACATTCTAAGTACTGAATTTCTTCCCACAGTATAATGCACAGCTCATGGTGAACTCATTCCAGTTTGCATATTTGATTACAGACTCTAAAGTCAACTAAGATAATTTTGATTTTCAGTCACAGGCAATACTAAGCTTTATTTAACTGAAAAATTAAAATGAAATTCCATGTAAACAAATTATAAAAATACTTTTTCTAATATATGCCAAAATTTGCCAATCATTTAAAGAAGAAATAATACCAATGCTATACATTCTTTTCCAGGGAATGGAAGAGAAGACAATACTTCCCAGCTCATATTAGGAGACCAACATTATCCCAATACCAAACCCAGAGAAAGATCTGCCATATATATAGATAGATAGATAGATAGTATGTAGTATATAGTATATACTAATATATAGTTCCATAGTTCCCATGGATACAGATGTAGAAAATCTTCAACAAAAGATGGTGAGATCAAATCTGTCAATATTTTAAAAAAGGATTAAACAGCACATAACCAAGCGAGAGTCATCATAGGAATTCAGTAATAGTTCAGCATTTGGAAATCAATAAATATAATTTGTCATATTAACTGAATACATAAGAAAAACCAATAATATGCAGAGTCATTCAATAAAATTCAAAATACCTTCATGATAAAAATTCATAGCAAATTAGGAAGAGAATATAATCCACATAGTATGGTATTAGTGAATACCACAATGAAAGAATACAAATAAAAATTAATGAACAGAATAGAGACCACAAAGAGACTGACACAAATACAGTCAACTGATTTTTGACAAGTAGAAAAGCAATTCAATGGATAAGGGATAGTCTTTTCAATAGATGGTGCTGGAACAACTGACATCTATATGGAAAAAAAAAACTTATACAATAAATCAAAATGGATCACAGACTAAAGCTGAAATGTATAATTCTTCAAACATCTAGAAAAAATGAGAATTGGTCATGAGTTTTTAGATACATCACCAAAGGCATAATCCATTTTTAAAAACCTTATAAATTAGGTGTTACCATATTTTAAACTTTTGTTTTGTGAAAACACTGTTAAGACATGAAAAAATACCCCAGATTTCAAGATATACAACAAAGCTACATTAATCAGAAGAGTATGGTACTGGCAACAAAATAGACACTGGATTAATGAAACAGAATAGAGAGCCCAGGAATAAACCCATGCCTATACAGTCTATGACAAAAGCAGCAAGAATATACAATGGGGGAAAAGATAGTCTCATTGACAAATGGTGCTGGGAAAACTGGACAGCTACAAGCAAAAGAATGGAACTGGATCACCTTCTTACACTTACATGCACAAAAGTACTCAAAATGTATTAAAGACCTAAATGTGAGACCTGAAACCATAAAACTCCTGAAAGAAAACACATGCAGTGATTTCTTTGACATCAGCCATAGAGACACTTTTCTAGATGTCTCCTTAAGCAAGGGAAACAAAAGAAAAAATAAACTATTGAGACTACCCCAAAATAAAAAGCTTCTTCACAGTGAAGGAGACCAAGGTGACCTACAGAATGGGAGGAAATATTTGCAAATGTTATATCTGATAAGGGGTTAATATCGAAATATGTAAAGAACTTATACAGCTCAGTGCCTAAAAACCAAATAATCCAATTAAAAATGAGCAGAAGACCTTAACAGACATTTTTCCAAAGAAGACATACAAATAGCCAACAGACATGAAAAAAGGCTCAACATCAGTAATCAGCATGGAAATGCAAATCAAAATCAAAATGAGATATCACGTTACACCTGTCAGAATGACTAGAGTCAAAAACACAAGAAATAATAAGTGTTGGTGAGGGTGTACAGAAAAAGGAACCCTTTTGTACTGTTGGTGGGAGTGCAAATGGGTGTAACCACCGTGGCAGATACTATGGAGATTCTTCAAAAAGTTAAAAATAGCGGGCGCCTCAGTGTGTTAAGCCTCTGCCTTCAGCTCAGGTCATGATCTCACAGTCCTGGGATCGAGTCCTGCATCGGCTCTCTGCTCTGCAGGGAGCCTGCTTCCTCCTCTCCCTCTCTCTCTGCCTGCCTCTCTGCCTACTTGTGATCTCTGTCTGTCAAATAAATAAATAAAATCTTTAAAAAAAAAAATAGAAATACCATATGCTCTATTAATTCCACTACTGGGCAACTACCCAAAGAAAATGAAAACACTAATTCAAAAAGATATATGGACACCTATATTTATTGCAGTATTATTTAGAATACCCAAAATATGGGAGCAACTCAAGTGTTCATCCATAGATGAATGAATGAAGATGTGGTACATATATACAACAGAATATTACTCAGCCAGAAAAACGATTGAGAAATGGCCACTTGCAACACTATGGATGGACATACAGTGTATAATGCTAAGTGAAATAAGCCAGAGAAAGACACATACCAATTGACTTCTCTTATATGTGGAGTCTAAACAAACAAACCAAGACAAAAAAAAAACAAAAAAAAACAGACTCTTGGGGCACCTGGGGGGCTCAGCGGGTTAAGTGTCTGCCTTCGGTTTAGTCATGATGCCAGGGTCCCGGGATCAAGCCCCATGTGGGAATCCCCGTTCAGCAGGGAGCCTGCTTCTCCCTCTCCCTCTGCTGCTCCCCCTTGTTGTGCTCTCTGGCTTGCATTCTCGCTCTCTCAAATTAAATACAAGGAACAAACTGGGTAGGTGGGGGGATGACGAAATAAAAGGGATTAAAAGTACACTTACTCTGATAAGCACTGAGTAATGTATAGAATTGTGGGATCATTATATTGTATACCTGAAACTAATACAACACTGTATGTTAACAATTAATTAATTAATTAAAAATGTGGTGACTTCTTAGTTTTGGTTTGTTTTTTAGAGATTTAGCAGGGTGAGACAGAGAGAAAGAGAGAGAGAGAATCTCAAGCAGGCTCTGCACTGTGCATGGGGCCCAATGCGGGCTTGATGTGGGCCTTGATCTCATGACCCTGAGATCATAACCTGAGCTGAAACCAAGAGCCGCTTAACCAGCTGACTCACCCAGACGCCTCTCTTAGTTTTGATAAATGGTTAACACTAGGGAGAGCTGAGTGAAAGAAATATAGGAACTCTGTATTATCTTTAGTCCCTATATCCCTTTCACTTAGCTTTCCCTAATTTTAACCATAAATCTAAAATTTCTTCAAAATTTAAAAATTGTAAAGCATTATGAATAATTTAATTTCCTTAGCTATTCTACCCGAAATTTACTGTGCTTTTGTTTTCCAAGAACCTCAAAGAAACTGAACAGACACTTGGCTGTTAGGCAAAGTAGCAATGTGTGAACATAACACTAGCCTGGGCACTGAAGCTTTTGGTCAAACTTCCAGCCCTGCCAACAATATGATCCCCAGGCAACTTGGGGATCCCTAGGACCCAATCCTTAATCCTTAAAATAAGGAGTTGATATAATTTGATTCCTACAGGCCACTTCTATCATAAAAAATAAGTAATTAAAAATTAAACAGAGAAATCATATTTCTAAGAAAACATAAAACTCGAAGTGTTTTTTCAAGGCAAAACATACAACAACAACAACAAAAACCCACAAATGTCAATAAATTAAATATTTATTAGAGATGTTAGGAGCCCAGGGTTTGGCAAGACTCCTTCTTGCCATTGCCCATTAGAAGGGAAGTCAACCTACCTCCTATCAGTCACCAACCAGAAAAAAAGATAAGTCAAAGCCAATGGCTCCAAATAAGAGAAATTGTCCTGGCTTTGAAGGGGTGGTCAGTCCATCATGGGTTGCAAGTGCAATGCAGAAGCATGTCAAGGCACCTAATCAGCTAGTTAAGAGTAATAGCTGCTCTTCCCAGATGCACACTGAATTGTTTAATTCCAACTTTTAAGTTAGATTATAAATCCATTCATTCAAGCATCACATTGTTCTATATTACATGAATACCAAAAATATCCAGGAAAGAGTTTAGTATAATAGCCTTCAATAGTGTTTGCAGTCTTTATTATAATATTTAGTCTGTATTTCTCATTTAAGCAATTATCAGGGCTGCTATGGATACATAATAAGGATTCTTTGCCTTCTCGATCCTGAAAGCAACCTTATTAAGAATGACATAGGAAGAATCACAAGCATTCATTTTCTAAATTTCAGGCCCTTTTCTATGAAGTCAAAGGGTACTATAAAATGTGTCAGGAAGCCACACACGCAGATATACACATTTCACTTAGAAATCCTTATGGATTGCAAGTTTCTAAGTGGGTCTCTGTGAAAGGCAAGTATTCAGAATGTCACTCTTTTCCCAAGAGAGAGCAGGTTTTGATTGCAGAACATGTTACATTAATGAAGCTTTGCTGGCAGCTGGTGAGTAAAGCTTCTGGGTAGCATAGCGTGTTTTTCCTAATACTATGTTAAAAAGAGCCAAGCCTGAGCCATGCTCCAATTACTGGGAAAGAAAACCAAAAGAGTATAAGTAAATAGGATTTTTTGGTACTTACTTTGATATAGTTTCAAACTTACAGAAGAGTTACAAAAACAAAACAAGAAGCTCCCATACATCCTTTACCCATACTGAATAATATATATACACAAATATATGTGTATATAGATATGAAATTGTGTATGTATATATATATGATTTGTGAAAAATAATTTGAGGCTATGTATATTCTGGTCCTCATCAAACTTTCATCCAGTAGTATTACCATCCACTGATGATTTTTGTTCAAATCAATTATTACATAATAGTTGTGAAATGGTGATTTTTCTAACTCAATCATTCCTTCAACACTTATTGATTGGCCTTCTCCTCTAAAGAAGAGCCTATCTTCACTTTTTATTTATTCATTTATTTATGTCAGTATTGACTCACAAGTTCTTATTTTATCTAATGGTCTATAATTGCTTACTATCTCTATTTGTGTTGAGCCTAAAATTGTCAAGTGAAGGCTTTTTGAAAGAGTGTTTAAGTGTTTAAGTTTTGAAAGAGTGTTTAAGTGACTTTTTCAAAGTTTGCTTTGGAAGCAAATGGTCACTTTTCCTTCAAAACATTTTGAGGTTAAAGAAAAAAAAAAAAAAAACAGTGCCCTCCTATTTGAACTGAAACACTAAGAAATCTTTTCCCCGCTCAGAAACTCCTGTCTAGACACATTACTCTTTCACAGCACCAAATCTCTGTTTTGCTCCCTATCCAGGGCTGCAGTTAATTACATGAAGAGACAGATGCTGAGCAGCCTAAGGCTTTCTCTCTCTGCCACCACAGTGAGGCTGAGCTCCACTCAACAAGCAGGTAGTGAGTGAAGACAAATGCTGTTTGACAAGGCAGCATATCCCAGCACCCAGGGATAGAAAACAGACAGGCCACTCTGTGTTCCCAAGCAAAGAAAGAGAAATATCAAGCAGATTGTTTCTGACAGAAATCATATCACAGCCGCACTTCCAGACAAAGTCCGTGTGAATGAAATGATACACTTTCTGTTTCCTATCGTCCCCTTTAACAGAAAGGGAGTATATCAAAGGTACATTGAAGGTGACAGCTCAATGCAAGGTGGTTAGAAAGATTTTATAAGCTTCGTTTCCCTTTAGAGATTTTAAAGAATCAGCAACAGTCCATCGATTTAGATGATGTAGCTATTCCTCTTGATTATAATGAATTTCTAGGTTCCTAAGTACTGCAACGTAAGTACTCTATGTTTGGTGGAAGGTTGTGTCCAAAGAGAAAATTAAAGTCATGAGCAGAATTTATGTTACATGGTTTAAAAAAAAAAAAAAAGAATAATCTAATTTGAACCTTTATTAAAATTTATTAAGCAATGATTAGCTGAAAAAGTAGTTTCCCAAATGTAAACTCATGCTAGTGTACGGGCATAAGTTATTTTAGAAGCCAACTAAGGACTTATTCTTACACATTAACGGGTACAGAAATGACTTAAAAAAAATGAAAATTTCTCCTCAACAAGTATACTTTGGAGGAGAAATAATATTTTTATCCAATACAGAAATAATTTTGCCAATGCTTTCCTCATTAGTTGTCAATGACTGTGAATTTAAA
Source organism: Mustela nigripes (assembly GCF_022355385.1). NCBI lineage: Eukaryota > Metazoa > Chordata > Mammalia > Carnivora > Mustelidae > Mustela > Mustela nigripes. Next base: position 22,658,346 of record NC_081557.1, on the reverse strand, counting down.
TTACTCCCATCAAGGCATAACTAAATTATTTTAATGTATTCTTTTTTAAACATTTTTGTTTTTCATTGGGTTCATGGGGAATACTTACATATTATGTCACAGAGACAATAAATCAAACAATTAAGCTAATGCATAAGTTCTAACCAACTGTTGTTTTCAGAAGTAAAAAAAAAAAAACCAAAAACGCTAATACAACCTGCTGTGAGCCCAACTGCTGGAGGACAGACCAACAACAATGGTCATTCCCAAAAGAGAAGAGGGAGGGGCACCAAACAGATACTCAGGGAGCTTCATTTTTCACCAGAAGGCTCAGAATAAGCTTTCTGCATAGATCAACAGTCCACTTAAAGAGAACTATGTACCAAGGAACTGGCTCTCAAATTATACTATAAATTCTACTGCTTTAAATAACATTTCAGTTGTTCCTCTAATTTTCTTACTCACTGCTTCCATTTTTGCCATACTGCAGTTCTGTAAGTCAAAAGTTACAAATAGAAAGATTCTAGTATTCTCATAGAAATTTAATTATAGTTGGGGAATGTGTTCTTGACCAAATCCTCCCATCAAATAAATCATGTATCCTCTATATTTAAGGGTGTGTTCTTTTTGTTTGTCTCTTTTTTTTCTGTGTCTGTTTTGTTTCTTAAATTCCACATATGAGTGAAATAGGTGATGGGGATTAAGAGTATACTTACCGTAACAAGTACTGAGTAACATATGGATTTGTTAAATCACTATATTGTACACCTGAAACTAATATAACACTGTATGTTAATTATACCGGGATAAATAAACAAATATCACATGTCACCAAAATAATACTGTAAAAAGAGTTGTAACAACTAAAAATTTCTGTAATAATTTAGAATAGTAAGATCATATCCCAGTCTTCAGAAATTACTAGTTTATTACATAGAAGAATCATTCAAAGGGCCCTTGTGCCCCACTCTTTATGAAATAAATTTGACCTAAAACTAATATAATGTAGTAGAAATAAACTAACAATCTCATCTATCAATCAATGTGTCTTTTTGAATTTAGATTGACTTTTTTTCACATAATTTAGATGGCTCAAATATCTTTAAATATATATACAAGGGATCTGTAGAAACATATTCCTTTTTCTCTATAAAAATTTATAAAGTTAATCAAATCATATAAATCATTCCACAATTCATAAGTTTATAAGCTGCCTCAAAGCACTTTAGTAGGTGCTTAATAAGATTGTTGTTGGAGCCAACAAAGGAACTATTTCCATTGGGGTGGGGGGCAGAACAGAGCATTTTAATAAATAAAAGGTGACCCAATAGGTGTCTTATTCATATTTCAAGCCTCTGTAACTTGTTCCTCTGGTTCCCAACCTGACTACCACAGAGATAGTCATGGGTAGTAAAGCAAACTACTCAGTGTGATGAGTGCTGTGATAAGAAAAACATGGAGTGTTGCTTGTCAAGCACATAGAAGAGACACTGAATATGAACTTGAGAGTCTGGAAAACCCTCCGGGAGATGAAACTATGGCTGACATCTAAGCCAAGACCTTAAGGACAAGTAGGAGTTAGTGGGACAAAATTTCTATCCATTATAAGAACCTAATCTAGAACACCTAAATCAAAAAACTAACGTAACTTGCTATCCTCCACAGTTCACTGGAATGCAGTATTTAAGGGCTGGTCAGGAGATGAATGCGGTAACAGTTAAGAATACAGTTAAGGTCAGTCTTCCTTTGTTACCTTTCAATAGCATAACCATGCGCAGGTATCATTTCTCTGTGCCTCAGTGCAGTTCCAGTATTTATAAAATGGAATAAAAGATAATACCCAACCCACTGTAGTATTGTAAGATTTAAGACAGATAATACGTGTGTTAGAAGAGCAATTTAATAAGAATTGAACATATGTTTGTCAGGGTTTTTATAACAACTACTAGCATACCTGGATGGAAGGATATATATTCAGTGCTTCCTATAACTATCATGCAGAAATTAAGAATATTAAAATATATATTGTTTTAGTGAACTAAGATATCTCCTGGTGTAAACATGTTTTATGTTCTCTCCAACATAATGAAAACTTTAAATAAACACACAC
>NC_081557.1:22547468-22656247 GCF_022355385.1 Mustela nigripes | reverse complement strand
ACACATATACATATTCTACTATATCTATACTATATATATTATATACACACACAACTATATATACACACATGTGTGTATGTTTTATATAACTTTAAATAAACACACACACATACACATATACATATTCTACTATATCTATACTATATATATTATATACACACACACAACTATATATACACACATATATGTGTGTGTGTGTGTGTGTGTGTGTGTAAGTGTTTTGACCAAACAACAAATTAAAACATGGTGTTGATCCTCTACAATGACCACTTCTTTGTTAAAGATATTCTCATTTCTTATCACCATCCTGGGTCCATCAAACCTGCATCCATCATTATTTCTTATTTTTAGTCCACCCCTGGCAATGAGGACTTCCTCATACCACTTGGGACTGTGTGGTCAGCCACAACATAACCCCATTAGAGCCCAGACCTTCTACGTTGCTTGCTGGTCTACTCTCTGCTTTATCTGTTCTTTGCCTGGGTCCTGGGGCACAGCTGCAATAAAACACAGACCTCTATGAACCTGTCCCACCACATATTCACACAGCCCAACCTCAACAGGCTCTTGCTGCTTTAAGCAATCTTTTTAGTCACCTCAATTCATTTCAATTCAGCACAATTTAACAAAAATATACTATATACCGAACACTTTGCTAGGAAATAAAGGATGAAAGTAAGACTAGCTCTCTCAAAGAACTTAGAGTCTGTCAGGGGAGCAGAATACATGTGACACATGTCTCAAAGTGGGATGGGGAAGATGGTAAGGGATTCCAGATCTTTGCTTCTCTCCTTTGGATCTTCCCTCAGTCTTCACCTTCAGCCAACAACCAGACTTATGGCTATGCTGAGATCGTGACTCATTGATATAAATCCCTACAAAAACATTTTTTACCACCTCTGTTCATTTCTAGCTTCTCATACTTACTAACTTTTCCCTGCATTCTCTAAACTTTTTACTTTGATCTATCTCCTGCTTACTTATACAGTATCTTCCTCCCATATTTATCTCTTCCTTGGCCAATACCTTCAACCTTTCTTTCTCTGCCTTTCAACATGCCCATGACTCCTCTTCCAAAAATAAATCTTTGGGCCTACTCCTTAGTCTTTATTTTCACTCAAACCATTTCAGTGCCAAAACTTTCCATGTTCCATTTCAACCCACACTTCTAAGTCTTTTTTCAACCCTCACTCGCAAAACTACTCTCTCAAGCATCACTAATGTCTTCATTAGCAATCTAATCAATAGCTTTTTCTCTATTCTCCCTCTCCTTGATGTTTTTATAGTTATGGATACAGGGTTATGCAATTCTTCTCAAAACTCTCTGCAGTTAGCTTGATGACACCACACAGGGCTGGATCTCTTTTCAATTTTGTAGCCAGTGCCTGCTAGTTTTTTGTTTTTTGTTTTTTGAGTTTTTTTTTTTTATACTTCCCTTTCCTACTAATTGCCTCCAAGTTTACTTCTAAACCCCCAGTCTTCCCTTTTAATAGATTCCCCTAGAGAACACACACAATAATCCCCCCTTATCCACAGGAGATACATTTTAAAACCCCTGTTGAAACCACAGCTGATACCAATATCTATTTTGATTTTTTAATGCATGTATATATATGATAATGTTTAATTTATAAATTAATCACAGTAAGAGATTAACAATAACTAAAAATAAAATAGAATAATTATAACAACATAGTGCAAAAGTTATGTGAATGTGATCTCTCAAAATATTTTATTGTATTCTACTAAAACTTCTAAAATGATAAAACTAAAAATGATAAAATGCCTAGGTGATAAGATGAAGTGAGATGAGTGATATAGGCATTACATATGAGACTTGGCATTAGGGTACTACTGGCCTTCTGATGATATATCAGGAGAATCATCTGCTTGTGGACTAGGCTGATGATTCCTCGTTCAGTGACTTCTCATTGAAACAGAGGGATTAAGCAGGACCTCTGGTAGTGACATCTATAATTCAAATACAAGGAACTTGTTTCTAAAATTAAGCAGATTTGGAAGTAAGATTGCCTTGAAATGAGACCATTGAAGAATGCTGACTGAGGATTCTTAACATTCCCTTGATATTAAAATGACTGGTCCCTCAATCTCAGCTGACTGAAGGTTGGTGAAACAACCCAAGAATGGGATGTTAGGATCTGCAGTTTTAGTGATAGAACAATGTGGTTATGGGAGAGGCTGGATGAGGGTTTAGGAAATGTCACTGAAGAGGAATAGCAGAAGGAATTGAGTGGCCTGGACTGAATGGGTCCTTTGTGTGCTCCTTCAGGTCCTCTGAGATCACAGCAGAACTTGTGTTATAGGAAAACCGTGATCCAAGTGCCTAAAAGGGACTTAACTTCACGTCAGTAAACAACAACAACAACAAACAACAACAAAGTAGAAGTAGATGTAGCCCTACTCCTATATATGGCTCATCCCTCTATAAGACAGCAAAGGAGTGATGGTCTGGAATCAACAGTGAAAATACAGAGTGCAGAGGGCAGTGCCCACATCTCCCTTCCTCAGAGGGAAGAGAGGACTCTCTTCTAGAAGGTTAAAAGCAAAGGAAGTAGAAGAAACATTGAGGAAAAAGAAGAGGGGAGTTTATGGAGTTGGGAGTTCTAGAAGGCAAAACAGAAGCCTTGGGAAGGAAGGGTGGTGGCTTAGGTAAGGAGGAAGTGCAGAGAATGAAAGGGGTGAGAGGTCTGAGAGAGAGTGCTCGCAGCAGTTTACATTAAGAGGGGCTGATAAAAAGAAACAGAATAGAAGGTGTGGCAGATTTAGTCCTAAAAGAGGGAGGGTATAGGAAGCTTTTTCTAATTCACCAAGAGATGGAACAGAGGGAGGTGACAGGTGGGTACCAGTGAGTCAGGAGCTCCAGCATGGGCTTGGGTGAAAGAGCCACTGTAAGTGTTTCAAGTGTTCCTTTTTATTTGTTGCTATATCTTTCACAAGCCACCGTTTCTTGAGAGCAGATAATCTACTTTCTGTTTCTTTTGTGTTACATATAGCTTTATCTCTACATATAAAATACCATAACCAAACTGCAAGTTTGACGAAAACAATGGTTTTTAGATTCAAGTAGACTGATATGCTTATAGGTGGAAAATAAGTTGCACTGAATGACCATGAATTATGTTGCCTGTCTTTATAAGCAAGACAAATTGGATATGTTTAAGCTTGCCAGTACAAGGGAATATTTTCATATAACTAAAATAATAAATAAATAGATTATTTAATTAAATTCATATTCCATACTTAATATAAATGTTTTAAAAGGCATTTTTTCAGTGATATAGGAAAAATAATCACAATGAAAGGGACACTGTTAACACACGGGCTCCCAAAATATAGGGTAGAAAAAGCAAAGGTGAAAATGTTAAATTACTTCCATATTCAGGATAGATAGAAATAAAAAGACAGTTACTGTAATAATATTAGATTTCAGAAGTTAAAATAAAACCCATGCCCAATAGGAAGAATATATAACAAGACTTTAGTTCATTTCTGGGCATATTCTCATCTTTGAGGAAAAATGTTTTGTACAAAAGAATTACAAATCCAATAGATCAGAAGTTCACCTTTATCCTGTAAAAAAAGATGTATTATTAGTTTTTTAAATTAATAAGAACAATGTAGATTTAGAGATTATCTCTAGTTATTCTTTCCCTTCTGTCCCAATGTATGGCTACTGGTCTACATATATATAACATGCACTCTGTTTATGTTTATTTTTTTACTTCTTGGAAACAAAATCAGCGTTCAGTGCTTCAGAGATTAAAGTATTCATGGCCACTTCCTGGCCACTTTGGGGTTTGGGTTTTTTTTTTTTAATTCTATTATTTTTGTCAGTGATCCAAAATTCATTGTTTATGCGCCACATCCAGTGCTCCATGCGATACGTGCCCTCCTGAATACCCACCATCAGGCTTACCCAACCCTCCACCCCGCTCCCCTCCAAAGCCCTCAGTTTGTTTCTCAGAGTCCACAGTCTCTCATGCTTTATCTCCCCCTTCAATTCCCCCAAATCACTTCTCCTCTCCATCTCCCAATGTCTTCTGTGTTATTCCTTATGCCACTTTGTTTTTTTAGAAGTATTTTATCACTTTACCATCAAAAATAAAAATAAAGGACTTACTGATTTTTATCTGCTCTTTCATGTACACAATAGATTATATTCATAGGAAAGTAAAACAACATTACTGCAAACAGTGTCAGGCCAGCATGGCTTTAAAACTAGAGAACAATTGTGTAACTGATATTCACACATAATTGTATATTTATCTAAGAAGGATACACACACACACACACACACACACACACACACACACTGAATATGCATATAATTAACTACATCCTTGAAATTTTCATATTTTGCTAGAATAGTGTTACTGGTGTTTTCATTTTCAACTCCAAATGGGCCTGGAAAAAGAGAGATAGCAAAGCAACTCCAAAGAGGAAAGATTTTTGGTGAGTCTGATTTGAATGACACAAGAAACCATCAGGGCAAGGAATAATGCAGGAGTTTGCCTGTGGTAGCCTCTAAGAAAGCCCAAAAGATCCCTGCCTTCTGGTATTTACATCCTTGAGTAGTTCCTTCCTGTTATAGACTGAATTTTGACCCCTCAAAATTCATATATTGAAGCCCTAACCCCCAAAGTGACTATATTTGGAAATAGGGCTTTTAAGGAGGAAAGGTTAAATGAGATCATAAGAGTAGTGCCCTAATCCAATAGAACTAGTGTCCTTCTAAGAAGAGAGACATCAGTGGCGGCTGGGTGGCTTAGTCGTAAGGTGTCTGCCTTTGCCTCAGGTCCTGATCCGAGGGTCCTGAGATCAAGCCCCACATCGGGCTCCCACTCTGCAGCAAGCCTGCTTCTCCTTTTCCCACTCCCACTACTTGCGTTCTCTCTCTAGCTGTGTCTCTTTCTCTGTCAAATAAATAAAATCTTAAAAAAAAAAAAAAAAGAAGAAGAAGAAGAAGAGAGACATCAGATCTCCCCCCACTACCCTGCCCCTCTCTCTCTTCACACACATTAAGGCCATGTAAGGATACAGCAAGAAGGTGACAAGCCAGGAAGTGAAATCCCATCAAAAAGAGAATTTTCTGGCATCTTAATCTTGAACTTCTGGCTTCCATAAGGTGAAAAAATAAATTTCTGTTAAGTCACCAAGTTTGTGATATTTTGTTATGGCAGTCTGAGCTAACACACCTGCCTCTTTGTACCGAGTTTGGTTTGTGAGACCAATAGCATATGGCAAACATGATGGTATTTCATTTCTAAGGTTAGGTTATGAAAGACACTGAGGCTTTCTCTCTTTCTCTGATCACTCATCCTGGGGAAAGTTAGCTGAAATTAACTATAAACAACACCATGAAGAAGCTCAGATAGCCAGCAAATGAGGTCTGCTGCCAACAGTCACGTGAGTAAACTTGAAGCGGATCCTCTAGTCCCACTCAAGCCTTCAGGTGACTAAAAGACTAAAACCCTGGCTGATAGCTTCACCACAGCCTCATGAAGGAGCCTGAGACAGAACCACCCAGTTAGTTGCTTCTGGATTTCTGATCCTCAGAAACTGTGCTAGATCATAAAAGTTTCATTTTTAAACCCTAGATATGGTCTGAAGTTTTGCGTCCCTCCAAAATTCATATGTTGAAATTCTAACCCCCAATAATATAAGGGTTTGGGGAAGGGAGTTGGGAAGTGAATAGGTCGTAAAGACACAAGCCTCATGAACAAGATTTGTGCTCTTCTGAAAGAGACCACACAGAGCTGTCTAAACCTTTTCATGTAAAAATACAATGAGAATGCTGTGATCTGGAGGAGGTCCCTCACCTGACCATTCTGACACCCTGATCTTGTACTTCCAGTCTCCAGAAATAGAAGAAATAAATTTCTGTTGCTTATAAGCCATCTAGTTGTGATATTTTGTTTTAGCAGCAAAAATGGACTAAGACATTCAGTTTAGGGTAATTTTTTACTCTGGAACAATGTATCACTTTATTCAAAACCAACTTAAAGCCTCTTGCTAAATGTATCTATTTGATACACTAGTTATTTTTATTCCATGATGTTTAATAATCACTGTCCTCATAACAAAACTTTATAACCATCAACCTATCAGATGGAGGCACCACCATAAGGAGTGGAATCAGTGTATTTACTTTTACACAATACCGCTTTTAAGGAAGACTGACTTAAGATTTATTCATCTTCTATCCTCCAATATCCCCATATTTTAGATAAAAACTATGGCTTAGGTAATCATCAATTGTGATTTAAAACTCATTCATTATCCCAAAGCTTAAGAAGCATCTTACATCCTCCATTTCTTAATTCTACATTAGCTGTATTTCAGTTTTTTTGTTTTTTTTTCTTTTTTGGTAATGTAGCTAAGTCTTTTTCTTAGTATTAAGCAGACTTTTAGCCATATTAAAAATTGTTTCCCAGTAATAATGGGTTTTCACTGAAATGGTTCATTTTTTCCTCTTCTCCTACTCATCAGCTGTTCTTCTATTTCCTTTCCTCCAGCTGCTTATGTTATTACATGCTTAATTTTCCTTTTCTCTTGTTGATCTTCTTTCCCTCTGACGTTTTCCTGATAGCAATAAACCCATGCAACTGCATGGGTTTTAAATAAGAGGCATATTTTTCTTACCATATTTTAGGGTTTTGCCTTTTCATCAAATGACCTTCTGAAATGATTCATGTATACTTGAACTTTACTTAAGAAATAATGGCAGAAACTTTGGGGAAAAGATCATTATTTCAAGAATATGAGTGCAGCAGTTTGAATAAAAGGATGTACACATTCTAAATAACATGCTTTGTAATGTCAGTATTCAAAAGAAATGGTTCTATAGCATGACTATACAAAAAATATTAGATTTCCTTCAAACAGCATGAGAAAAATTTTTTCTCTCCCATTAATTCTCAGATCTTAGAGTTACCAAAAAGTGTTTGTGCTAAATTCTTGTGTTTGCCATGTTTTTCATTATATAATGTTTAACTCAGTGACATCTATAAAATAATTTATGTGGGGGAGACTGACAGACATGTAAATAAAGAACTTAAGTACAGAAGATGAATCATATCTAAAGTGTTATGTGAACCCCTTACCAGATATATCATTTGCAAACATCTTCTACATTCAGTTGGTTGCCTTTTTGTTTTGTTGATGGTTTCCTTCACTGTGAAGCAGCTTTTTATTTTGGTTAATTTCCAAAATACATAAAGAACTCATAAAATTCAACAGCCAAAGATAACAGTAATAACAGTCCAATTAAAAGAGCAAAGGACCTGATAGATATTTGTCCAAAGAAGGCATAACACAAATGGCCAAGAGATATATAAAAAGAGGTTCAATATCCCTAATAATCAGTAAAATGCAAATCAAAACCACAATGAGATTTCATTTTACATCTGTCAAAATGACTAGAATCAAAAACACAAGAGGGGTGCCTGGGTGGTTCAGTGGGTTAAGCCTCTGCCTTTGGCTCAGGTCATGATCTCGGGGTCCTTTATGACCTAATCACTTCCTGCATTGAGCCCTGCACCCAACTCTCTGCTCAGCGGGGAGCCTGTTTCCTCCTCTCTCTCTGCCTGCCTCTCTGCCTACTTGTGATCTGTCAAGTAAATAAATAAAATCTTTAAACACACACACACACAAGAAATAACAAGTGTTGGTGAGGTTGTGGAGAAAAATGAACCCTTGAGCACTGTTGGAGGGAATGCAAATTGATGCAGCCACTCTGGAAAGCAGTATGGATGTTCCTCAAAAAATTAGCAATAGAGGGTGCCTGGGTGGCTCAGTCGGTTCAGCGACTGCCTTCAGCTCAGGTCATGATCCCAGGGTCCTGGAACTGAGTCCCATATAGTGCTCTCTGCTCAGCAGAGAGCTTGCTTTTCCCTCTCCCTCTCCCTGCCACTCTGCCTACTTGTGCTCTCTATCTCTCTGTCAAATAAGTAAAATCTTTTTTAAAAAATTAGAAAATATTTCTTATGACCCAATAATTCCATTACTAGGTATTTAACCAAAGAAAATGAAAACATTAATTCAAAAAGATATATCAACCCCTTTGTTTACTACAACATTATTTATGATAGATAAAATATGGAAAATACTCAAATTTATCCATAGATGAATGAATAAAGAAGATGCAGTATATATATATACAATGGAGTTATTACTCAGACATAAAAAAGAATGAGATTTTGCCATTTGTAATAACATGGATGGACCTATAGGATATAATGCTGAGTTAAATAAGTCAGATAAAGACAATTACCATATGATTTCACTCAAAAGTGAAATTTAAGAAACAAAACAAATGAACAAAGAGAAAAAGAGACCAAAACACAGGCTCTTAAATACAGAGAAAACAACCTGGTGCTTGCCAGAGGTGAGGTAGGTTGGGGGTGGGGAATGCATGAAATACATAATGGAGATTATCTTGATGAGCACTAAAAAATGCATAGAATTGTTTAATCATTCTATTGTATGCCTAAAACTAATAAAACACTGTATGTTAAATACACTGGAATAAAAAAAACAAAAATAAAAAGTAAAAAGTGTCATGTGAAAATTGAAAATGAATTAATTGACTGTGTGGCTGATGTTGGGGTGGGTAGTATCAAAAAAGGTTCAAAGATGGGCTTTTTATTAGCTCTTCAATGAGGAGTAGAGGAGGATTTCATTCCATGGACAATGGATAGTGGGAGGGATGAGACAAAGAGTATGAGGACTGAATGGGGGAGGGTTCAAAATTGTCAACGATGGTGACAAAAAAGAAAAAGTATTTTTTCAGATCTTTTCCACAGTCAAATTATATCATTTCTCACATGGTGTAATAATGTAATTGATTTGATAGTTTAAAAATGAAATCCGATCATGCCATACCCTGTTTAAACACTTATCTTTGTTCTTAAAATCAAATTCAAATCTTCACCAGGTTCTACGAGGCTCAGATCTCTGTCCTCAGCTCTACTGCTCTCCCTCCCACTAACTCTTTCTGTTCTAGCCAGATCTTCAGCTTCTCTGTTTTTAGAGGAAACCAAATTCTTCCTTGCTTTAGGCTCTTTGCTAAACTCTGTCCAGAACACATTTTCACTCCCACAGTCCACCTCTGGCTCCCACTCCCATTCTGTTTTGCATCACCCACAATTTATCAATTCAAATCTCCCCTTTTCAAGGAAATTTTCCTAACTATACTATCTAAAGCAGCAGCACCTCCCTCTCCAGGTACTCTTGATTCCATCTACCTTTTAACCCTTTCATAGGACATATCACAACCTGTGAAACATGTTAATTTTTTACTGTCCAAGATACCAAGCAAATTATAGGAGAATGTGAAATTTGCTGCTGTTTTTCATTGCTGAAGCCACAGCTCTGGTAACATTGGGTAAATGATAACACTCAGTAAGTATTAACATTTGAATATATGAGAGATGAAAATAAAAGAAATGAAATCTTCATCTGTAACATTAAAGAATAAAATTTTTGATTCTCATTCTTTCAAGCCCCAAAGCCAGACAACTTCACAGATCCTTTGGAACATTATTCTTAAACTATAATTGTCTTTCACTGAATAATGACTTCTCAGGTAATATAATTTTGTTCTCACAAATAGAGCTTCCAAATCTCGCTGCTCTAGAAAATTCTAGAAAAACAAAACCCATACTCAAAACAACTGTTAAAAAATAAAGAAGATAAAGACAAAGAAGAAGAAGAAGAAGAAGAAGAAGAAACACACTAGAAAAGACATTTATGTTTGCCTCTATTCATTAGATTGATTCTAGACTCCCAATCTCCCACACTCCCAAACTCAAAAATGTAAAGGTAATCTTTGGCTACTTCTCTTTATCCATTTTTATCACCTTAAATGTATACTTGAAAATATCCTTCAGATTCTCTTATAATTTTATTTGTAAGTTCCATGCCCAACATGGGGCTTGAACTCATGACTATGAGATCAAGAGTCTCATGCTCCATCAACTGAGTCAGTGAGGCACCATATCTTATATGATTTTTTTAAGGTACAAAAGTAGGGAAAAACTTTCTAACTCTCAAGTAAATTTTTGCATGGATAATTCCACAAGTAAAGTCAAAAGAGAAACCATAATCTGGAAAAAATTTTGTAACTAAAATCACAGAGGGCATTTAAAAAAAAAAAAAAACTCGTGCAAATCTACAAGAAAATATTAAAGTCTCAATAGAAAACTGGCAAAGAGGGGCACCTGGGTGGCTCAGTGGGTTGAGCCTCTGCCTTCAGCTCTGGTCGTGATCTCTGGATCCGAGATCGAGCCCCACATCGGGCTCTCTGTTCGGTGGGGAGCCTGCTTCCCACTCTCTCTGCCTCCTCTCTGCCTCCTTGTGAACTCTCTCTCTGTGTCAAATAAATAAAATCGTAAAAAAAAAAAAAAAAAGAAAACTGGCAAGGATATTAAGATATTAACAGTTCAAAGAATGGGAAACCTAATTTGAACATATAAAAATGATCAGATTCACTTAAAATAATAGAATTGCAAATTAAAATAACATCAAAATATGGTTTTTTACCTTGCCAGTGGCAAAGGTGCAAAGTTTTTAATATTTTGTATTATCAAAGCTATGTATAGAATAGGCACTTTCATATGTTGTTGGAGAATGTGTAAATTGTACAGTCTCTTTAGGGAACAGTTTGACAATATCTATAAAAATTATTTAGACACCCTATCCTATCTACTTTAAAAAATGTTTGCCTTATCTCATTTACTTTAGAGAAAAATATCTCAATATATTTATACATACATGTGCAATGAACTAAGTACAAAGTTAATTATTGTAGCACTGATTTTAAAAGAAGAAACAACCTAAATGTCCTTCAGCTGAAAGCAACTGAAATTATGGTACATCCACAAAATGGAAACATATACATCAAGAAAAATGAAAGAGTACTTTTTTATACTGCTACAGAAAAATCCCAAACATATGTTGTTAAGTGAAAAAAAAGCAAGATGTAAACAGTACATGGAACATTACCACTTGTATAAAGGGAACAAGGTATATAATTATATTTCCCTGTTTATGCATAAAAAAATCTCTAGAAAGATCAATAGGTAACTAATAGGGGTAATTTCTTGGTGAGTGTGAGATGAGACTCGCCCCATAGGGAAGGTAGGGGAGAGTGGTAGATGAGAAAGATTAGTATACACCTGTTTGAAACTTATTTTTAAACCATGTGAACTACCTATTTAAAAATAAATAATTTAGGGGGTGCCTGGATGACACCATTGGTTAAGCATCCGTCACTTGGTTTCAGCTCAGGTCATGACCTCAGGGTCCTGGGATCGAACCCTGAATTGGGCTCCATGATCAGGTGGAATTGGCTTGAGATTTTCTCTCTCCCTCCTCTCGCCCCTCCCACTTGTGCTATCTCTCTCTCTCTCTCTCTCAAATAAAATCTTGAAAGAATTTTAAAAAAATGAAAATAACTAATTTTAAAATTTTGGTGGCAAAGATAAAATAAAAGCATAGAAAGTGCTTCCCAACAGCTTTCTTCTTGAACAACTTTGGGAGCCAAGGTGGCTTCCTGTTACTGATGAGATGCACAGAAAATAATTAGTAAATGTTGAATGTATATATGAGGGAACAAAATGTGTGAGTTCTTCCCTAAGTTATTAAAGGCCTTCCATTAGGTGAATCTATTTTATCAGCTCGAATTGTCTTGCACTAGTCTCAAAGACCATCACTCCAGCTTTTATTAATGTCCCTATAAGCACATTCTTACCCTTGCTAATGAGATTTTCTTCAGCAGGTAGCCTTCTTGTTTTGTCAGTCCAAAGCCCTTTCTTTTAGGGCACAGCCTTGCATCTACCTTCTAAGGGGCTAAAACAACAGAAATGTAAACAACTGTCTCCCTCCTGGCAGCTGAAAGTCTGAAATCAATGTGTCAAGAGGGTGATGCTCCTTCCCAGACCTGCAGAGGAGAATGCTTTCTTGCCACTTCCTGGCTTCTGGTGGTTTGCTGGCAATCTCGGGCCCTCTGTGCAGCTAGGGCACTACAGTCTCTGCCTCCATCATCACATAAAGTTCCTCTCTGTGTATCTGTGTCTCTGTCTTTTCTCGTCTTCTTAGAAAGACGCAGGTCATATTAGTGTTCTAATTAATGAATTAGGCCAACCCTAATTAACTATGACCTCATTTTAACTTTATTACATTTACAAAGACCCTATTTCCAAATACAGTCACATTCACAGGTACTGGGGGGTTAGAACTTCAACATATCTTTTTGGGACACAATTCAACCCATAAAACCTTCTCTAGCTGATGCCACCCTGTTTTTAAAAAAAAAAAAAAATTTTTAATTTATTTGACAGAGATCGCAAGTTGGCAGAGAGGCAGGCCGGGGGACGGGGGGTGGGGTGGGAAGCAGGCTCCCTGCTGAGCAGAGAGCCCAATGTGGGGCTTGATCCCAGGACTCTGGGATCACGACCTGAGCTGAAGGCAGAGGCTTTAACCCATTGAGCTACCCAGGCGCCCCTGCCACCCTGTTTTTAGACTGCTATTCCCAATGTTAAATTTTATAGCATATAGATCTACACCCTTATAGTCTCTCTTGTTTATCTAACTACTAGTTCATCTGTTATCCTTTTATTTTTTCCAATTATTTATTATATATATTACATAATACATATTATACATACATATTAAATGTATTATATTATACATACACACATTTTGTCTCCCAAGCTAGATTATAAGTATCTCAAGAGCAGGAGATATATTTTCTCCTAACCTTATTGGGCCTGGTCCTAGACCCATAATAGGGTCTAGACTCAAAAAAGATTAGGTGAAGGACTGGATGAATGATGCCATAGACGGCAGACACTGTGACTTTTATAGATTTTAACAATCATTCATCCATCAACACAACCTTTCAATGAGCTAAGAGGAGTCACTCAGAGTGTGAGAATTCAAAAGTAACATTAGCTCAGCAGTACCACACAGCAAAGGTTCCACCCGAAGAAAGGATCAAGAGCAATGAACAATAGACTTGGTCCCAAGAATGGAAGTAATTGCATGGCAGGGAGGCAATCTAGTCTTCAGTCTCATGTCCAGCTGTCCAGATGCAAGGCAAGTCCCTGCCTTAGCTTATAATTATGGACAAAGGAGTTTATCATTAGATTTGTGTTGTTTTTCCTCAAATGCAAGCATCTATCCACATGTATGTATACATGTATAATACACAGATTGATTTCTGATTAAAACAAAAGCTTGATATTTTTCAGGCATTTGAACCAATGGATCACAGTAGGATACGAACAGCAGTACAATATGGTAATTGGCTGCTGTCTCAGTTCCATCATAGGCAATCAAAGGCTGATGGTGGAGCAAGGAACAATGAGGAAGACACTTAGTAAGTGCAAGAAAAGTAAAGACAGAGGGAAGGGCAGGGCAGAACAAAGAAGAGAGACACAGAAAGAGAAAATCCAAAGAGGGAAACAATTAGCCTAAATACCTAATCTAGGAACACAGAATTATGTACTTCATACTAATGAATTGCATACAAATGAGTCATAGTCATACAAGGTTGATCATTGTGCTGTATCGGAAAAATGCTGCTCATTTTCAACAGTAAAACAACCACATGATAAAGATCAATGGATTAGGGTATATAAATTTTAAACTCTTGTATATTGAAATATAGTTAAATTAAGAGCAATCACATATTGGAAAATTTATTTGCATCAAATAAAACATGCAATAAGTTTTTCTCTAATGTACAATTAGTGTTTTCAAATACAATTTTTAAAATTTCAAAATCTCCAGATGAGCACAAGATACAAGCAGACTATTCATATAAAGAAAAAAATGATTATAAAACTGATACATGGGAAGTTGTAATCAAATAAATGCAAAGTAAAGTAACCTCGATTTATTTTGCAACTTGGATTTTTTAAAAGATCCACTAAATGCAATAAAAATATCTAAACTTAATACTCAATTAAAATGCATGTAGTAAAGGAAAAAGTGAGTACTTTTTATAAATAAAGTGAGTACATTGGTACTCACTCATTGCTGGTTGTATTACCAATAGGCAATACAATAGAGTAATGTATAGCAAGTAAACAAGTATTATAAAGATGGTTATACCTTCTGAAGAAACAGTAATGTCCTAGAAATTTATCTTAAGAAATAGTTTGGAAGAAGCATAAAGGTAACTGAGTGAGAATGTTCACAACAATTCTGTCCATAATAACAAGAATAGGAAATAACTAAAATATCCATCTCTAGGATAATGATTTTTATGACAGAATATTATGACAACATTGAGATTATCATTATGAAGCTTATGCAAAGTCATGCAAAAACATCATCCAGTCGGGATAAGTAGAAAAAGCAGAACAAAAGTAATAGGAAAATAAATTTCAATTATGTAAAAATAGGTACTTCTATAGAATATCAGACATCCATTCACTAAAAACATACTAAGCAATTATTACATGCTGAGCCTATGCTAGGAAAAAGGTATAGAGTCCCTGAACTCACACTCACAATCTTAAGGAGTAAATACATGTAAAAGTAAATAATTACAGTATAGAAAGTACTACAATGATATTTAAACATAAAAGTACATGGTGGGATTAGAATTATATGTGATTTTTAAATTCTTATTTGTTATGCTACTTTTTTCCATTTATTCGTTTTTCCTACATTATAAGAAAATGACATTTTTATTATAAAATACTAGGTAAATACAGAAAACATATAAGGAATCAGAAAAGAATCTGCACAATCCCAGCACCCACAGACAACCACCTTAAGAGCGTGAAAAGTTTTCAGCCTAACTTTTTAGAATTCTAGATTTTTAAAAACATATTTAGATGACATGTATGTATATTTTGCAATATATTATTATTAAAGTCACAGCATAAGCAAGTTTCTGTGCAATGAAAAACTATGGAAAAATGCTTAATGTTTCATAATAGTCCATCGATGAAATGCAATCCACTTAGCAATGCTCTTGTGGTCAGATACCTTGCTTCCTCATCTTTATTAGCATTAATAATGTTGCAATGAATATCTTTATCTCCATTTCCATTAACATTTTTGTTATAAACTCCTAGTGTGTCATTTAACTTTTAAAGCTATAACTTAGTAATATAACTCAAGAGACATTTCACCAAATGTAAAGTTTCATAATCCTGAGTATACCTATGTTATCTACAGTAATTTCAAGTAAGGTATTTGACAATTAACATGACAGTAACTTACAGAGAAAAGGAACATGTAAGACTATCCTAGAAAATGTATGGCGCATCGCTGTCGTGTGCACTCCTGTTTACAACCTCTCCCCAAAGAAAGATGATGTTAAAGCTTCCATCTCATCTACTGAGAAAAAGCCGGGAGACTAAGGGCAAACTCAAATTTGAAAAAAACCAAAACGTTCTAAAATGCATAACTTTTTCCCATAGCTTATATATTTTAAGAAAAAGATTTTCCACATTTGAGATTTCTAAAATATGTATTACTTTTAATATGAAAACAGTATCATGAAATGAAAGCTATATATATACATTTAAGAGCACACAGTACCTGAGAACAGATAACTAAAATTCAGTGAATAAAACAACCCTTTCTCTTTAGTGGCAGAAGTGCCAAGTTGATTATAGCACTTTTTCGGTGGAAAAAGAATGAAGGATTAAAATATCTAATGGGACTTTTCCTAAGGTATTTATGACTGCTAGGTGATATATTTTATACTTGCTTAATAATTTGTTTGAGGTCATTGAAATAGCTACTGAAAATATTTGACTTTTCCATTTTTAAGGTCATAAAAAACTGAAGCCTACTTTAATGAACATGAAGTTCTCAGCACCACCTTCAAATAAAACACCCATGTCACAAGGAAACTGAGTCCTTGCGTATGTTGACAATGCACTAAATCTGATATGCAGTGGGATACGGCACAGTAGAAAGAATTGTGCTATGAAATGAGACAATAAAAATAAATGACTTTAGGAAGGAGCCCTTAGAATTGAAACTTGCTGGTTGGATATGAACAGCAGAAGTATGTATAATGCACAGTCTTGCGTTTTCTTTTCACAATTCTGTGACAAAGAAATGAGTAAGAACATTTGAAACCTGTAATGAACATTCTTAATTCAAATATCATTTAAACTCATTAATTGTTGAGGATTCATATCTGTATTTATCTTTAAAGGAAAGCATAAAAAGCTCTGTTATCCCTTTAGACATAAAAGAGGTAAAAGAATGAAACTTGAAGAAAGGCCATAAATGTAGGATTTACAACATTACTGCCTTAATAACAATTCTTCACTAATAGAATACATGACACAGTACCTTTGTATAATGAAGACTAAACATAGCAGGAACTACATAATGGCTGCACCACCGTAGATCAATTTGAGTCTAACATAACAGAAATGATCACTGATCCCAAGACGTTATGGAATAGTAAACTTAAGATATTGTGCTGCTTTTCAAGTTTATGTGACTATGATTATTTAATTTTCTTTTGTGCGTGCTCAAGTATAGCTGTTATGTGACTACACATGAGAGAACCTGAAATTAATTTGTCTGTATGAGATCAGTGACTGTACAAATTCTTATGAAAACTAACATGCCATGACAATAGTAATTTTGATAAAATTACAGCAAGTACTGCAATTCTCCACCATCTGGCTGTCTCGTCATAACTACTTTGATGTGCTTTTTATTACTTATTTATGTACTTCAACCACTTTATCGGTATAGTTTTAAAGCATATAAATTATCACAATGGAAGGTTTTAAATGTTAAAGGAAGACTATCTTTGTATATAAATGTTGAACTTTTCACCAAATTAGGAGATTCTCGTCTTTTTGATGGGAAAAATCTTATTCAAGTAAAAGCCATTTTGAAGAACTTTCTTAATTCATTTGATATAATTTGTTGTTATGTTTAATCCTTGAAGCACAGCAACCTTATGAAGCCGCCCTTGAATTTTTTCCACAACAATGCAGTACTATATATTTCACTATTGTTTTGATCTTTGTATTTTGAATTAAAAACCTTAAATTTGTTTATATATGTTCTATATTTTCCATCACCCTGTCATTAGTTCATTTACATCAATTATTCATTTACATCAGTACTAACTAAACCAACATCATTTGTACCCTTTGTGAAATGTGGAGGTCAAATCAAATCTTTATCTACCATGGATCCCTTTGGTTTTGAGACTAAAAGAAATGACTTGAAAATTCAAAATACTCAAATATGTCCATAGAAATTCCTTTTCATTTGTTCAGCTTCAATTTTTAGTTAAAGCCTAGAAACTACTTTTCCTTATGGTCAATTGGCATCTCCCCATGACAGTCATGTTGCCTAAATACTCTGCCTCCAACTCTCATAACATTTGAGTCTGCACTATGTGTTCAGGACAAAGAGGTTGAATTAAGATACACACCCCTATAGAACACTTTTTCAAACTAGGGTGGTAGAAGACATATTTGATGGCAACCATTGTCATGAGGAAAATCAGTTGCTGGTTTTAGTCCAGTTTCCAAAAGGTCAGTATCTGTCTCATAGACTTCACAAAAATAACACTTGTTGATGACTTGGAAAGGAATCAGAGAATTGTAAGTAGTGTGTCTTCTGACCAATAAGAATACATTTAAGGTTGAACAATATTAGCAAAAAAAGCAATTCTGTGACATCTCAACGGTGTATACAGTCAGAACACTTAATTGTCTATACTGATGAGATCCATACCATAATATATACTAAATGAAATTTCAAAAACCTCTCTTGACTCAGTTGGCATAAAAAATTTATTCTAGATGGTAGAAAATAGCTTAGCTGTAATTCACTTGGAACTAATTTCAGTCATTGCTAAAGCATGCTGGGTTGAAAATTAGTGTCAAACGACAAAATGGCATGACTTCTTAAAAGCATTTGAACTCAAATTTTATGTGCCCACAATGCACCTGAATTAAAGTTTCCAGGATTCAGGACTGAACTACAGTTACATACTGCCAACAGTATTCTCATCTCAGTCTTAAAGAAAATTGCACCCATGATTACACCTGCGATTTGGAACAGCATACCTGGAAGACACCATTGTTTATTCTCTTATAATCCAAAGCAGGGAATTAGTACAAAAACTAATAAAAATGATATTTCTATAAAATAGAGATTATCTTAGATTTTGGACACTGTAAAATGGCATATAATAAAGCTATCTTTTCCAGCACAAATAAAAATTGTTGGAATAATTTTTAGTGCTTAACAGCTTTTCAAAATAAAATAAAATAAGCATTTTAAAAGACAACTGCATAAAACTACCAGATTGCTTTAACGATAGAGAATCTGTTTCGTGAAATCCAAACACTTTTTTATTGTGTCAATTTACCTAAGTCCTAAGTTCTAAAAAGTTTTAAGGTCATTAGAAATAGACAAACATCCTCTCAAAACGTTCAGATCCATATTCGTCAGTAACATGTAGAACTCTTCTTGCTATATACTCCCTATCAAATACACTAAATAGAGTGACTGATGCCTTGCCCACCATCTTAACTGCAATTTCATATCTGAATGTACTAATTGTTTAGTAGCCTTTAAAGCATTCCTGTCTTCATTATTTACACAGAGCATGATAAATCTGAGGTACTTAAATTCAGAGGGAACAAAATAAAAGGCCTGGGTATTTTAATGAAATGGCAAATTTGGAATGCGGAAACTGCAAAGTCACACCATGATAAACTTATTTGACATTTTCTTCTTTATGAAATAAACATACACAGTCTTGTTTCCCCCACAAACTTGAATTTCTTGCTTAGAGCTCATGTTTTCTACTAAATGGAATTTTTGTACATGGTTCTGGAAGTGACTAATGAAACCTCGGTATCACTAGGGAGTCCTGCGTGTCTGACTCTAAAACTGTAACAAACCAAAGGACTTGGTTGGGGACTAATTAATATTAAAGAGTATATTTTGTTCGTGGCACTGTGTAATAAGTCACCACGCTTTCAGTCTACCCGCTGTTTGAGCTGATGGCTACGTCAGGCCTGCCTCTAGTCACACACGTTATGAAGAATAAAACAGATGTTAAAGATTTTGCATCTCCTGATGCTGAAAGTGAAAGGAAAGAATCGCTTCTCTAAACCTCCCTCAGTGGGAAGGAATTTAAATGCTTTTCCTGTCCTATTCCCTATTCGGCTGCAGAAATAAAATTGATCAAATCTATCTGCCAACTCGAAGGTCAACACAAAATGATATCTTCTTGTTAATCCAAGTGACCTTCTTCTAAGGCAGGAACACAAAAACATTCTCATCAAATATTTTATAATTTCTGAAATAAACTCTTTTTCAGATCATAAGCAAGATAGGGTAGGGGAATGGAAAAAATGTATGGTCTACTGTTTAATTACCATAAAGACATATTAAAGTAGAAAAGGGAGATTTTTGTGATTAAAATATTGCTTTTCTGATTGAAGTGACTCTTCAGAGAAAAGGTTTCTTTTAAAATCAGAAAACTGTAGTAGTGAAGTAAGTAGAATTGGTTATAACAGCAATGTGCAAAGGTCTGTAACTTGTAGAGGGAACAAAAATAGTTTGATGAGCTCTTTACTGTACATTTTAAAATGGCATTATTTTAGCAATAATGACATTATTTTTAGCAATAATGGCATTATTTAACAAACAGATTCATTGTCTCGGATAGTCTATTTTGCCTCACTTTTTCTTTTGCTAATAAAAATTTTAAAAATTTTAAGAATTCTATTTACTTGCTGAGAAAATATCAGTCATAACTGTATTCACATCAAATCAAATGCTTAAGCCCCTGTGAGTCTACCTAATCTTTCTTCATAATAATAAAGCACATTTTGAGCTTTGCTTTTTTCTTGAATTTATGACATTTATGCTGACTTTTAATGAGATTTTGGCTTGTATTATTTTAAAGAATACATTACTGATATTGATGGCATACTTTTCTTACTAGAGTAAATAAAAAGAATTATTTCTCTTTACAATCCATAAGAGGAATTTTACTACATGGTTTCTATCACCAGGACACACTGACAAAAAGAAACCCCCTTCCATATAAGATGATAATTTTCATAATATACACTGTCAAACTGGTAAAAGCAAGATCATCAAAATTCTTCAATTTTTATTTCAATTTGAAATAAAATGATCTGAAATACAGTTATTGTGGTATCGACTTGAAAAAAGAAACGTTTTATATACTTGGACCAATAAGTCATGTATACAAATCATTTTTTTTTCTGGCAATTTTGAACTGCTTATCTTTCATAGGATTTCTTATGGCTATTTACATTTTCACTCAGTGAAAATCAATTACCTTCTTGCAATAAGCCTCATTTGCTACCTTTGAGTATAATAGAAACACCATTAGGATGATGACATTACCCAAAAGAAGGGCACCACACAGTTGGTAGACATAAATTAAGGGCCCTTTCACATATGCATTAGAAATACTGCTGTGACTGAAATATGCATAAAGTCTGTATCTATTAGAGCTATTAGTGTGTGGGGGTGATGATTTTGAAGGGGGAGGGAAGGATTGGTAGATTGTGATCTACTACTTTGACAAAATTATGTATTTCCTTTTTTGCCCGGTATGTGCCATTGATGCAATAAGCCTGGGCCCCCAGCTGAGCTGCATTTGGAAATGCCACTGAGCATGGTATACGCGCTTCACTTCCCTTTGCCGAAGCAAGACACTGTCAGGAATAGAGTGCATATGTGCCGCCAAGCCCACTCCTCCTCCATCACCCTGACCTCCGCAGCTCTGCGGATGTCTGCCTGGGTGAAGCCACCACTCATGCGGAAAACAGCTCCTGCAGATCAATTCATAGGATTTAGGGACATTTAACTTCCATCAAGCCCACATCATCTTATTGGTATTTGAGGACTAACTTATTACTGAACATTAATGGCCATAACATAGAGAATTGTATATTTCCCAGGGGAAGAAAGAAAAACTAATCTAGAAATTCCCCCCTCTGAGACTAAAAATCAGAGGAAACCACACTTAAACCCAGTTATTTTTATCTGAGTTCTTATAAGCTTAAGGAAAACAAAATTATAACATAGTGACCCTCAGGGTGTGAGTGAAAGTTACGTACCTTTAAAAAGGTGTTAGGATTATGAATTACAATTTTTGATGAATTATTTTCAGAATCATTTATCTTTTAGGCAATCTTAAAAATATAGGAGACATCTGGATAGTTCATCAAGGAATTTTGAATCACAAACACAAGGATTACATAAAAGCTTTAGAACAGGTGTGGTAGAATGGTAGAAACTAACATGTTGCTGTTTCTGAACCTCTGACGAATTGGCAAATATTAGAAATATATTTGCATTCAAAAGGACAAACACTTTTTTCCCATTAATGACTTCTCAAATCTATATCATTAGGATCTTTTTTTAAAAAATCTCCTAACTTGGTAATATCAAATATCCAAGATCAAAGAGCTGTTTATATATTTCACTAAAGCACTTCATACAATCTAATTCTAGACCTTATTATACTTTTATATAAGTTGTTTCTCATAATGACTCCAATTTTGGAAAAAAAACTTTCATAATGTTAACACAATCTTACAAAAAAAGATTTTAAAAACAAAATACCAGAAATTTGTCTTGCAGAAGTCTATTTTACCACTTTTTGTGGAAAGTGAAAATTTTAGAGCACAAACTTCCATGTCTTATATAATACTATATCCCCAGATGCCATAATTAATCCATATATAATATTTGATTACATAAAGAGAGCAAGAAATATTGTGAAATTAATTTCAATCACCATTGATTATATAAAATTTAAAAGAAAGTTTCTCATACAAGCATTGAACCCAGATGCTTACTGGAATAATAAACTGCACCTAGAAAGACAATGAAATTCATACTGTAGGACCTCAACTTCTAAAACCACTATTATATTTTTCTTTTATGTCATCATGGACAAAATATATTATGGATCTTCTCTACAAATATACCAGGACTTTTAATATGTTCGAAATTCTGTAAATGGTATTTTTCTAAATGGGCTATATTTAGTTAAATAAATTAGCTAAATAAATTAACACAATGATACCACTGCACATAAACTCAGTTCTGTAGAAAATAACACTCTAATGGAGTAGACTTCTTTTAGTCAACCTCCTTTGTACCAGGAATCTGGCCTGTGAGGTTGCATCCACATGAAATTTGGCTTGCTGAGTCCATCACCTACATTTTACATGCACGTCAAATAAATGAGAGGTCCACAAAGTTCAGATAGAGCAGAAACCTGAATGAATTTCCAAGAAATATTGCTTCCGATTAATGACTCAGAAACTATATATTTCAAAAGGATATAGGTCATAACAAGTGAACAATTAGTTTCCATTAACATTTTAAGCACAAATATTATGTGATATGTTATATTTTAATTTTAATTTACCAGCTCAAGTCTTGTATATTGTATTCCCTCATGGTTTTCTATGTGATTCCCTTTAAAAAGTCAGAGTGCTATGGGAAGAAGACGTTTTATAACCGAAGAAAAAAGCAAATGACTCTTTAGACTGTCATAATACAATTGTGCCTCAGGGAGAGGAGTAAAAAAATTCTGTGGGGAAAAATACTAATGATATAGAAATACTAATGAGATTCAGTAAACAAAAATAAAACAGAAAGTGTAATTGGGGCAACCAGATAAACAACAGGAACACAGGCAACAAATGGACTGGACAGATTCATCATTCCTTTGCTATAATTAGGTGACTTTCTTGTTCCCACAAAAGAAAAGTTGTTTTGAAGTTGTGAGGACAGTATGCTTTCTCTTGTTTTAGCTGGTTTAGTCAACTGGAGTTTAAAGAGCTTATCCGAGGGTAAAATAAACCCCAGACTGTTTGCAAGTACCTTGGGACAATTATCTTACTCTTCTTTAGATCCAACATAGTCAATTCTCCTAATTTAGTGGATCTTTTATTTTAAAAGGTAGCAACCCCTGCCCCTCCCCTAATCCTTGTGAAAGAAGACACACCTGGCAGAGGTGGGAGGCCGTGACTGTTTATCAAAAGGGACAGACGGCCCTTCTAGCAATTCCATCCCAGCTGTTTAGGGAGGGGCGGCTTCCTCTGTCTCCGGGGCAGAAGTGGTAAATGAGCTAATTGCAGCAGCAATGATTTATGCACAAGATTGTATGTTGTCTGATGATTGCAGGCACAAAAATTGCCCTCCCTACAAAGCTGGCCCAAAGAGATGTAAGTGTAGAGAGGTAGAACTTAAAACCTTTGTTAAAGGAAATTCTAGACTATTAGAAAGAAAATTTATATATATATATATATATATATATATATATATATATATATATATCTGTATATCGTATATATAGATAGATAGATATACCATCTGTTTTATAAGTCTTTAGCTTTGTTTCTATTTTCATGTCATTTAACATCTATTTCAAATTCAGATTCTGTGGAATTTATCTTCCAAATGAGAATGGCCATTTATTATCTGAAGATTTCAAAGATTTCAGTATTGTAACTAATATGTCAAATGAAGGTAGAAAGTTACCTTGTCATTGTGAAATATACTCTGAATGGAGTATCTGTTAATGACAACTCTATAGTACAAAAAGTCTCCTTGTCCAGCTTTCATATACACATTCTATGTACACTTTATATACACATTAATTGACTCGGAACAACATGGCGTTTTGAAGTGAAGGGAGTGATATGAAAAATGCATTTCTGAAAAATGAGAAGGTGTCGAGAAAAACTCTACAAAATGTGCCAGGTTAGAGCTATTTTTGTAGATCTCTAGTTTCCGTCCTTGCTTTGTTTTGGAATCATACGTAAGAAATCTCAGAATTTCAAAAGACTGGGTTCTATTTTTTAACTCTTTATTTTGAGATTATTTTAGATTTATAGAAGAGCTGTGAAAATACTACAGAGAGCTTCATCGAGTTATCCTTTATGTTAACATCTTACATAACATATGATTATCAAAACTAAGAAGTTAACATAGGTGCGATACTACTGGCTATACTTAGGCTTTTTCAGATCCCATCAGGTTTTCCACTGATGTCCTTTTTTCTCTTCCAGGATCTAATCCAGGGTGCCATATTGCATTTAGTTACTGGGTCTCCTTTGTCTTCTCTAATGTGTGATAGTTGATCAGTATTTCCTTTCAAGATTTTGAAACTTTTAAGAAAACTCATTAGTAGAATATCTCTCAATTTAGATTTCTTTGATGTCTTCTCATTATTAGATGGATGCAATGGATTTAGGGGAAGAATATCACAGAGGTCAGTATCACCAGAGCATTTCAGAAGGTACCTCTGTCCATGTCTTATTACTGGTGATGTTAACTTTATTTTGTTAAGATGCTACCTACGAACTTACTTCACTGTAAAATTACTATATTGTCCCTGGTAAATAATAGATATTTGAATATTTATGCTCCCAAACCTTACTTGGAAATATGCTCTTTTACCTTAAACTTTCACCCACTAATTTTAGCCTCTGCTGATGGATTTTGCCTGCAGTAATTATTGCTATGCTGCCCTAATGACAATTTTCTATTTCCTTCATTCCTTCGACACTTCTAACTGAAGTTCTTTTTTTCTTTCTGGCGCTAATCAACTCTATTTCAAGTAATCACTTTGAAGTTGCTCTATTCTCCAGAAACTGAGTATTTCATCAGAGAAACTGCTTATTCCTTTGAAACTGATTTTATATCTCCTCACACCTAGCAGAGTAGCTGGCGAGCGACAGGCGTCTGTTGAACGTGCTTCAGTGAAATACTTGTTTATCCCCTTATTATTCTGAACTTGAGAAAGATAGAAACTATTCACCATATTCTCTGTATGTCCTTAAATAACATCACTACTGTGAACATCACTGTTAAATCACTGCTCTCTTTTCTCATATCATATAGAACAATCCTACTTCCTCTGACCATTATGTAGAGATTATCATCAATATTATTGTCATTATCATTCTTAAAAATCCATCATCAAATCTTGATCTGCCTGTCTCGGTAACAGGTACTGTAAAAAAGCAAATTACATGACTGTCTTCCCCTGTCCCTTGACCTAACCATTCAAAAATACAATATATTAACACAATATACACGCTTTGTGAATTTTTAGTAAAACAAAGAATATAAAAATGAATACCTGTAATTAAAAAAAACATGGTGTAGAACAGTTTAGAAAAGAAATAGCTCAAGTAGGACCAGGACCCTCAAACTCCTTAACCCTTAGTTTTTATAATGATCTCAAAATTAATGGCTCCAAGGGTTTACTTTTTTGTTGTTGTTTTGCTTTGTTTTGTTTTAGAAAATCTCCTTGTTCAGGTAGTTATTTATTGAGTATTTACTATGTGCCAGGCATGAGAGTTAGGTACCACCATACAGAAATGAAAAACTGAGACAAAATAAGGTATTTATCCAAGGTCATGTAACTAGTAAATACTGAAGCAGATTCTGGACTGAAGCAGCCTAACCATAACACTGCACTGCCTTTGCAGGAGCTCAACCTATAAAGCAGAGGTACTCTAGCTGAAGTAGAAGTGTTTGCTTAGCCTTCCCTCCAGAATCATCCCCAGTATCTCTGAATTCACAGGCTCTCAAAATCCAAATTCTAAGCTGTTCCTCAGGTTTTGACATTCTGAGTCCAGAAATGGATTCTAGTCAGAGTGGAGCCAATATGAAGGCAAATTGGTGGGTCTTTAATTGTGCACATGCGGGGACACATTGAACAGCTATAGAGCCAACTTGCTTTTTTAAAAAATGGTGTTTCCAAGAGAATCCTGAAAGTCTCTTATCTCTGTTATGCCCCAGAATTTACCTTGCCAGATGTGTTCATGAACAACTTAACGTTTGTTTGTTTTCCCTCAGTGAACTACCACATCTTTCTAAGGAATGGAATTAGCTTGCACCTGAATATTTCTTCCTTTTTTCAGGATTACCTTTAATTATAATTTTTATCTTCCTAGATGCTAATCCTCTCCCACCATTTGTCATAGCTTTAAAGGTGATTCAAGCAAGCATTAGTCTTTTATTTAGTGTTTTTTAGAACAGAGGACAGGGCACCTGGGTGGCTCAGTGGGTTAAGCCGCTGCCTTCGGCTCAGGTCATGATCTCAGAGTCCTGGGACTGAGTCCCGCATCGGGCTCTCTGCTCAGCAGGGAACCTGCTTCCTCCTCTCTGCCTGTCTCTCTGCCTGCTTGTGATCTCTCTCTGTCAAATAAATAAATAAAATCTTTAAAAAAAAAAAAAAGAACAGAAGACAGAAAGAGAAATGTGAATCAGTTAATGAATATAAATGAAGAATTAATAAGCATTTAGATATGTGAAGTATATTTGTTAATTATTTTATTCTTTTCAGCATCATACTTATTTTATTGTAAAATAAATATGATTACTTAATACATATTTAAAATCAGTAGAAAAATATATGGTTTGTTGGGGAAATTTTAACATTTAGTGCATGCTTCCATGTTTTGTTAATGCCTGCCAAATCTCAGAAAAACAGAACAAGACTGAAGGAGAATATGGAATTATAATAATTTGTTTGGGCTGTGAATGTTACAAAGATGAAGACTTGATTCTCTGGGTCAATTAACAAGTAAAGTATACTAGAGGTCAATGCTAGATTTCGTAACAGATTTTTGGAAGAGGAAAGTATCCAGAAATTATTTTGTTTGACCTGTTTCACTTCCTGGCCTCTCGACAGGCTCACCACCTCTTCTGTCAATGTGTCTCTGTAGTTAATAGTGCTCTAGGCATAGAACATGGTTGAAGACTCAAATAGATTTGACCCAAATCCTATGTCCTCACAAGACAGTTCTCCTGGGAAACGATTCTATTGTTGTTAGTGTTTTTCTTTGGATACACCTAAAAAAAAATTGGTATCCTTTTTTTGATGGATAGAGCAAGCAGGTTTAAAAGCTAAAAGTGAAAAAAGTGGGAGTCACAAAAGGAATAGTTTTTTTAATGTCATCATATCAATTTTTTTTCTTCAAATTTATTAATTTGAAAAAGTTACTGCCAAATGCTGACATCTTACCAGCATTGTCACAAGTGCTTACTGTGGTTATTTAGTTATGTGATGATTCATATAAATATGGTAACAAAATAAATAAAAAGTTGTGTCCAAAATTACCATTTTAACCTATTCATCTTTTATTAACTCCTACTCTATATCAGGGAGTGTGCACTATATGGTTATAGGCTATAGTCCTTGGTTTACACAACTTTACTCAGTTGAGGATTTTTTTTTTAAGTTTAGGATTTGAAATGAAAAAGAAAAACAAAGGAAAACATGTCAAAATTTTCTTTTAAAGGGATATATGAAAAAGAAGGATATAAGCAGGGGCACCTGGGTGACTCAGCCGGTTAAGCGTCCAATTCTTGGTTTCAACTCAGGTCATGATCTTGGGGTCGTGGGATCAGGCCCTTCATCAAAATACAAGGTAATATGACAATTGACTTTATCAGTCAGCCATACTTCAGGAGGAAAAAATAAAAACATGGAGCAAATGTGAAAGCATCCTAAACCCTGTTTTGTCCAAGAGTCAGACACTACACCAGGACACAGGTGTGAGCCAGAAAGCTAGGTCACCAGCATTAAGAAATTGCAAGTCCTCTTCGGTTAATGTGGTAAAACACCAAGGCATTGTATGCATTCATGTAAATAGGAGAAAAGATCTCAATTACTCTTTGCTCAAGGTATTTATAGTATGTTAAAGATCCTAAAGGAAACTGTGCATTCTCATGCATGTCAGAAATGTCAAATTAGCATAGCTAATCATGGAAACTTGTAAGCATTTCATTTAGAAATACAGATAAGGTCTGAAAAATAATTAAGACTTTTCATTCAGAGGCATTATCATGTAGCAGTATTAGATTTAAAGTACTTAGGGGATTTATGCTTATGTTGTTAGTTTTAATCATTAATTCATTCAACAATATTTCTTGAGTTTGTTGTGTCTGTGTAGAGCAATGTTCCAGGCTCTGAGTGTACAGCAGTGTAATGGAGTGTACTGATGGTACGGTCCCTGTCCTCCTGCAGTTTATACTTTCAGGGGAAAGACAAACAATAAAGCAGTACCAAAGAGTAAACAAATCAATCTTAGTGTTAAGTGGTATGAAGGAAATAAAACAAGGTGATGGGATTGATTAAGGACTCCTTCAAATAACTCTCACATGGAGCATTTGCTATGTACCAAGCACTGTTTCTCGGTGCTTAACTCATTTGTATATGGGTGCCTGTCCTATATAAATGGACCTGTATTTTTCTAAATGTTTTGCAAATATTGACTCTTCTAATCCTCAGCAATCCTATTAACTTGATGTTATCATTATTTCTAATTTATAAATGAAAAAATAGACCCAGAGAAGTAACTAGACCAACGGCACCCAGCTTATAAGAATTTGGACCAAGGGAATCTGACTTCTAAGTCAGTGCTCTTCCCTATTATCTTATGTTGCAGCTTGATTTCATGCATTATCTCATTTAATCCTCACAACCACCATCTGAGGAATTATACCTTAACTTGAAGAGTTGGCAACTAAAACACAAAGAGGGACACTTGGATGGCTCAGTAGGTTAAAGCCTCTGCCTTTGGCTCAGGTCACGATCCCAGGGTCATAGTTATAGGGTTGGAGCCCTACATGGGGCTCTCTGCTCAGCGGGGAGCCCTACATGGGGCTCTCTGCTCAGCAGGGAGCCTGCTTTCTCTTCTCTCTCTCTCTGCCTGCCTCTCTGCCTTCTTGTGATCTCTGTCTGTCAAATGAATAAATAAAAAAATGAATCAAATAAAACACAAAGAGAAAAAAGAGCTTTGCCCAAGTCAGAATTTTTACCCAGCTAGTCTAAGTCTTGTCTCTTCTTGACCACTTCATATTATCACCTCTAGATGACTTCTCTGAGGAATCATCATGGTGTAAAAACTAAAATAAATAAAAACAATAAAAGAAAATAGATAATTCAGGGTTTATATGTTCATAAAAAAAAGTCAGGCTAAACAACTAAGCCTCATTTCAGCAAATACCCTATTAACATTTGTTATTTTAAGCAAAGTCCACAAATACAATTTACATTCTAATAAAATTCAATTGTTATTATTATAACTACATTCTTGTCTTCCTATCCCCACACATTTACCATCCTTTCCATTAACTATCAAGTTCTCCAAAAATGTACGATAAAATTAAGACAGAATTAAATTATTAAGCATGAAGGATGGGGAAGTTTTAGAATGAGACATAAAACCAGGATTCTTGACTAACTATCTGGATGACCGTGGACAAATTCTTTAACTTCTTTGGGCCTCAACTTATTCACCTGCAATTGAGAAGACAGAACTATATCAATGGTCCTCAAGCTGGTTCATGAAACAGAACACATAGAATTTTTTATGCTTTTTAAGAGAATGTAGTAAAATATTAATATACACAAATTTTAATAACCACATTCATAATCTGTACTAAATCAGAGACAATCCTGCCATTTTATAGTCAGTCCTAGAATAAGCAAATGCTATCAAGTAGCAAAGTTATTTTTAAAAAGTTTCTGTGAAAATAAAGAAGGAAAATTTCTGCAATTTCTTCTGTGAATTGGATCAAGCTTTCCAATTTTTTCATTTATAGCAACAGGGAAACAGTCAGGTTCCCCATAGCATAGTTTGAATACCACCAAAATAACCCTCCAGCTTTCCTTTCAGGCAGGCCAGTATTACTGCTTCATTCTAGTGAGCAAATGAGATATTTGTATATAACCCATTGGTATTGAATGTATCTATAAAAATATCTTTTTAAACAAAGATTTTAATTTCTTAAGTAATCTTTACACCCAGTGGGGGCTTACATTTACAACCCTGAGATCAAGAGTTGCATTCTCTACCAAATGACCCAGCCAGGCACATCTATAAAAGTACCTTTTGAATAGTAAAGCCATTGCTGTGGACATTCCTGGCTAGTGCCGCTCAGCATCCTTCACTGCCCTCTGACAATGCACCCTTCTTTCTTTCTGGGAAC
The DNA here is from genome assembly GCF_022355385.1 of Mustela nigripes. Classification (NCBI taxonomy): domain Eukaryota; kingdom Metazoa; phylum Chordata; class Mammalia; order Carnivora; family Mustelidae; genus Mustela; species Mustela nigripes. The sequence goes on along the minus strand of NC_081557.1, from coordinate 22,626,193 downwards.
CACCTCTCCCTTGGTCTCCATCCAGATGGTTAGAGTGAAGCTGACTCCACCCTGACACCAGAGCTGACACACATGACCTGGGTCTAAGCCAATCAGCACAGCCCAGTGATACCTTCCAAATGGGACCTGACACAACAGAGGTTTTGTTTATAATTCAGAGACTTTGCTGGTACTTCTGAGAAGTTCTGTGGCCCTAAGACTTGAAAACACTTAGGGGCAGACGCTGCTGACACCATGTTCCTTCCTCATGAATCCTGAAGGCAGAACTGAGAGAAAATGGGATCTAATCAGTTGAGGCTGTAAACCAATGTTTCCCCAGGGCTCTTTTTGAATTACATGCTTAAACCAGTTTGTACTGGGAATTTTATCACCTGCATTATATAGGCATCAGTTATACTGTTGAGTTCTCAATCACTTTGGTGGCCGGTAAAATGGAAAGCTCCATTATAGTTACCGTCATTATATTACCTGCAAATCTTACTTTTTTTGCTCTCCTCTGTCACAACTGAAGCCCTACTCTAAGTACTATATGTGATATTTACTTATTGTGGCTGTTTAGACTAAACTTTTAGGTTGTTAGGCATGTAATTTTTTTTAACACTCTTTAAATGCTACCTTCTATTCTTTTTCCTTTCTATGCTAGTGTTGACCATGAAGAATTCTACATTTTGAATGTAATAAATGAAGAAGTTATCTAACTAGTCCTTCACCTGGAAGCATATAGCAGTATAGCAGGTAATTCTAAAAATGAACCCCAGAGATGTCCTTCCCTAATCTCTGAAACCGGTGAACATGAGCTATCACTCTCATGGTCATATTATGTAATCAGTACAGTTGACCTTCAGGTAGGGAGATTGGCTCAGTGAGCAAAATCTACTCATAAATCTCTTTAAAAGCAGAGTTTTCTCCAGCTGGTTTCTGAAGGAAAAGTCAGATTCAAAACACAAGGAGGATTAGAGACACCGTTGCTAGCTTTGAAGATGGAAGGCGCTATGTGCCAAGTTACATGGGCATCCTCTAGGAGCTGAGATGACAGCCAACAAGGAAAGGGAGACTCAGACCTGCAACTGTACAGAACTGACTTCGAACCAACAACCTGAAATAGTCTAGAAGGAGGTTCTGCCCTAGTGCCTTCAGGTAAGTGTCCAGCCTAGCCGACACAATTTCAGCCTTATGAAGCCCTAACCCTGAAAGCCTACTTGGACTTTTGACCCAGAGAATTGGGAGATAATAAAACTGGGAGTTTTAAGATGCTGATTTGTAGTAATTTTGTTACACAGCAATAGGTAACTAATGCAGGCAGCTATTACTACAGTAGCATGTAATGCTGATATTTTAGGATAATTATAACTGATTATATATACATTCATGACAGAGTAGGAGAGATGTCAGAAATACTTTTTTAAACCTTGGAATAATGAAACATGTCATTCTAGTAAGTCATAAAAAGTATTTTACAAGACTTGTAAGCTTAATAATATGAGATTTTGTCTCCTATCAATATGCTTATATATGTTATCTATAGTCTCACAAGTATATTCATATGTATATGAAAAGTGCACAGGTGCACTTTGATATGAAGAAGGAGCACTTCAATTTCAACCTATACACAGTGCACACACAAAGACACACATGCACACACACTTTTGTCTACATGCATTTCCAAGAGTGATGCAAAAGACAAAAGAATCTCATATTTAGGAACTTAATTTTCATTCTTCCTAGTCAGAGAATTTCCTGCTTCTCTGACCCACTTCTTACAAGTGATGTAAGGCAAAGTCCTCATCTCTCCCACAGTTCATTGAATTCGACCATATTTTATTATTCTTACAGACTTCCAATACAAGTTTCTAAATACCTTTGCCCAGAATTCTCTATTGAAAATACGCTAAATACTATGGACTGCTATTAATTTAGAGAAACACCACTAGAAACAGGTGTCTAGTGCTAGTGGTCCCTTTCTTCAGAGGCTCCCGGGAACTATTCTTTTTTTTTTTTTTTCCAGCGTAACAGTATTCATTGTTTTTGCACCACACCCAGTGCTCCATGCAATCCATGCCCTCTCTAATACCCACCACCTGGTACCCCCAACCTCCCACCCCCCGCCCCTTCAAAACCCTCAGATTGTTTTTCAGAGTCCATAGTCTCTCATGGTTCACCTCCCCTTCCAATTTCCCTCAACTCCCTTCTCCTCTCCATCTCCCCTTGTCCTCCATGCTATTTGTTATGCTCCACAAAAAAGTGAAACCATATGATAATTGACTCTCTCTGCTTGACTTACTTCACTCAGCATAATCTCTTCCAGTCTTGTCCATGTTGCTACAAAAGTTGGGTATTTATCCTTTCTGATGGAGGCATAATACTCCATAGTGTATATGGACCACATCTTCCTTATCCATTTGTCCGTTGAAGGGCATCTTGGTTCTTTCCACAGTTTGGCGACCGAGGCCATTGCTGCTATAAACATTGGGGTACATATGGCCCTTCTTTTCATCCCCAGTAATGCAATTGCAGGGTCATAGAGAAGCTCTATTTTTAATTTCTTGAGGAATCTCCACACTGTTCTCCAAAGTGGCTCCAACTTGCATCCCGGGAACTATTCTTATATTAAAACAACAACAACAACAACAACAACAAACTTTCTTAGGATTATTGAGTCTGCCTAGATCAGGAGTCAGTCTAGGAATTTTCTATCTCAAGAGCTCTCCTTCCACATGTATTCTATTCTTCACTCGGCCTATTTCTACTTGGGAAAGGTTTGCTTTTCTTTTTTAAACATTTCACTTTGAAGTGATTATAAATTCATATGAAGTCACAAGAAATGTATAAAGAAGTACCATAAATTCTTCCTCCATTTTCTCTCAATAATAAAATCTTGCACAACTATGATGCAGTATCAAAACCAAGCAATTGGGCACCTGGGTGGCTCAGTGGATTAAAGTCTCTGCCTTTGGCTCAGGTCATGATCCCAGGGTCCTGGGATCGAGTCCCGCACCGGGCTCTCTGCTCTGCAGGGAGCCTGCTTCCTCTTTTATCTCTGCCTGCCTCTCTGCCTCCTTGTGATCTCTGTCAAATAAATAAATAAAAAATCTTTAAAACAAACAAACAAACAAACAAAACAAACAAAAAAACCAAGCAATTGACATTGTGGCAATCCACAGCTCTTATTCAAATGTCTCTAGCTAGTTGTATGAGCACTTTGTGTGTGTGTGTGCATGCGCATCGGTGTGTGTGTGCACTGCCCTGTGAAAATTCTGTTTGAGATTAGTATTGAACACCTACATTATGTTTCAGGTTTCTACCTGTTGTTTATTGCCATCGTGTTTATAAGAGCAAAAATCTTGGAAACATCTTAGAGTCCTATAATGTGGCATTATTTACAAAAATTAAGATTCATTCTAAACAACAATAATATACACATATATTTAATGCTGTGGAAAAATGTATATAGAACATATTAATATCTCGTATTGTCATCATCAAACACAAAAAATTAGCAAGTCCCCATTTTTGTTCTTATGACAATAACAAAACATAAAGGAGAGAAATAAAAAATTAATAACCCAGAATTACATATTTCCTCTCTTATTTTGTTTCTCCAAAAGCTTAATGATAAACATGAGTAATAAAAAACAGTAACACACATTAAAGTTTTAATCTCTTTGCTTTGTCTGTTCAACTACATATTTCAATTTACTTGAGAACAGACTACCAGACTTAATTATATCCCCCAACTTGGTGATAGAAGTAATTGGATATATCCAATTTCTTTTGTTCACAAAAGCTAAGAACACATTTTTATAGCATGACCATATTTTACCATTAAGTTATTTCTTTGTGAATATATATACTTAGTATGTGTATATTCCTTAAAGTCTGAGGGATATTTTTTAAAAGACATACTCAAATACTACATAGTATAATTCTCTTTATTCAATAAGAACTCAAAAATTACTTTTTGAGTAACATTAGAAAACGTAGCAATGTACAGCTTCTCCTCAATAAGATTTCAGAATTTTAAAGGCAGGAATTGGTTTGCATCTTTATGATATTTTTCATTTAATACTAATATCAATACTAATAATAGGACATCATTATCATCATAAAAGCTATCATTTATGAAGTATTTACTATGTTCCAGGAATTGAGCTAAATGTTATATTCATGATATCATTTAAATTTCACAATAATTACTATCCCCCTTTATATATGAGGAAATGAGCATCAGTGATATTAATTGGCTGTCCAAAATCAAACTGTGGGTACTCACAACTAGAACTGAAGCTAGGCTAATCTCAGTCCAGATTCTGAGATGTCAATGAGGAAGCTATATCATATCTCTTAATAGAACAGGCACTCTAAAACATTTATCAAATGAATGAGTGAATATAAAAGTGAGAAATTAATGCTTATTATGTGTCATATATAAATGAATTGACTCTCAGGTTTTAGGAAGTAACCAAACAGGAGAGAATACAGTGAATAAAGTTTAGCAATAGAAGTAAAATCACCAAATCAAAATCTATGTATTCAGAGCATATGAATATTAGAATATTGGTTTTTTTGCTCAGCTGATTTCCTTTGCCTCTAATTCACAGAATGACCCAACTGGAGACTTTTTGTCAAAAAATAGACTCATGACAAACATACAGATGATTATGAGTTAATCAAAAAGACTGTCAGTTTTCTGTATTCAAATTGATAAATTGATGGGTAACTGAAATGATCAGACATACCACAGCATAATTATTCTTAAGTAACTTAACTGAAGATAAAAAACTTATTTTTCATAAATATTTGTAGAGACTATTTATGATTAAGGGTTGATTCCTAGTAGTTCTCTTTTTAAAAAGTAAGAATAATTCTAAGATAGTGTATGTATAGTGTATAGTTTGGCTAACTCTGTAGTCCAATTTGAAAGCATGAAAAATATAAAGGATTGCTTCTGTCTTCATAGAGAAAATAAAATTCTATTAGAGAATTGGATTTAGGCCCTGTTTTTGATCACTTAAGTTATAAAATAAAAAGTGTTTATAAAACAGAAAATAAACACAGTAACTCAACAAGCTTCATAACACAATATTTTAAACCGTAGTCAGATTTTTCACTAGTAACAAAGTAGGGGAAATGCTATATGACACTATGAACTCAGAAAAATCAGGGACTTTTTGTATATATCTTTAAATTTTAGTGTCCAACAAAGTTTTGGACAGAGAAAATAAGGTGCTTAGGAAATATTCATAGATTGAAAGACTGCATTCTAGACAAAATCGAAGATGTTTGTAACTGTGAAATTCATAAACTTGAAATATTGAAAACTACCTAAATTATTCAATAACAGAAGAATGATTAAACTGCAATAATATTATGAGTCATAAAAACCAAATGGAAAATTTATATCTGAAAAATACCATAACACACATGAGGAATTCAACATATGGATTTAGCAGCAGATTAGAAAAGTTGGAGAAGTGATGATCTGAGAAACAGGTCAAAAGAAAATATCCACACAAAAGCTTAAGGAAACAAAGTGTGGAAAATACAAAATAGAGCATAAGAAACATAGAGTTTAGAGTTAAAAAGTTTTTAATACACATTTCATTAATGTTCCTTCAGAGAAGAGAGAGGAAATGCAGCTGAAACAGCATTTGAAGAAACAATTGCAGAGAATCTTCCAAAACTGATAAAATACAGTAAGCCACTGATTCAAACCCTAAAACCCCTAAGTATTATGAATACAAAACAACAAAACAACAACACCAAAAAACAAAACAACAAGAACAACAACAACAACAACAACAAAAACACTAGGAAAGCATAGTAAAAACCAAATGCAAAGAGAAAAACCTTAAAAGTCAGCAAGAGAAAAACAGCATTGCCTTCAAAGGAGCAATAAGACTGATACATGACTTCTCAGTTAAAATAAGACAAACCATAAGTGACTCTTAATCTCACAAAACAAACTGAGGGTTGCTGGGGGGAGGGGGTTTGGGAGAAGGGGGTGGGATTATGGACATTGGGGAGGGTATGTGCTTTGGTGAGTGCTGTGAAGTGTGTAAACCTGGTGATTCACAGACCTGTACCCCTGGGGATAAAAATATATGTTTATAAAAAATAAAAAATTTAAAAAAAAAATAAGCAAAGTGGAAGCCAAAGACAATGGAATGATATTTTCAGTATGTTCTGGAAAAAAAAAATAGTTGACAACCTAGAATTTCACACTCAGTAAAAATATGAAAATGAGAATTTGGAAATGAACTGTGTGTGTGTGTGTGTGTGTGTGTGTGTGTGTGTCTGTGTGTCTATGTCTGTGTGTGTATTTAAGATAATTTAAAACAGAAAGAATTCATAAGCAGCAGACCTATGGAAATATTAAAGGATGCTCCTGAAACAGAAGGAAAATTATTCTTGATGGAAGTCCAGAGATACAGAGAGAACAACAGGAAGTTTAAAAATGTGGCTCAGACTAAATGAAAACTGACTAAAGAAATAATAATTATGATGTTTTGTGAGGTTTAAAATATATATAGAATAAATATACATCAGCCTTTTTTCAGAAAGTAGATATACAAAAATAGGAGTTTCAAGGTCCTTGAATTACCTGAGAAGTGGTAAAAAAATTAATTTCTATTAGGTGTTGATAGGTCAGGAAGTATGTGTAATCTCTAGAATAATCACTAAAAGAATAGTAAAACAATGTATAACTAACAAGATAGTTGGGAGGAAGGGAATAAAATAATATAAAACGCTCAATGAATCCAAGAGAAGGCAAAAAGAGAGAGAGAGAAAGAAAGCGGGACATAGAATATATTGAATACATAAAAATCAAATAGTAGCATGTTAGATTTAATATCTAACCCCCAAATCACTGATTATGTTATAGGTAAATGGACTAAATACTTCAATTAAAAGACACAGGTTATGGGCACCTGGGTGGCTCAGTGGGTTAAAGCCTCTGCCTTCTGCTCAGGTCATGATCTCAGGGTCCTGGGATCAAGCCCCGCATCAAGCTTTCTGCTCAGCGGGGAGCCTGCTTCCCCTTCTCTCTCTGCCTGCCTCTTTGCCTACTTGTGATCTCTGTCTGTCAAATAAATAAATAAAATCTTAAAAAAAAAAAAGACACAGGTTATAACACTACATTAAAAAAAAAAACTATAAGCTTTCACACTCCTTCAATGTAAAGATCAAATTAGAAAGTAAAAGGATACAAAAATACATCATGCAAACCCTGACAAAAAAACGAAGATCACCATATTTAATATGAGACAAAATAAACTGTAGTCAAAAAAATTACTAGAGATAAAGAGGATCATTCCATAGGAGCATAAGGTTTAATTCATCAGAAAGATAGTAAAATTCTAAAATTATATGCACTCAATAAATAGCCTCAAATTACAGAAAAGAAATATTTATAAAATTAATAAAGGGAGAAATAGACAATCATACTGGAAGATTTTAACCATATTTATCTCAGTAAATGAACAGGCAGACAAAATATTATAAGTATATACTGAAAACACATTTATCAAGCTTGACTTAATTGACATATATAGAACACTGCACCCCCCAGACTACAGAATACATATTCTTTTCAAGTACATGTGGGTCATTTATAGAAATTGTCCAGATATTGAGTGGACCATAAAGCAAATCTCAATAATTGGCAGAGTTGAGAGCATACCAAAAATGTTCTTCAACCACAATGAATTCATCTAGAAGTCAATAACATACATACAAACCAGAAAATGTTTTGGAAAATTAAGAAATAAACTTCTCAATAAGTCATGGGTCAAAATTATAATAAAATGGAAATGATAATGAACATATGACATTAAAATTGGTGGAATGAAGCTAAAGCCATGCTTAGAGGAAAGTGTATATCCTTAGATGTATATATCAGAAAAAAGAAAGGTTGAAGAATTCAGTGAAAATGGGCCTTGCATAAGGTAGGGTTGATCAAGCAACCCAGCATAACCCAAGTACCCAGTACATCTGGGTCTGGATAGGAACACGGAGGTTCTGCCTAAAGAATACAGTGTGATGGGTCTGCCAATTGATGTTTCATTTAACTTAGTAGGAAATGGGTAAACACTGAAGAATTGTGAGTCAGTAAGTGAGATGTTCAGAGTCATACTTTAAAAGCATATCACCAGGGAGGAGAGTTCAGGATGAACTAACTGCCTTCTCCCTGAAATACACTCATCACTCTCTCTCTACTGTAGTGATTGGTGTAATACCTCCCTTCCCTGTTAGATTCTATGGGGGCAGTTCTGTGAGGCAAGAAAGTATATTTGTCTGCAGTATTGTATCCCCAGTGCCGAGAAGGCTACTTGGAATATAGACAATGCTCAATAAGTATTCACAAAATAATAAAGGATGAAAGAAAGGAAAAATAGGGAAATCAGAAAACCATTGTTATAGGTACAGTTTTGGATTGACATATGAGTAGATCATAAAATTATTCAACAGTGAGGATCTTGAATACACATATGAATGATCAGATTAGTTTCATTATTTCCATTAATTGTACTACTTCATTCATTCATTCAACAATCTCATATTGAGTATCCACTACATACTACATTATGTTATGATCCTGGAGGTACAGATGTTAATAAAACAAAAGTTCCTGCTAAAATGGAGCTTATATTCTAATGGGACAACTCAGACAGTAAATAATTATGTATACAATAGGCAAAGTACCTTGAAGAAAAATAAGGCAGGGAGAGAGCAATGGGTTGTGAGCATGCAAGGCAAACCTGAGACATTGCCAGGAACCCAGGCTGGCTGAAGAAGACGAATGGTGGGGAGAATGGTGTTCAGAGAGGTACCATGGGCCTGGGAAAGTAGGACCATGTAGCATATAGTAAAGGCATGGGCTTCATTCTAAAGGAAATAAAAAGTCATTAGATGATCTGAAGCTGAGGACTCTCAAGATCTGACTTACGAATGCAAAAGGGTCACTCTGGCCATTAAGTGGAGAATGGATTGTCAGGGAACAAGAGTTAAAGGAGGTAGACAAGTTAGGACATTAACCTACAATTGACTTGACTGCTTGAACTCTGCTTTCATCCAATTCCATATATCACCCTAACACTTCCTCCACCAAACTCCTCCTTGTCCATCCACATTACTCAAATCTAGAACCTCATTATCTGCTACTTTCACTATTATGATACTGTATAGACATTCTAGTTTGGGGGCGACAAGTTTGAAGACTGTAGGAGTAGAGTTTCCGTTCCAACATTGACTAGCTTTATAGACAATGCTGAATAAAACAGAAAGATAAATAGTACATTATAAAATATAGAAATTAAGCAGCCTAGTTGAAGGTTTGGGCAGTAAGTGAGAACAAAAATTATCATAAAATGCTTATTTGAAAGCTTCTGATAATTCTGAATTAATGCACATTTATGGATATAAACCTAATCTTTTGGAATGTTTGATTTGGACTTTGTTTCAAAGAAACAGATGCAATTCGATTATTTGTTTGCTTTATTTTGATTCACAGAGAGCATATGGGAATTCATTTAAAAATACACCAAAACACAAACAGATAACAGTATTTGACTTTTCTAATTAAAAAAAAAAAAAGAATTATAAGCATATGTCTGCATCTCTGGAATACAAAATAATTTTGTGTTCTTAAATACAACACCAAAGTCTTGTATATACTATAAAAGAGTTAAAGGCCAGCGCTTCAAGCTGAGCATTTCAATAGCTAGGAACAGAAATTTAACCTAATAAGGAGGTTTTATTCCTAAAAAGTATTATTAGATTTAGTGAGTATCATTTTCCTTAATTGGTAAGAGTTCTAGAAATAAGAATTTGAGTGTAGCAATTTAAACAGTTTGCTTTCCTTAAAAAGACAGTGTCTATTATCAAAACTGACCCGGGGTGCATTCCGAGGCTCAGTTGTTAAGCATCTGACTCTTGATTCACATCATGATCTCCGGGTATTGAGACTGAACCCTGTGCTGGGCTCCACAACGGGCATGGAGCCTGCTTAAGATTCTCTCTTCCTCTCCTCCTGCCCCTCTTCTACCTGTCCCTCCCTCTAAAAAAAACTAAAAACAAAAAACAAAAAAATGACCCATACATTCATTGTCTCTACAAAAACTGTGTGGATATATGATGAACAAAATGAGAAGAATGATCTAAGCAGAAGACGGTTACAGATTCTGTCAACTATATGCAAAACTACATAAATTATTTAACAGAGTAATAAATCATATGCTATTGAATATTCAAGAAAACCAGAATATGACTTTCAATTTTTAATATGTGGTTTTTTACAGTTTATAATTATATAGACATGATCATCATTTGTCTGCTTAAAGAACTTCTCATTATTATTAATTTACCTTTCTTTGAAAAGCAGGAGACTGTAACATAGTTCCTTTAGCTAGTACATCTCAAAATTGTTATTGAGAAAAAAACTTTGCAGAAAAAAGCATGTAATTTCTTTCAAGCTTCATTTCTTCTAGTCTATAATGGATACAAAAAGAAGGCCTTATAAAAACTGACCACTGCAGTATGGTTTGGATTTATATTCTCTTGGAAAAGTAAATACAACTACATGAATACCATATACTCAATGTTTATTACACACCAATTATAGCCAGACTTAATTATACTAGAAGAATTGATTTTATAGCAATTGTAAAAATGTAAATAAGGCCTTAAAAGTGATTCAGGAATTATATTTTATAAAAGAAGCTTTGATTTTAATTTAAACAATTCTCTTAGGGTATGATCTGTACTATACAGAATGTTTGCTTTTATTGCCATTGAAATAATAGTGATATTTCAGGAAAGCAGGAGACAGAAACACCTGTTTCTTATTAAATTACATTGCCTAATGATTATAACAACTTTATGCACTAGATTAATTTTAAAACATAAATATTACAATATTTAAAAGTTTAAATTAGATGGAAATCTATTTAAAAAGTAGCAGTGAAAAATGTGAAACAAAAGAGAGCATATTCTTACCTATTTTAGTTCAAATATTCCTACTAATAAAGCATGTATCAAAAGTATCTACATTAAAAATATTTTTCATAACATGTGTTGATTTTTATCCTATTATATTGTAAATCTAATAATCAATTACTGAAATTTGGAAAATAATAAAGAACAATTTAAAACTCAGTAACAGCTGTCAATATTTGGATATATATTTCTTCAAGTCACCTGCCTATCTGGTTAGCTATCAATTTATCTTTACCTTTATCCATATAAAATCAGGATAATACTAAACATGTTTTAGAACTTGCTGTGTTGTTAGTAACAAAACTCAGGAGACAATTAAAGTACATTTTAAATGAGAAAAATCAAAGGACTTCTAAATTTATGTTCTTTTTTGAAAGAGTGAAGTACATGCCAAGTTGAGTCATGAAGAGAAATGTCAGTGTGATCCACGGCAGCTGCTTGCTTCCCTGGGAAGGAAGGGCCCGCTTAAGAGTCCAGTAGCTAGCAACCCCTCAGCGCTCCACAAAGTCACTAGTGGGAAAAGAACAAAGGCCTTTCCAATGCAACTAACACAGATGTGCCCAAAGGCAAACTGTCAGAAACAGTTAAGATGACAGCTACTCACAGTTCATTATTTCCTTCTCACAGGTCACTGGGTGACAAGCTGGGTCAGTGTGCTTTGTCGGCTGTCCCAGTCCTTCCCCACCCCCTATTCAATTTGAATAAGGTAAAGGGCTCCATCAGATAAACTAATGTAAACAAACACATTCCAGACACTTAAAGATGCCAGAATATGGCATTTATCTTATTTTTGGACCAAACTTAGAATTAAAGGTACACACAACTCAGTTTATCCAAGCAAGAAGATAACCACATTTCTATATCTCACGGATAGAGGCAGAAAAAACATTTTAAATGTTGATAAATAAACAAGAAAATATAATCTATCGTGAACTAAGAACTTTAAAGACCTCACACAGTAAGAGATTTTCCTTTTTCTTCAATAGGAAAAATAATTTTTTCCACATTACAAAAATAATAAAAAATGAAGATAAATAATCAGACTGCTTTCCACAAATGTTTGAAGTGTATATTAAATTAAATGATTCCGTAGATGGGAAAGCCTGGCCTGCAGATTTGTGGTGATTGTCATAGGTTTTTTTTAAGAATATAATTCAAAATAATGTACCCATCAAAATGGCAATAGTCCAATCAAATGTTTATGATGTAATACACATAAAATTTTAGTGATAAAGTGACTATTCAATATGACAACATTCTGTTATAAAATCATTGGAATAACTACTATTAGGAATGAAGAATAAAACAGTGGTTAAGAGCATGGTCTATAGATCCAAATGGTTGTGGGTTTGAATCCCATCTCTCCCATCTCCAGCGGTATAACTGGGCACATTACAAAATCAGTCTGAGCCTCAGTTGCTGTATCTTTATGAATTTTAAGAGTCCCTCCACCTTCAGATTATTGTGATAGTAATTAAATTTACCACATTGTTATAAGAATAAGTACTTTCACTAGCAGTTGACACATGGTAAGTATTCAACAAATGACAGCTGTTAGTTACCTATCACCATATTTAGTAGATACAAAGCTGAACTGAACCACCATTCAAAGTGGGAAATACCTTAGCTAATCATGAGAGGTTATAGTCACCTTATTAGAAAAAGATTTTTAAAAATCTCTAATCCATTCAAGTGCAAGCTTTGTAAATCAGTAAATCTAGGTGGTTGGATTCAACAAGAAATGGGTTTACAGTCTCCTTTTGTATTTTCAACTTCTTATGTAGTCATCACTGTAAGCTGCATATATTGACATATCTATTATTATTCCCTTTCTAAACTGTTCCACTTTATTTAAAGGTCCCTCTCCAAGATATCCAGTCAAAGTAATAGGTCCCATTTGAAAGGCTAAAGATTTGGAATAATCACTAAGACAAGAACATGAATGGTTAGGCAGAATAATGTAGAGGTTAAGTAAAAGACTTTGGGCTCAGATAGGCCTGCCTTAAATTACTACCTGGAAGGCCTTTAGTGAAGTAACTTAATCTCTCTGTGCCTCAATTTCCTTATCAGTAAAAAAGAGATGAATACCTCTGTTTTACATACTGCATAGGCTATTGGGCAATAATGCACATAAAGCACTTAAGCAAAGTTAGTATACGTTATTAAAAATGAATGTTGACTTTCATTTTCACATATTTATATGCCACTAACTACCAATCTTTCTGTCTTTCCCCAAATTTGGCAACTTGTGGTTCTCTCCTTCAATGGCTACTGCTAAGGAAATACAAACATGTATATCTCTGTATCGTTTATTTTTTTCAACTATATGTTCTTTCTCCAGATTATTTGCTCATTAATGGCTTTTATTCTAAAATTCCATTTCTTTCTCCAATTTCTACAACTCATATAATTTCACAGTATTCTTTTATTTTTATAATGAATTTATTCTATATTTTTAAAAATTATCATTGATAAAGGCAAGAAAATGTAAAGTCCTCTCTTAAAGCTGTGATAATATAATGCACCAATTATCTTATATCTGGACTGCCTGTAAACCTAACAAGACAACCTAAGGTTCAAAGTAATCAATATGCCAAATTCAGTACCATGTTCTAATTTTGCCCAACAATTCCTTCCAAAATGGGAGGAAAGTAATTGCTCTAAGTACTTACTCTCTACTCAAAATAACTTTCTTAAGGAACAGAAAGAAGGAGAGAAACTGAAATTACCTCTATTATGGTAAATTGTGGGGGTGGAGAGGAGAATGAGGATAAATCCCTGTAGGTTGTAGAAAAAAAGAGGACTAGAGAGTTGCTGTCGCCTGAGACACAAATCCTGAGGGATGCTCACTAAGATAAGGACCCTGGGAATTTTCTTCTGAAATAAAATCCCAAACATATTCAATCCCTATTGATTAAAAAATCACAAATCTAACTGCAACCTCTATTAAAAACTATTTTCGACTCTACTTGCTTTTAGCACATTTTCACAGACTACTCATTGAGTGCTTACCACATTCCTGGAAATTTAAAGACCTGCAATTCTAACAACTCAAACAAGTATTATGTTATGTTAACTGATGTTAACTGCTTTGTTGCTTGTTTTTCTGTTTGTATTCTGGGGACTTTTTTGGCTTGCCTAATACAATATGCCTTTCTCCCAATATTCCATCTTCAGACTGTACTGCTTCAGGGCAGATACAATCACAAAATACAGAAGACAAATTCCTCAACCTCCCAATGCCCTTGACCCTCAGAGAAAATACTTCCAGGATGGGGAAGGAGGGAGTCATAGAGAATTAGGTGAGTTATCACTGGATTCCCTGTACACTGACTACCCCCCTACCCTAGCCTGTACCTCCTGGGACCAGGGCCAGCAGGAGACAAAAATGGAAGTTCCATACAGGTTTCAGAAATCGGGAAGCAGCAGGAACCCGTGCCTCCTTGAGTAGTACCCAGGATAATGACAAGCCCCCTCATGCTCTCAAAAAGCGTAGAGTAGAAATGGCTGTCTAGTGAGTCTAGGAAGGCCAACAACAGTCTCATAAAACTATATTTGTTTCCCAGTGGTCCAGTTTTCCCTGAATTCCTGTTTTACGTGAAAACTTCAAAGACTGCTCTCAAGGGCCTTCCATTCAAGTGACCTGAACAGAAAGGACTAGCTGGACTGCTGTGGCTTTGTGGCCCTGTTGTGGGGTGTCAGAGAGTTGAGAATCTTATATATGATTAAAAAGTAAGTAGCAGGAAAGGAAACTAGAACTTAAGTTTTTGTACAGGCCTGGGATATTCTCAGACTATGATACAGCAAGGTACTAAATTTGTTCTTTTGTTCATCTGTGCCCTATCTTACTCAAAATAATGAAACCAAAGTGAGGTTTAGAAAACAGGCAATAAATTGAAAAGTCACTTTTATTAAGAGGAAAAGAAAACGTTTCCCTCCTGTTAAAATCTCAGGCAGGAATATATAATTTAAGAATTTAAGAGCTTTTAATTGAAATAAAAGCTGTTACGTTGTGTACCTTAAACTTACACAATGTTTATATGTCAACTCTATCTCTATAAACCTGGAAAGGTTCTTAAAAAAGAAATTAGAAGTTGTCATTTTTTTCTTTCTCAATGCAACTGACATTTCTATCTATAGTTAGAATATTTAAAGTTAGGAATTCTCTTGAGCATTAGAAAGTACAGTATGAATCATATTACTCCTTTAAGAGTACTTCAGTCAATATTTAACTGCCAAAAATTACGATACTAAAATTAAAATTTGTAATGTCATTTTGTGATTTATAACATCAAACCAAACAAAATAACACTACTACTAATAATAAACATACCTTTAATTTTCCAATTAAATAATGAGGATCAGAGAAATAGTTTCTATTTTCCAGCCAAGAGTGATTTTCATTTGGTTAGCAAACCACTGGTTAGTCTTATTCTATAGAAATTACATCAATTTTTAAAATTATCACTTCTAAAGACCATCCAATGTGCATTTATCCTCAGGCCTAAATATAATAATCTTGCCACAAAACACAAAAAGGATTGTCTATATGGGTCTGATGTTCTTAAAGATCTCTTGGTATTTTCACAATTGGATACATGTTCAATATCACTTTACTTACGTTATTTCAGAGCATTTTAGTGAGAACCCAGGAGAACAGCCCTTCTGAGTACACTTAAAACAATATCATACATCAAACTTTAATGAAATACACATAAATGTCACCTCTCTTCATCAAATGTGACCCGAAAACGACAGTGCTTGCAAGCCAAAGGGCTTTTGAGATATTTCAATAATCTTCAAGAAATCAATCTTACATGAAACTGAAGGAAAACATCGAATGTCATTGAGCAATAAAGCTCCATTCTGTCAGTGCCCTACCTCTGAGCAGAAGCCTTAGGATGTTTCTCTTCCAGTTTCCTCACCAGTGCCACTGTCAGCTGCCTTGTCTCCCCAAGAGGACCTTCTGGCATTAAATGGGTGTCTGAAGGCTCTGGCAGTTCCTTCAGACCAGGGATGCTAGCACATTCTTGTAGAACCTAAGAAATGAAATATAACAATACTGTACCTAATTTCATTGAGTGGATATATCTAAGCTACATATGCCTCAAATTTAACATTACATTTTTCAGGCTTCCTCCAGTCTTCCTCCTTTGGCACAGAAATCATTTGTATGTGACCAGACGAAAAGCCATCAGTCCTAACAAAAGCTACAAGGTCATCCACTATTTAATAAAATAATGTTTATATGAGTATATATAGATGTTTACATAAATATAAATGTGCATACAGATATTTATATTATGTGTATGATTTTAAACAGTATCGTTAAGATGTGAATTTGTGCTTGTCTCTTGAAAACAACTTGAACATTTTCTTTTTCAAAATACATTTTAGAGATCTATTTCTGTCTTGCCTCTGGCTCACTACACTGACCTCTTCTGCTAAGCTGCTACCATGTTCCTGATGAGTTGTAGTCCGGGCACCACGGTGAATGTGATACTCTGTCTGAGTCATATCCACTTGTGCGGTGAGCTCCTCTAGGTAGGTCAGAACAAACTGTGGATAAACCTGTAGGAAAGGAAAAAAAAAATAGAAGTATACTAGCCTTGTAAGTAACAGCCAATAATCTATACAACGGGAAGGATGGGAGGATAAATTAAATTCATAGCAAAAAGATCTGACTACTAAAATACACCTTGTTATCTATTTCAGATCAAAATCAAGCCAAATAACTTTAATATCGGGATTTTCAGTTAGTTGTTTAATCCGATGAAGTTTAACTAGATTGCTAATCTTCACTCTTAGATAGATGATAATATTAAAATACAAAAGCCATCTAATGTAATAATAATAGTATCTAAGATTTATAGTTATTTTCACATACAATGTGCAATTGTTGTATTGTCTTGGAATAGTCCATTCTGCTCTAGAAGACAAGAAAACAAATGGGATGGGTGAAATTCATTAGCTGCATTAACCATAAATAAGTAAGTTAGTAAACTGAGGAGTATCAGACACAAAGTAGAGAACATAAATCTATGAACACAGATAGAAAGGGGGGGGCAAAAACAAGCATTTAATAGTCATGATTTGCTAAATAACAAATGAACAACAGATACCTATGACACATGGGTATAAATGAAGCACCTGAGACACACAATAATTGTGAGATCTTTAATTGGCCACCTATTGCCGACTCTGATTTTGGATTTTCACCAAATAAAATGCATAGCTGCCCATCAGGCTAAACGCGGAGCGTAGCTATTGTCCAAGTATACTAGCCAACAAGCTCTCTTACGGAGCAAGTATGTGTTGTTTCCTCAGACACCTTTAATATGTTGGGCTCCCTTGTTCAAATTTCCACTCTGGTCCTTGTAACCACATCATCAGCAGGGAAGGCTGATACAACAGAGAGGGGATATATCAACTTTGCAGAGATTCAGGTATTATGACTCCTTAACACACACCTTAAGTGTGTTTACCTAGCCCACCTCTCTTCCTATATATTTTGCATCATATTTGCAATTGATTGAATAAACTGTGATCTGAACATTTTATTTGGCCTGTGCACCTTTCTGTTCCATGAAATCTATGATAGCCTATCTAGGAGCTTACTTGGAGACTATTATTGCATCAGAGCAATTTCCACATAAAAATATATTTACATTTTAATCCTTGCTACAGCCCTTTGAAATGGGTACTATTATTTTGCCCATTTTAAAGATAAAGAAACAGACAATGGGAGGATAAGAAGCTTGCTTACTAGCCCATAAAACTTAGACGCCCTGCCTCAAGTATCATATAAACTTCTTTTTTGAAGTGTAGAACAAAAGTTTCTACCAAAAAAAAAAAAAAAGAGAGAGAGATAAGAGATGTTCAGGGGGTAATCAAAAGGCACTAAAATCCTTATATTGCTCTGGAAAAAGAGCTACTGAATAACCTTAAACTTTTTTTTAGAAACTGTATAACTAAATATACATGTTAAAAGTGTAAGGGGCTCCAGAACCTTAAATGCATATTACTCAGTGAAAGAAGCCAACCTGAAAAGGCTACATATTATATGATTCCAACTACATGACATTCTGTAAAAGGCAAAACTGTAGACATAGAAAAAAAAAAAAAAAAGAAAGGCAATTGCCAGGGGTTAGGAGGAAGAAAAAAATGAATAGGCAGAGCACACAGAATTTTTAGGGCAGTGAAACAATTCTGCATGATACTATAATGGTGAAAGAATGTCATTATACATTTATTCAAACCCAAATATATAACACTATGAGTGAATCCTAATGTAAACTATGGATTTGGGGTCATAATGTGTCAATGTAGATTCATCAACTGTAACAAATAACTACTCTATGGGGCATGTCAATAATGGGTGAGGTTTGTACATGTGTAGGGAAATGGGGTATATGAGAACTCTTTTTTCCACTCTATTTTGCTATGAATGTAGAGCTGCTCTAATAAATGAAGTCTATTTTAAAAAATGTAAAGAACTTCACCAAAAGCACACGTGACAAAAGAAAAATAGTTAAATTATACTACATCAAATTTTAAAACTTTTGTGCTACAATGTCATCAAAAAATAAAAAGGCAACCGACAAAATAGGAGAAAATATTTGCAAATCATGTCTGTTAAAAAGGATGTGTATACTGAATTTGTAAAGAACTCTTGAAATTCAATAATAAATAAATAATAAATAACCCAATTAAAAAATTAGCAAAGAATCTGGGTAGAAGATAGTTCTCCAAAGAGGGTATACAAATGGCCAACAAACACATGTAAATGACATGGCTCTGTGACAGTTGTAAATCCCTTGTTTTCACGCTTAGCGTCCTCTAACAGGTAAAGATATTTTATCTAAGTTTACTTCGGAGGCATGTTTCCCTCTTATTGGAAGAAGGCATACTTGGAACATGGGAGACTTCCATATTTATCCAATGAGATGGATGAGGCCATGCCCTAAAGATAGAGCCATGATATATCTGAATATTCTGCTAGACATAGCAGCAGCAAAGACCAAAACAAGAGAAAAAAAAAAAAAAGCCATGGGCTTTGCTTCTTAGAGTAAACAGTCTAACTAAGGTGGCAAACATACACAAGCAACACAGAGTGACAAGTTCTATTTTTCATCCTCCCACCACGTATTTGGAGAGATTTACAAATTGTCCTGGCATTTTCCCTTTGGAATCATTCTAAACTATTTCTACTCCAGGTAATGACTATTCTAACATTTTGATACCAAAGTTCTTCAACATTCTCTACTCTAAGAACCAAATTATCTTGATCTCTAACCAGGCACCTACCAATTCAATACTCAGACCACCAAAATAAACAACTTCCTCCTCCAAAATCTGGAATTCTAATCTTCTCTTCTGGGGAGTCATCAGCCTAATCTTTGGACTTTTTCTTCCTTCCAGTGCATCTGCACATCATTCCAAATTGATATCTAATGTCTTAACCCTCGTTATTTCTCAAGCCCCTCAGCCCTTTGGGCTTCATTGTATTCTTCTCATTTGACTCCACTTTAGCCACAGTTTTATTAAACTGAAGATAGTTTAATAATTTGTATAACAATAATTGGATAAAAATAATGTATTTACTAAAACATCTTTGATCACATCATTCCCACTTTAAAAGCTTTAACTAATACTCCCAGTACACACTGATTAACAGTACTGTATTATTCTAGTTTCAAATTCCAGCTGTGCCATTTTCCAGCTTTGGGTGTTAAGTTCTACTCTCTTGAGGGAGAAGTTTTCTATGAAAACTAAGAATCTTCTTGAAATCTCATGCTGACCAATATTACCCTCAGGATACAGTGATAACTCTCTGGTTGCTAAAAGGGATCTCATTTCCTTGTGATATTTTCCCAACCATAGGTACATTAGAAAGTCCACATATTTGACTGAACCTGGGACTCCATAGGAAGACTCCTATCCTCATGAAAAATGCAGCAAGCAGGTCTGCAGAATCTCTCCTAGAATATTTTAAACTCTAGATGATCTATCTCCTCCTGGTCAGTACATGATCAGGCATATTTTTAAAAAGTGATTCTTTTTTTCTGATTACAAATGCTTTTTACAGAAAACTTAGAAAATACAGAGAAATTTAAAGGACATAATTATTCATCTCCCTACTACCTGTTTTATGTAGAAATTTCCAGTTTTGCTTCTACACACAGACAATACAGTACAAATAAATGTTTTATCTGATTTTTCTCTATCACATTAGCATTTTCCTCTGTCATCATCAATTATTCTACATTACTTATAATATCAGCATATAGTATACATAATAAATATATACCATTTTTGTACAATCTCACTGTTGATTGCTTCACCTGTTTTCAATTTTCACTATTACAAAGCTCTAATAAAAACCCTTAAAGATACATTATAGTACATACTATTAATTAATTCCTTCAGGTAAGTTGCTGTAACTATAATTTCTGAATCAAAAGGGATATGTATTTTTATAGATTTTGATAAATATTGCTAAACTGACCCTCAGAAATATTATCCTGATCTCCTATATAGCACCCAATGTTCCCTACCTCCTAGTATTCATACCCTTGTCTGGTCCCTTCTATATTATAGCAGGATTGATATATGTGGCCCAATGTGATGCCAGAAGTGTTGTTACATCACTTCTGAGATTAGGTTATGAGAGACCCTGTAGCTTCCATTTTGTTTTCCTGTTACATGGGAAATCTGCTTCTAAGCATACTTACATTGCTGTTGACAAGAGGCTTCAGTTCCTTGGTATATGGGTATATTTATACATAATAAACAGAATGTTACCCACCCATCAGAAGGGGTGAATACTCACTATTTACATCGGCGTGGATAGAAATAAGTCAATCAGAGAAAGACATTTATGGTATGGTTTCACTCATATGTGAAATGTTAAGGAACAGCTCAGAGGATCATAGGGGAAGGGAGGGAAAACTGAATGGGAAGCGATCAGAGAGGGAGACAAACCATGAGAGACTCTTGACTATAAGAAACAAATTGAAGGTTGCTGGAAGGGAAGTCGGGGAGGGAATGTGGTAATCAGATGATGGGCATTAGGGAGGGCATGTGATGTGATGAGCGCTGAGTGTTAAATACAACTGATGAATCATGGAATTCTACATCTGAAACTCTACATCTGAAACTAATGAAGTGCTATATGTAGGCTAATTGAACTTAAATTAAAAAAAATAAAAGCACATCTTTGATCCTAATCAAATCTCAGATGGCTGCAGTCCTTGCAGACATCTTGACTGCAACCTCAAAAAAGACGTTGAGTCAGAACTATCCAGCTAATCCACTCCCAGATCCCTGGACCACAGAAACTGAGATAATAAATATCTGTTGTTCTAAGTCACTATGTTTGAAGGTAATTTGTTACACAGCAATAGATAATACAAACAAAATACCAAAAAAAAAAAAAAACCCACAAATATAAATACAAAAAAAGGAAATGTACATGTTTGTTTTCTCACACTTTCATCAACATTGGATATTCCTAGTTTTATATCTACTGATATTTAACAGGAAGAAAATAATGTCTCATTATTTTACATTTCTTTAATTTCTAGGGAGGCTGAATTTTTTTATTTGGTTTGGCTCTTCTAATTTTTCTTTTGTCATGTATTTCCTTTTCACATCCTTTACCTATATTTCTATTGAAATGTTTATCCTTTTCTACTGCTTTATCAAGTTTATTATATATTAAGTGTACTACCCTATCTCTGACATTTATATTGCAAAGATTTTCCCTGTTTGTCATATTTTTCTATTTGCTCTTCCCTATGCTATTTAAGATTAAGGGGTTTATAAAATTTTATATACTCAAAGTCATTAATGATTAGTCATTTTCCTTATGGATTCTATGTTCTATGCAAATATAGACATTAAGACATTAAATATGTCTACATACTTAGTAAGTAAGTAAGTAGACATTAAGATGTCTACTCACCAATAGTCTGAGTTAGATGCTTTGGGGATTTTTCTTCTTTTATTTTTAAATAAAATTAACATATAGTGTATCATCAGTTTCTGAGGTAGAGTTCAGTGATTCATCAGTCTTATAAATACCCAGTGGTCATTGTATCACATTCCCTCATTAAAGTCTATTACCCCATCAACTCACCCCTGACCCCTCCAAGCAAGCCTCAGCTTGTTTCCTATGATTAAGAGTCTCTTAGCTCTCCCTCTCTGATTTCATCTTTTGTTTTTCCCTCCCTTCCCCTATGATCTTCTATTTTGTTTCTTTAATCCCACATATGAGTGAGAAGATATAATTGTCTTTCATTGACTTATTTCACTTAGCATAATACCTTCTACTTCCATCCACATTGTTGCAAATGGCAAGACTTCATTTTTTGATGGCTGAGTAGTATTCCTGTGTGTGTGTGTGTGTGTGTGTGTGTGTGTGTACCACATTTTCTTTATCCATTCATCTGTTGATGGACATCTGGGCTCTTTTTGTAGTTTGGTTATTGTAGACATTGCTGATATAAACACTGGGGTGCAGGTGCCCCTTTTGATCACCACAGTTGTACCTTGAAGTGCAATTGCTGGGTTTATAACCCAGCATCAGGGTAGCTCTATTTTCAGCTTTTTGAGGAATCTCCATACTATGTTCCAGAGTGACTGCACCAGCTTGCATTTCTGACAGAAGTGCAAGAGGGTTCCCCTTTCACTGCATCCTCGCCAACATCTGTCATTCCCTGACTTGTTAATTTTAACCATTCTGACTGGTGTATAATGATATCTCATTGTAGTTTTGATTTGTATTTCACTGATGCCAAGTAATGTCGAGCACTTTTTCATGTGTTGGCCATTTGAATGTCTTCTTTGCAGAAATGTCTGTTCATATCTTCTGCCAATTTGTTCTTTGGGTGTTGAGTTTGGTAAGTGCTTTATAGATTTTGGATACTAGATCTTTATCTGATGAGACATTTACAAATATCTTCTCCCATTCTATCAGTTGTCTTTTGGTTTTGTCGACTGTTTCCTTTGCTGTGCATAAAGTTTTTCTTTCCTTCATGAAGTCCCAATAGTTCATTTTTGCCCTTATTTCCCTTGCCTTTGGCAATGTTTCTAGGAAGAATCTGCTGCAGTTGAGGTCGAAGAAGTTGCTGCCTGTGTTCTCCTCAAGTATTTTGATGACTTCCTGTCTTTCATTGAGGTCTTTCATCCATTTTGAGTCTGGTTTTGTGTGTGGTATAAGGAAATTGTCCAGTTTCATTTTTCTGCATGTGGCTGTCCAATTTTCCAATACCATTTGTTGAAGAGACTTTTTTCCCATTGGACATTGTTTCCTGCTTTGTCCAAGATTAGTTGACCATAGAGTTGAGGGTCCATTTCTGGGCTCTCTGTTCTGTTCCACTGATGTATGTGTCTGTTTTTATGTCAGTACCACACTGCCTTGATGACTATAGCTTTGTAATAAAGCTTGAAGTCTGGAATTGCGATGCCACAAGCTTTGGTTTTCTTTTTTGCTATTCAGGGTCTTTTCTGGTTCCGTACAAATTTTAGGATTATTTGTTCCAGCTTCATGAGAAAAGTTGATGGTATTTTGATAGGGATTGCATTGAATGTATAGATTGCTCTAGGCAGCATAGAGATTTTAACAACATTCATTCTTCCAATCCATAAGCATGGAACATTTTTCTATTTCTGTGTCTTCCTTGATTTCTTTTTTTTTTAAGATTTTATTTATTTGAGAGATTAAGAGAGAGAGCAGGAATGGAAGTGGGGAGGGTAGAGAAAGAGGGAGAAGAAGACTCCCCACTGAGCAGGGAGTCCAATGTAGGGCTCCATCCCAAGACCCTGAAATCATGACCTGAGGTGAAGACAGATGCTTAACTGACTGAGCCACCCAGGTACTTCCCTTCCTCAATTTCTTTCATGAGCTTTCTGTAGCTTTTTGACGTCAGGTCCTTTGCCTCTTTGGTTAGGTTTATGCCTAGGTATCTTGTGATTTTTGGTGAAATTGTAAATGGGATCAACTCCTTATTTTCTCTTTCTTCTGTCTCTTTGTTAGTGTGTAGAAATGCAACTGATTTCTGTGCTGGGTTAGATGCTTTAATCCAGACTTTCTTCTACATATTTTTATGGTTCTGTGTTAAAGTTTAAATCTTATTTTTTAAGGATTTTATTTACTTATTTGTTAATTTACGTATTTAAACCATAAAGTTTAAATATTTAATTTAGATGGAACTGGTGGATTGTATAAAGGAAGTAATCTAACCTTATCTTTTTAAAATGAATAGAGAAATAGTTAACCTTAAAATCAAGCCAAATAAAAGAAACAAAACTTATTCAAATAAAAACAACATAACAAAATGCAATACTTAAATATTTAAATAATTTAAATTTGTTCATTATTATTATTATCATTAATAACTACAAAGTACCAATTAGCTAGACTCAATATGCCAGAATCTATTGGTAGGTCAGAATCTGTGTTAAATACCCAAAATGTTAGTACTAATGTCTCCCTTTTGCTGATAAATGATGTGAATCTTGCAATAGGCCAAATGATTTGGATAAAACCACACAACCAATAAGTGGTAGAACCAATATTAGTTATTAATATCCTAAACTAATTCTGTCTTTTTTTAACAAATGTAATGAGCTCCATTTATGATCCAGCTACAAATAATTATCAAGTTATTCTTCATTTTAGCCTTAACTAGATGAATATAATTTTGGATGTGACTAAATTTAGATCTAATAAAAATTTCGAAACCTCTAAAAGAATAAAATTCCTCATCAATAGTTTTTCTCTGTGAATTACAATAAAAAAATGAACAGTAATTTTGTTTGGGAATGGAATATTAAAATTTTTAGAATCAAAATCCTTTTAAAAATTATGAATTATTTGCTAGCTACTGTTGGGAATGTACTATTGGGAATAATTAGGAAATTATAAATTGCAAGAAAGGGAGGTAAAAATTATAGAGTAAAAGTGGATGTTTAGGACCTGAATTTGGGGAGAAAAAGAAGAAAATACACTTAAACCTTGGTTCTGCTCTTCTGTGTTTGTTGGTGGGAAGGGTAATACTTATATAGGACAGACTTGTGTTCTTGGATACCAGGAATCAGCTCTGTTTAGGTCTATTTCAGAATGAAGTCCACATGAACAGGTACAGGCCAAAGAGCTGGAAGAATATTTTAATGCAGTCTCAAAATTCTACTTCTAATGAGGTGCCTGGGTGACTCAGTCAGTTAAGCATTTGACTCTTGATTCTGGCTCAGGTCATGACCTCAGGGTCATGAAATTGAGCTCCATGTCAGGCTCCGTACTGAGTGTAGGGCCTGCTTAAAATTCTCTCCTCTCTCTACCATTCTCCCTGCTCATGCACTCTCTCTGTCCCTCTTTCTCTCTAAAAAGAAAAATGGTACTTTTTATTTTTACCAAGATGTATAAGCAGTCTTGGTCTTTCTGTGACTTCCTCTCCACTAACCTAGAGCTTTTGGCCCAGGAATGTGGTAGAGTCAGAAACAGGACAAGAGGAAAGCTGCGGTGAACCTCAGAATGAAGCGGGATAACGGTTGTTTTAAAAATGTTTTGACATTTGATGCCTCTGTCAAATTCCCAGCCTAGAACCAGTGCTAAAACTATACAGTCCTGCCTAAGTTAGTGAGTAGACTGGAATTTTAGCCAGTGTACCAACAAAAAGCTACTCAAAGAAATGGTATTGTGTTAATTTTTAAATTTAAATTGTATTAAAGTTTCTAAATTTCTAAAACAGAGCAGGTCATGTCATTCCAGGACACTAGAGAAATAAAACTATTATTTTTAGCATTCAGGGTTCAATAAGGAGATATAAACACATAGTAATTTGAATAGGAAAAGTTTAATATAAATAATTAGTAGCAAAGGATTAGAGTGTTGGGAAATTGGCAAGTAAGAGTTAACAAGGACACTGAAGAATATGTGAATAGTAGGTACGGAGCAGCCAGTACTGCTAGGCCTGAGACAGAATGCTCAAAGAAGAGGCCTGACCCAAGGCTGAGATCCAAACCACATCAACAAGGGCACAGCCATGGCTCACTGGATGTTGAAGAAGTCCCTGAGGCAGTTCAACTCACAGGATTTACTATAAACCTGCCTTTGGAGCACCAGGAGAAGCTGTCCATGGGGAGGGGCCAAGCTGGTGACATTCCACTATAAAGCCACTCACAAGGAACACGCTCAAGGAAACCATTCGTATGAAGGTGCCCTACACCAATACTCCACTCTGAAGCTCCCTGAGATGGGTGCCTGGTGAAAAATCGTACATCTGGAGCTGAGAGGGACTACCTCGATAACTTCCATGTTCTGTGTTATGGGTTGAATTATGTCCCCCCCAGAGTACATTGCTGGGTTGTATACACATGTTCAACTTCAGTAGTTATTGCCAGTTTTCCAAAGTGCCAATCTCCTCATTTTAATGACTGAGAAAACTTACGTAGGTATCACTTTGATATTTATCGCAGCATTACTCACAATAGCCAAGATATGGAAATGACCTAAGTGCCAGCTGATGAATGGATAAAGATGATGTGATATATACAATGGAATATTCATCAGCCATAACAGAGAAGGAAATCCTGCCATTTGCTATGACATGGATGGACCTTGAGAGCATTATGCTAAGTGAGATTAGTCAGACAAAAGACAAACACTGCATGATATCACTTATATATGGAATCTAAAAGAGCTGAACTCATAGAAACAGAGAAAGGAATGTAGGTAATCAGGGGCTGATGAGGGAATTGAGATATTGTTGACTGGTGTAAATTGGCAACTATTAGATCAATGAGTCCTGGAGACCTACAGTATAGCATTGTGATTATAGTCAACAATGTACTACATACTCAAAAGTTTTTAAGAGAGCAAATCTTAATCTCCACAAAAAAAAGACATAATTATATAATGTGGTAGAGGTGTTAGTGAATACTATGATTTCATATTGCAATAGATAAAAATAACAAAGCAATATGCTGTATGTCTTCAATTTATACAATGTTATATATCAGTTATACCTCAATAAAAAGTAATTTAATTCAATTTAATGTAAAATTAATAGAAAGAAAGAAAAAACCGATGCCCTGAAATGCTAGACTGTATCATAGCAATTAATCGGAAAGAATTATTTTTGGTCTTGGAAAACTTGCATTTTAAAGTCAAACAAAACCCCACAGGAAAGTATTGAGTTAAATTAAGTTAAATTTTAAACTTCTGGGCACAGAGATATATTTGTGCAGCAAAAGCATTTCTTGCTCTCAACAATAAGAATACTTGTAAGAATCTAGGAACAGAAAAATATACGACTAAAAGCTATGACTTACCTTAGAATAAATGCAGCTGTCAGTTCCAAACACCCACTTTTGAGAATTATCTCCTTTATGTCTGTAATGAAAATGTAATTTAGAGACTGACAACTTTTTACCACACTGAAACATTTTCTAGGTTTCAAATGAAAGGATCATTTTCCATATCCTGGCAGGAGGAGAACTGCCCAGACTCTCCCAAGGATTCTACCATTCTATCATCATTGCTGCATCAGCAACTGAAGCCTTCCTTCCCTGAGACAACTGATTTCCTTGGTACCCAAAGTGGTGGTGGTGGTGGTGGTGGTATGTGTATTACACATGACAATAGTGATTAGGAGTTTTAGAGATTAAAGAGAATCAATAAAAATAATATAGAAATTTCTGTCCCCAAAGAAGATCCTCTCTCTATGAGGCAAAAAGAGGCTTAATTAAGGATAAGGATTAAGAGGATAGGATGGAAAAGGATACCATGGAAAATTAGGAACCTTGGGCACCTGTTTCTGAGATGACCAGAAAATTTTATTACAGAATATCAGATTTTCTAAACCAAATATGAGTTAAAAAAAAAAAAGAAGAAGAAGAAAGAAAGAAAGAAAGAAAGAAAGAAAAACTAGAATGTGATTAACTTAATCATGCCTAAATTAACTAATCTTGTGTTCACTAGTATTTAGAAACCTTACATAGATAGGACAAATGTATTAAATTAAGCGTAATAGGATGTTAAACATGATTTTTCCGACTGCCTCTGAATTTTGACAGAAACTTCAATGGTTGGTAATAAGAAATGTCAGGTAATGCTCTAGTCTAAAGTGAGGCACTTTCTGATCTGGGTAGAACATGTCAAGGCAGCAGTCCAAAACTGGCTGAGTGTGCATTAGCCTTTTACCCACATCCAGTTTATATTAGAAAATGTGAAGAATTCTTGGGCATGGTGAAATAGACACTTGATAATACTGTAGGTTTCCAAGCCCCTATCCTCAGAACTTTGATTCTGAAGGTCTGGACACCCTCCTCCCTTCTACATTAACAGGTATTGCAAGTGATTCTCATTGTTAAGAACCGTAGGGAATTTGGATGCATGTGGTCTACGGATCAGACTTTTAAAAACACTGAACTACAGTGATGAGAGCAATGGGGGAAGGAAAGACTACATACTTACTATGAAAGGAGAATTGATTTGGTGATTGAATAAATGGAATGCAGGTTAGAAACAGAAGGCAAGGATAAATTCCAGATGTCAAATTTGAGGAAAAAAGAAGGGAACGTGACACTATGAAAAGAAAGTGAATTTAGAATGTAGAAGAGGAAGCAGGGATATGAGAAAACATGAATACTTAGGTAAAGTTTTTTTTTTAATGAAACATCTTTCAAAGTCTAAATGATCCTTAAGCTAAGAATCTTATTATCAGGCTTTAGACAAATATAATTGTTGCTCTATTTCAGCACTAGGTAGGATGGAGGAAGTATGAGGGGCAATAGTCCTTTTGGAGACCTTTTTATGTTGCAATTAATAAAGGAAAAGAAGAGTTTTAAAAATTTTTTTGACTAAGGGTCCTGAGCTAAAATGTACGATTTTGATAATGGAATTCATTATCCAAAACAAAAACAAATAGATTGAGAATTTGAAGGGAACTGAGATGAATGAAGTGCAATAAAGAGAGATGAAGTGAGCTGGTCAAAAATCAAAGAGCTAGGTAGTATCAAATAGATACTAGAACCCAGAGCACCTGCATTTCTGCATGTCTTCTCAATTAGATTGGAAAAGTATAGCACAAATTACTTCATGTTACTCGAAGATTGAAAATGGAATCAACAGTTTAGGCTCACTGGTTAGAATCTGATACATAATCTTAGTGACAACACACTTTAGTGTGAATATAGAATTTTTTATACAGTTGTGTTCATATAATCACTAAATATTCTCATACTATACAAATTCTCCTGAGGTACCAAAAAAGCTCATGTTTCAACCATTGGGTTGTCAATCCCAAGCTTGTAACTACACTCCTTTTAAAAATAATAATAGAATCACTGCTGTAATGCTTTGATGGAAGTGTGCTGGGTTTTGATAAAACTTAGATCATTTTAATGCAGAACAGCTATAACTCAGTACAACATTATTGCATATAGGCAATTCCTCCTGTTGCATAAATTATTGTGAGCATATTTCTTCAAGATAAATAAAGTGGAAAATGATAATTTTTTAAAGTGTAAGGCATCTGCAATGGGTAATTAATATACTAATGCTAACTGTCAAAAGCTATAAAATCCAGAATTTTGTCTTTTAATTGAATTATCGTGTTGACTAGAGGATGAATGTGATTATAAAAACATAAACTACATCTATTTCAGTTTTGATTTTCTGAATTTGTCGCATCTTTTCCCCAAATAGTATTACAACAGGAAAGATGTTTACCAGATTGTCAACGGTATGAGGGCAGAAACCACATGTGTCCTAAGAGTTGATTACAGCGCCTATGATAGGAGATTAAAGATATCTTTGAATAAATAGATATGTGAATAAAATGTCAAAATGTTATCACCCTAGCCTAAGGCCGTTATGAAAAATGTTTTGAATTTAACACACGGCGGTTTAGGAGACATTCTTAGTGGGTAGCTAAAGAACATAAATTATACCTCGGTTAAGAAAATAAGAAATAATTCTGAAAGAAATGTAAATTTCCTAGCATTTCTCAAATTTTGTCATAGCTCAAATTCTGTTCAAGAATTGCCTTTTTGGAAATTTTGCAAACAGCGTGCAGGAAATTTTGCAAACAGCATGCAGTTTCAAATCATATATAAGCCTTGTGAGCTTGCTAGTAATTTCTTTATCAGGAGTCTTTCTAAGCATTTATCTATAAACGTTACCTTTAAATTTTATTACCAAAGTTATAAAAAACAAGATTCTCATGTGGCATCAACACTAAGCAGGGGAGAAGATATCATTCTAAAATATAATGACTTCTTTAAAAAATAAAATTGCACAAATATAAGTATATCTGTTTATTTTTAAAGATATTTTATACGTAGAAAAATTAAACTTAGATCCAATATGCAATGATGTTTATATGGGACTGAATTAGAAAATAGCATATAATTTCCTCTTTTTGGTAAATAAGCAGCAAGCTAAAAGATTTTTCATAGAGAAAAACAAAATTTAAAAATAGCAATAACAATATCAATAATGAAAGAAAGAGGAAAATGAAGAAGCAGTATTCCATCCAAGAATCAAAGTTATAAATAGCATAACATGTACTGGACTAAGTTCTGGATCTGGATCTGACATTAGCTAGATCAGATATATGACCTTTCTAGAACATTAAGTCTCTAGTGGACTTGGAATTTCTTATAAAGATATTGATATTATAATCACTATCGTAACTACCACCATCACCACTGCTACTACTTCTACTTGTAAAGAGGGGTTTAGAACAGATGCTCTTAAGAGTCCTTCCTTCTCTGAAAGCATAGGACTTCCAAGACCAGTTACATACTCTCTTTTTACAAGTAAGGAGAGAACTAACTGCCCTGGGAAGCTTGCTCATTGAGTATGCATATGCATTTTACTATTTCTATTGGGAATCTACAAAATATGTGTACACGCACATACACACACACACATGCACATACACACATTTTTTTAAATATGCCATTTATCAGACAGTAGAGACAATAAGGCAGCCCATAATGACAGTTCAGTTAAGGGAAATATCATTATATCATTATATTTATTATATTCATTATTTCCCAATTGACTATAAGGAGGACCATCATCATCATGCTTCACAATTACAAATCTGTTTTCCCAGACAGCTTCAGATACATCTGGCATCTTTCAATGCTACACAGACCAAAAGTAGGATCCATAAAAAAACAGAGGAAAGGGATCTCCCCTCCATGATTCTTAACACAGTAGGAATAGAGATAAGAAATTTGATCCATCAATCCAACTGTGAAGTTACATATAGACAATTTTCTGCTTGATATTGACATTTCTAATAGTGTTATCTGTGTGTTTGAATATTACTTAAACGTCCAATGCATGCCAAATGGTCTTTTCCGAAATGGGGCAGTCTGTCATTCTGCTTTATTCTCTTAGCCTCCTAAACTTCAGACCTGACCAAAGAGATGATTTTCAGTCTCTCTAATTACCTAGTGATGTGCTGTCTATTTTCCCATCTATCTTTTTTGTCTCTGCACCTAGCACTACACAGCTACACTTGGTGGTTGTAGTTAATGGTATCCTTAGAGCAGTGTTTAACCTACTCTAAACTAATGTTGGCAAGTTATCATTCTATTTCCAGCAAGAAATAGAAAAGAAAAAGGAGATGCAAAACACCATAACTGAAAAATTAACATTGAAATAAGACAGTAAATAAATAAATAAATATTTGTTGGGTGATTTCTACTTTGAAGGAAAAAAAAAAAAGAAAGGCAGTAAAGATTATCAGAGAGGGAAGAGAAATGAATGAAGCAGGCTAAAGCTAGAATGAGGGCTACTATTGGGAACAGCAGAAAATAGAGCAAACCAGAGGATATATTCCCTCTAAACTGTTCCTGCCTCACTGGTAAAATGAGATGATGAGAGTTCAGTACTGCCCATTCTTCTGATTTTTTGCAAGGAAAGACAGAATTATGTAACTTTTGTGTAAAATCTCCCTATTTCTATAGGCTCACGACCAATTCAAAATATTATAAGAATGTGCAGGCTAAACAAAATCCATGGGCCCAGTTTTGTAGTCTCCATAATCTAACCTCCGTGTGTGGATGAATGGGGGTGCTGTCCTAATTAGATTGTGAATTTAACACTAAAAGCCAAATCCTACATATCCACATTCTTTACAACTGAAGCAAAATCAAGATTTAATTGGTGGTCTTATTAAAAGACTTTGATGCAACTGGTTTATCTATGAGATGTCCAAAATATCTTTTAGAAAGAAGCATTTTTTATTTTAAGGTTTATGATTTTTTAATTTTCTATGATTTTCAGATCACTTGGTAACGACATTGTTGGTCTGCCTTTCATCCACTCATAATCAGATGCATGTAACAGAAAAAGTATTAAATACACAAATATGTGCAAGCACTTGCTATACTGAATAAGAATGAGTGACACGAAATGAGACATAACCAAACAAATGAGGCATGATATGTTTACAAAATTCTCTGTGAGTTTTCAGGTTGCTACTTTAAGTGCTAGTTCTATTGTTTTTAGTATTTAAAAGACTACATCTTGATTCATAGCTTTTGTTAAGATTGTATTACACTATTTAAGAGAAAAGGAAAAAATATTGTCTCTAGCAATTGTATGAGGATATTTATGTTATTTATAATAAAATATGGTTTTGTTTAAAAAAAAAATAAGACAAGGAGGCACTTCAGATACTCTTAGAGAAGATAAATATATTTGAAAAGTTCCAGAGGTGAGGTAAACTCTAAAAACCTTGGTCCCTACCGCTTTCTAAAAAACAAAAAGTAGTTTCACCGTTAGTAAGAACTTGTAGTTTTCCAAATTTCCTACTATTTGCTTCTACCTTACAACAGATTTTGTTTCTCAGATAAAAATCAAGTTGTATTACTATAAAATTACCTAGGGATCTTCCCTTTCCCCCTTGCCCCCCATCCTGTCTCTCGCCTTCTCTCCCTCTCCCTTCTTCCCTTCTTTCCTAAATTAAACAAAATCTTTCTTGTAAAATGGAGATTTTTTTTTCAAGTACAACTTACTACAGTGTTCTTTTTGTTTGTTTTGTTTTGTTTTTTTCAATTATCATCTCTTTTCTAGCCCAAGCTTTTCTTTCTAAGCAGCAAGGACATCAAGTTTGTGGTTTCAGCCCCACTCAGTTCCATGATAATCCTGGCCAGATAATCCTGGCCAGAGCAGGAAATATACCTCAGCGGGCTCAGGCCAGATCAGCACTAATCTCAGGATCCTGTAAGACCAGGGAGAGCCATAGGCATGAAGAGTGTGTTCATCAAACTATAACCTTTCCAGAAACCTGCCATTTTGACCTAAACCACTGGTTAACTCTTCCACTGAGAGTGCTCTCCCCCCAACACTTCCCTCTAAAGTAAGCACTCAGTCCTTCCTTACCTATTTTTTGAGTTTTTTGTTTGTTCCCCTACTTTGTCTTTTTGTACTTTTTAAAACCAGCTTTTTTGAGAAACAACTGACATACAATACTGTAAAATATTGCACAACTGACAGGCACATATTTAAAAGTATAAAATTTGAGAAGTTTTGAAACATGTATAAACCTGTTAAACTATCAAAACAATCAAGATCATGAACATACCCATATCCATCTCTCCCCCCAAAAAATCATCCCAAAGTTTCCTTGTGCCCCTTTGTAATCTTGCTCTCCTATCCCTCCCCATCGTCCTATCTCCAGGCAAACACTAATCTGCTTTCTAGATTAGTTACGTCAGCAAAAACAAACAGGAAGGAGACTTTTGATGCCTACATCTCATGTAGGGTCTCCTCAATTTTTGTCTCCTCAAATTTTCTTTCCCAGTTCAGTGTTTCCTATTCAGAATATTTTTAAAAGGTTAAGAATACACACAGAACATTAAATATTTAAATTAACCAAAATGCATATAAAGAAGTGAGTTCTAATAATTATAGACTAAAGCTGCAGCTTGTCTACAACATAGGTACATGTTGAACGCCAACATTTCACTTTCAAAAATACCTAAGAAATACTACCAAACTGACATACATTTTCAAGCTTATTTGTGGTTAGAAAAGTAATATTGATATTATAGAGCACAAATTTAAACACTTAATGAATATTCCATCTCAGGTGGGAGGCATCGTGATTTGACTGCTCAGAAATCTTGAAATTAACATTAATTATTTTTAGCTAAATAGCTCATAAGCATTACCTTTTCTGTAGGATTAATGTATATCCTTCTAGTGATGTTCCCTCAGCAGCCTTGACTCTGATTGGGTGACCAATAGCTAGGCAGCCCTGCGTTATCGCCCGGCTCAAGATCATTCCAGCCTTCCAATGAATAGAGAGGGGAGAGAAAGGTCTAAATAAGTTAAAAGAACCAGAAAATTCAACAATGTGTCACAAATAGTGAGGTCATTATGCCTGGATAACCCCGGATATTAACAGTTGCTGAAAGTGAAACACTACCCACAACTTAGCAGTCAGTGAGCCCTGCTCAGAATCAGTGATCTTCTGTCCAACAAGGGTGGCATTTTACAGTTCAGCGCAAAATAAAACAGACCTTGATATCTTCATTTGTCCTTTTTTTTCTGTGCATATTTCACAGGGCAGTGATTTGGGGTCCATCATGTGTCACTTGTTATAGTTATAACTACAGAGCTTACTTGAAATATGTATGCACAGGGAAAAAAAAGTGCAGTGAACTGAAAAGACTGAAACAAATCCTTAACCTTCGTACCAGTTTAAAGTTTTATTCTGGGTCTAAATACCATGGGTTAAACATTTTAAGGTGGTTGTACACTGCTTTTGTTTTAAATGTTAGGATACTCTGATAAGGAAATTGGTTGGGAATATTGTTTAAATGGCCAATTAACAATTTTTTTACTTAGGAAATCAACAACACATTTTAAATAAGCGACAACCACTGAAGAATTTATTTACACACACTGAAGATTTATGGCATGCGGAAGTGTCTATCCTAACAAGTAAAAATATTTATTTTGAAAAAAGGGAGAGAGCATTCAATCTAAAAAGAGTTTCAAAATTGTCTTCTTTTTAGCATGTAACTTTTATATCTCATGCTTTCACTGTGTGCTAAAGAAATATATGATAACTTGGGAAAGTATTTTTTTAAAATGTTGGTTCTAATAAGTACTGGATGGAATCTTCATTTGAACAAGCTTGTCTCTATAGCAAGAAAATTCCTTGGGGTGAGGATAAAAGGACATTTATTAAGCACTTTCTGTATACCAGATCCTATGCTTGAACTTCACAGTGCTTTCTTACTTGTCACCCCAGCAACTGTGCAAGGTAGGTATGACTAACTTCAGTTTACAGAGGAGGAAACAGTGGTTTAGTGCAGCTAAGTAACTTTTTTAAGGTCACACAGGCATTCTAATTCCCACCCATCCAACTCTAAAAGCCCATCCTCTTTTTAGTAAGCATTTCAATTATTTCTGAGGAAATTTTAGACAAGTACAGGTTTTTTTGCTATCATGAAATTGTAGAAACAGATACCATAAAATTGCAGAATATGAGATCTAGAAAGGAACTCTTCATATCATATCAGCTGGTCCACCTCTTTTCAGATAAGACTAAAGCCCAGATACAGTGTGTGACTTACCTGAGGTCACACAAGTGTTCAGTGGCAATGCTGACGCTAAAGCACTTCCATCACGCTCAGACATTGCCAAATACAGAGCAGCATTTTACATTACAGTGAAAAGGTATAAATTTTGAAGTCAGATTGACCAAGAATCTTTTCTCTGTCACGTACTAGCCTCATTTTTTCAGCTGTATAACGTTTAAGATTAAATGAGATAAGAAATATGTAGAAGATGCCTAACATATAGCAGATGTTTAACAAAACAGCAAATATTAAGTCTGAAACAAAATACAATTTTAAAAGGGTTCGTAGTTCATAGTGTCTCCAAGTTGGAAGTAGACTGAAGAAATATTAACCTCTTTCTGCCTTAATATATGAAATGAACATTTCTTGGTGCCCTTGCACCTTAATTACTCTACATGTTTGTTTTTAGCTCTCAGAGAATCAAAAAATAACAGTTAAGGACAATCCCAAATTTCAGAGTTGCAATCCCCTGCCCCCCAAAAAGCAGCAGCAAACCTGCCTGAGTGACTCTGCACACAAAGAAGTGCTAAGAAGAGGCAAAATAATCTAGAGTGAGGGCAAAGAAAGACATAAGAAGGGTAGACAAAAGCTGCACTATCTCTTTCCAGACATAAATATTTGGTGGCAATTAAAGAACATATTTCAATAGCAAGAGGGATGGGGAGGGCAATTATATGTTTTCAATTTATTTATTTATTTTTTAAAGATTTTATTTATTTGACACACAGAGAGAGATCACAAGCAGGCAGAGAGGCAGAGAGAGAGAGGGAAGCAGGCTCCCTGCCAAGCAGAGAGCCTGACGCGGGGCTCGATCCAAGGACCCCGAGATCATGACCTGAGCCAAAGGCAGAGGCTTTAACCCACTGAGCCACCCAGGAGCCCTACATGTTTTCAATTTAAATCAGATCCACGAGTATAATAGTAAAGTTAAAAAATTAAATAGTGTCAATATATGGGTATAAAATGTGTTAGGCATTGTTCACATTCTATACTCAGGGATTTCTCTTAAAACTGTTCTTAGGGGGCACCTGGGCGTCTGTCTTCGGTTCAGGTCATGATCCCAGGGTTCTGGGATCGAGCTCTGAGTGGGATCTCTGCTCAACGAGAAGCCTGCTTCCCCCTCTCCTACTCCCCTGCTTGTGTTTCCTCTCTCTGTTTGTATCTCTCCATCAAATAATAAAATCTTTAAAAACAACACAACAACAACAAACAAAAACCGTCCTGAGACCGTACACTGTACTTGTAAGGTGCGCCCCCACCAGGCTCCCTGAAGATCAGCAATGAAGACTAAGGCGTGGAAGCAAATGATCTTCAGACAAACTTCATGAAAATGGTGAGTGTATGGACTGTTTGGAAGTTCTGTGCCGAGTTTAAATACTCTCTGAGTAAGAACTAATCGGCACGTGTGAAAGTGAATTGAATGCTCACATGGGGATCCACAGCAGCCCTCTGCACGAGACAAACCAGGAGCAGAGAAGTAGCATTCCTGACAATTGCTCATGCCTCCACTTATAGGCTTGTGTGCGTGAGGACACCAGGAGCCGGAGCCGCACTGTGAGCAGCGAGCACGGGCAGTCACTCAGGGAGACCAGACACTGCTGTGTACCTTTGTGATCAGCCACACACTGGCTGCAGGCCACAGGATGGTCGGCGCGGTCTCACTTCCACTGCTTGCTTCCCTATTGGAGGAGCTCCGCTTTTTGATGGAAACAGAGGCATGAAGGACAATATTGGGATCCACCTGTACCATGAGAAGAAGTGCGCATTTTTAAATATACAGTCGGGAAGTCCACCCTCTTCAACATACCCAAAACAGGTTATCCAAGAACATTATATTTCTGACTGAAAAGGTTTCTTTTGAAGTAGTAGTGCTCCATCCCATTTAACTTAATTCAATAAAAACTTGGTGAGCATCAGCTCTGATACACAAGGCCCTAGACTATGTGGTATGGGGCATTATAAAATATTCTTCTTGCCTGGGACCCCCTGGGTGGCTCAGTCAGTTAAGCATCGACCTTTGGCTTGGGTCATGGTCCCAGGGTCCCGGGATTGAGTCCTGAATCAGCCTCGCCTGCTCAGTGGGGAGTCTGCTTTTTCCTCTCACTCTCCCTCTGTGCTCTTTCCTCATATAAATAAATAAATAAATAAATAAAATCTTCTAAAAACATTTTTTTCTTGCCTTAGATAAACTTGCAGCAGAAGAGGCATTAACACACACACACACACACACACGGACAGACAACATGGATTATAGAACAGGGACATCAAAGGAGAACAGTTAAGAGTTCCCACAATCTTCTAAGAATAAAGGGACATGAGTTGAGAATTTAATGATAGTTGTGGGAATGGACAGGAGGGAACTAACTGGTAAGCACAGTATCCCTGTCTCCCATATATGTTATCAGACTACATACATCAAAGAAATTGTATACCTTCTAGCATTTCTCACTTAGTCATGATTGTAAAATAGGCATTCACATCACCTGTAGAAATTCTACTTCATATTTAAAACTCTTCTGCTAACTTATATGATCATTTTTCCTGAGTACATTTTTAAGTATCAATATTTACTTATATAGGATTATGCGAATATATCAGTTTATACTCTAAACCCAATAAATGACATTGCTTCAATAACAATTTAAATTATTTTCTAATATTAAAAAGTGTATTCTAAATCTGCACTAACACTAGATATTTGCCAAGTAGCAATTGATTCTTAAAAATTCAAAAATTAAATGATAATTTAAAAGGCAATATTTACACATGTGATCAGGTAATAGCAAAAGGACATAACTAGTATATTAGGTAATTACACCACAATGAAAGATAGTTACATCTCAAGAGAAATATTTCTTTTAATTTTTTTAAATTTATTTCTCTTTATTATTATTTATGTGAAAATAAAATTTTAAAAATGCAGCAACCCCACGACGGAAACAGATTTGACTTCAGCTCTTTGATTGTGTTTTCCCCAGTTAGCCAGTAGTGGCTGGATTCTGAAGGGGAATCCCCCACAGTTTCTGAACAATGATAAACT
Source organism: Mustela nigripes (assembly GCF_022355385.1). Lineage (NCBI taxonomy): Eukaryota > Metazoa > Chordata > Mammalia > Carnivora > Mustelidae > Mustela > Mustela nigripes. The sequence goes on along the minus strand of NC_081557.1, from coordinate 22,587,537 downwards.
ATATTCTACTAATCCACCCACCACAGGACTCAGCATTTAAAGTAACACTCTTACTCAACCTCCTAACTCCAAGTTGCCATCACACTCAAAACTCTCCTCTGCAACAGGGAAGAAGATTGTTTTGACTGGAATTAGTCAGACAGAAGAACCGTACTGCCAACTGCTTCTTTGTACAGCACCTGCTGCCAGCGCCTAAATTCTTGTTATCTCCACAACATGGTTTAATCTTTTAACAGTTGGCTTATTGGTGAAGAGCGAAGGGGTTCTTTGTGTCTGTCTTGGGTTGGCACCCAGTATTAACACCATGCTGTTTTTCGAGAGATATTTTGCTGGACAGTTCCCAAGTGATTCTACATAGACCAGACTCAGCCAGGCCCACTAACTCAGCTTCACTGCCTGTTATTAAAAGAAAAAATCTTGCCAAGTCTGGGGTTCTGATACATTTAAAATTGACAGTGGCCATTAAATTTCTATTCATGATTTCACCTTCTCTTCCATTTTTAGTTTAATTGGATAGTTTAGCTTTAGACCAGACATTTATTAAGGTGGGAAAGATAAAAATGGTGAAAATTACAACTCATAAAAGAAAAGTGCTTTGACAACCTGCAACATGGTCTATCCTGCATGCATGCGGGCACACACAGGTATGTGATAGCATTGAGGCTGAGCTATTCTCTACATACATATTATCACGTGTGTCATTAGGTCATTAGGAAACCTCTTTTATTCTTTTGAATACCTATATATATACAGGAGATAGATAGATAGATAGATGATAGATAATAGAAAGATAGATAATGTATCCCTTTAAATGACTGTTACGATTTTAGTTGTCTGAATAAATTGTATTAATACAAAAGCTGCCAGTGATTAAAAAAAAAAAATCGTGCATGCATACTCTGGGCCTCTTAAAAATTCTTGTTCAATTTTCTTTTTCCAAATCACTAATGAAAGCTGTTGATATTCCTGTGCAAATTCATAAGAGAAACACTTACAGTGTTTATTTACAGATCTGAGGAATGAAACACAAGATAGTGAATTTTCTTGAAAGTAGGAGCTCACTGATCACCCCCTTTATTCAAAAACAAATCATTTGCTACATAGAAATTTTATAAGATTTTTCACATCTGATCATGAGTTTAGGGCCAAGTTAAAAAATGTGATACACAAATTAAAATCACAACTATAAGGGGAGCCTGGGTGGCTCAGATGGTTCAGCGTCTGCCTTCAGCTCAGGTCGTGATCTCCAGGTCCTGGGGTTGAGCCCCATGTCGGGCTCCCAGCTCAGCAGGGAGTTCGCTTCTCCCTCTGCCTCTCTCCCCTGCTTGTTTTTCTCTCTCTTTCTCTTAAATGCATAAATAAAATATTTTTAAAAAATAAAATCACAACAATAATAAATGTTATAAAATCTCTTTCCTCGTGTCCCTACTGTTCATTCTTAGTCTTTTTATTCCCTAAATCTACAGCTGATTAATACATCCACCTCAAAGACCAAGAACTGGAAAAGTCTAAAGGCAGAAAGCACCAGTGAGTACATAATTATGCAATCAAACAAGGCAAAATATCTGAGATGTAAATATGCAGCCCTCAAATATCTTCCAACTATTGGTTTAAAAATAAGGAAGGAATAAATTAAAAGTTATTTTTAAAAAAATAAGGAAGGGACTCGGGAATTTATTTAAAGTTTTGTGTCCTATTCTAATGGCAATTGGTTCAAAATTAAAATTAAAATTTTGTATTTTTCCCAGTATAAATTGTTTGTAGAAAACATTATTTTTCAATGACTTGCCCTCCAAAGAAAGAGAACAGAAAAAGTGTTCATTTTTGGTTAGTCTCCTTTGTGATATATAAAATAATTCATTCTGCTAGTATCCATGACTGCTGAATTTACAAGTTGTAAGCTTATAACTCTTAACAAGAATGCTACAATTGTAAAATCATTATTTGGTATTGTTCTTGCCGTTTCCATACTAAAATTGTCACTAATGTCTTGCTAAAGTCTGATTATACCAAAAGGCTAGGAGCAAAATATGTTTCCTTTCCATTTTGGCAGAATGTATTACCTGCTAAACACTGGAGTCCATTTTTCTGCTATTTTTTCCCATAGCCAGGCATTACTCAAACTAATGTTTTTTCTTTTATATTAACTACTATGAAGTTCAAATCTCATCCAATGCATGGAAATATTTAATTTTATTGCCCTTAAACTGAAGCAATCTAAAAATGTTGTCAATCTAAGTAGCAAGAGAGAACTATTGAAAGATGTATTTGCCAAAGTGTCATTTTGTAGTAGATTCCAAATCTTTTTCTGAAATGGATAAAAGAGCAACAGGTTGTAATTGTCAGGGTTATATCTATCTCCTACATTACTAATGGGGATTATATGTTCCAAATTTTTCTCTGTAGGAAAGGTTTTACTTGTCAATAAGAGTTTTAAAAGAACAGTCAGGGGTTGGGCACTGATATCTCTATCTCAAGCCAATTTTAAAACGTATGCATCAAGAATATCGGCTTTTGCCTCCCTCTCTCTACCCCTGTTGTAATCCTCTTAGTGTCTTCTTTACCACAATGAGCATCAAGATTCTACAATAAAAGGCCTATAGATATCTATCACCTCTGCTAGACTCTTTCTTGAAAAGTGCTCCGTTTCAGGTTATTAAATTACTATTTCCAATGCACTGATCACCTCTCTGTATATAATTGGAGGTGCTTTTGTGAAAGGATTGTAAAGGTTTTGTAGCTAAGGGAGGGCCATTTTTCTTTGAAAGCTTCTTTTTACTAGCCAACTTATCAAATTGTTGCTTTCTTATACTACTACTTTTGTTGGACTGAAATTTTATTCAAAACCAAATTCTTCTTCTAAAATTATAATAGTGTACAAACTTTCAGTTGAGAGTTTTCTCATTTTCACTAAATCATTAAAACCAGTTAGAAATGGTGAAATAATTGGATGTTATTCTCTCATTTTTCAACATGAGAAAATATAGTTATCTTTTAAAGTCCTACATTGGCATAAAATCAAAAAAAGAAGCTTCCTCTGAGTTCTTTTTCTCTGATCACTCTTTGATATCCTTTTTTTTTTTCCAGGTTTGAGCTGTTTTCTGTTGAATGAGTTAATTAACTAGTGAATTCAATTCCATCTAGCTAACTCTGAATGTGTAGATATTGCAATGAGGACCAGGATGAGCAGGATGCCCTCTGTCCCTGAGCAATGGCTAATCCAGCAGGGAGGATAAACAAAGGACTCCTGAGTTATCTTCCTAACACAAACATCAAATCCGATCCTGCTTCTGCTTTAATATTTCCAATGGCTCCTCGTTTTCTACAGAACAACATCCAGGACCCCTAACACTGAATTAATACCCTTTATGACCTGATCCCAATATTCTCAGTGGAATCTACCATTCTCCCTTTTCTTCCCCAATGTGACCTGAAATGTGTTCATTTGGAGCACTGGTTGACTTTGAATCCTGCAAAAAATGTTTAAGAGAAACATCAAGTTCAATGTCATAAGGATAACAGAATGAATGCAATGAAGATATAAGTCCAGAAACATCATATCCAATTTGGGGATGAAGGTTGATAAAGAAAGCTTTCATGAAACAGGCACAAATCAGATAAGGTTAGAATGATGGGCAGAATTTCAGCGAGCATTTAATGAATGCCAGCTGTACGCCAGACAGTGTTAGAATATGGCATAAAAGTGACAAAGGCGGCTGGTGGGTGGTAACAAAGAAAAAGGGGTTGAATTCTAGGCAAAGTGATCTACATGGTCATAACAACAGAAATCATGAAGTACTTTCAGAAAACAACAAATGAGCAATCAGGCTTGGCTAACACATGAAGAACATATTAGAGAATATTGAGCCTTAAAAGAAAGGTTGTACCTAGGTTTTTAAAAATTATTCATCAAAAATGAATTGTGCAGCTGCCATACAACAGATCTGTGCTAGAATTAAAAAATACAAAGATGAGTAAGACATAATGTCTGTGTCCAAAGAATTCTCAATTTAATGGAAGAGAAAGACACAAAAACAAATGACGATACCAAAACACAAACTTTAGGAACATTTTCAAAGGATGAAAAGGAATTTCAATAATATGAAGTTCATTCTTTCTGGAGGATCTGAGATGGCTCCATGGAAGAAGAAGAGTTGAATTAAAAAGCAAGGAATGGTAATGGTGGGGGGTATATATATGCTAGACCAGGAACAACACATACCATGGCACAAGTGAACATGAAGAACATGTTACGGGGCACAATTTACTAGCTCTAACTGTAGTGTAGTGTACAAAGATCAAGAAGAGAATATTGGAATGGCAAGTCAAGATTAGGGGCAGATTAGAGAACCATGGAGATCAATGAAGGTCTGACGAGGATTTGGAATTTCAGTGGGTAACAGGCAGGCTTACAAGTTTTTTTGAACAGGAAACAATGTCACATCAAAACTTAAAAAGGAATGCCAACAGGATCAGAATTATGGTAAATAAATCTTAATGAGAGATGAATATAAATATAAATATAGACATTAATTATTCACATATTTCTCAACTTGAATTTATTTTCTAAATATGCTCAAAATCTGACAGGGTTAGAAATACAGCTAACCCTGGAATAACACAGGTTTGAACTAAATGGGTCCCCTTAGATGTGGATTTTCTTTGATACAGTACAATGATATAAATGCATTTTCTCTTCTTCATGATTTTCCTAATAACATTTTCTTTTCTCTAGCTTGTTTTGCAATAACACAGTACATAATGCATACAATATGTAAAATACCTGTTAACCGACCATTTCTGTGAAGTTTCTGGTTAACGGTAGGTTATTAGCAGTTAAATTTGGGGGCAGTGAAAAGTTCTACAGGGAAAAAAAGTTATATGTGTATTTCCAACTGTGAGATATCAGAACCGCTAACTCCATTGTTCAGGGGTCAACTATAATTATTTATTTTATTCTATTTTTATAATTGTATTATTTAGATTCACAGGTGTTTTAAAACAACTAATATTTTCAGTATACATTTTGACATAATAAACTGACACTCATACAGAAATTAGAAAAGAGCAGGTTGGGACAATGGATCTTTGCATTGTCTTTTAGAAATAAAGGGCCTAGACCATTTAACAGGAAGTCCTACTTTGAGCATCTTTATCACTGTGGGTACCTTTTGGTTTTGATTTCATGAGTTCAAAAACTAGAGCTTATGCTGCTGAAATGGACAACAACCCTGCCGCTCGGGAAAAAAACAAAGTTATATTCTTTCTTTGGAGACATGTTTCAAATACGTCTCATAGCTCAGTTGAAGAAGAAAATTCTTTACTGACATTTCTAAGTATAAATTAATAAACAAACCTTCTGAATTGGGTTGTAACGAGTTGCATTTTCAAAGGACTCCTATTCCTTAAATACATTGACCCACAGAGCAAAGAGATCAAATGCTTGTTTAACAACCATCTTAAAGATTTTTTTAAACAACTCCAACTTATTAATACAGTAGATATAAAGAAAATATGCTAAGCAATAGCACTTAAATGACAACTCAGGTAAAAATTTTTCTAGTGGGAATACTGTATATTGGTTCAGTTTTAAAGTGCTGAATTAACAGGAAGTAAAGAATAATACCTGCCCCAACATTTGTAAAATAATCTGTACTTTCCAAAAAACCTTCAAAAAAATCCACTCAGTCACCATATAGTGAATGACTGTCCAATACATAAAATACGTTTATTAAGTACAAGAAATAATTCTGACCTTGGGGGCACCTGGGTGGCTCAGTGGGTTAAAGCCTCTGCCTTCGGCTCAGGTCATGATCCCAGGGTTCTGGGATCGAGCCCCGCATGGGACTCTCCCGCTCAGCAGGGAGCTGCTTCTGTTCCCCTCTCTCTGCCTGCTTCTCTGCCTACTTGTGATCTCTGTCTGTCAAATAAATAAATAAAAGCTTTAAAAAAAAAAAAAAAGAAAGAAAGAAAGAAAGAATTCTGACCTTGTTCTGTAGGAAAAGGTTCTCCAAGTCCACCTTTTCAAATTGATCAGGTATCTCTTGACTGGTACTGTTGAAATTAATTGGAAATCTCTCACAAACTTCCCAGCTAAGAAAAGTAAAATATTTAACTATTATTGTCAAAATAAAATGCACTTAATTATAACTTTCTTTATTCTACTGGTATAATAATTTACATATCTTATACTCTACTAGGGGGAGAAAAACAAATGTATAGTTCACAATCTTTTTAAACAGAAATTTGTAAAGTGCTTTGTTATCTATAATTGGGAAATGAAGACTTCAAATTTGTATCTTGCAATTATTTATTATACTGGAGGATTCCATGACTGATTAATTATAAACAGAACAGAGAAACAAACAAACAAAAAAAATGACTCAGTCTTACAGAATCACTCATAGTGGACACCATCTTCACTGTTAACTTTTACTCTAAATACCATGGGCTATAAATAATACAAGATAGTTTTATACTTAAAATGGTTATGTGAAGCACATTGTTTTGGCAATTTTTAGACAGTCTTAAAAAGGAGCACATTCTAGGGGGCACACAAACTACAAATGGGGAGTGGGAGGTTCAGCCAAATTAGTTCAGCCAAATCACTTATTTTTTAAGACTATTTATCTGAGACAGAGAGAGAGCACGAGTTGGGGGTGGAGGAGCAAAGGACTCCCTTCTATCTATAAGGAGGAAGCAGACTCCCTTCTGAGCAGGAAGCCAGACACGGGGACCATGACCCGAGCCGAAGGGAGACACTCACCTGACTGAGCCACCCAGATGCCCCCAAATAATTATTTTAAAATAATAAAAGTGAACTAATCATTACTCTAAAGAAAATTATCTGGCTCAGCACTTATATGTTAAGACATATCATATGGCATGTTATTCAACAAAAACCAGTTCTGAGATAGGAAATAGTATTTTTTGCAATACCCCGAGAGATATATGTTAAACTATGATTATTAAGATTTCAAATAATGCATGTTAGAGTATAGAAAGATTTTCAAAGGGGATCTAAAAATTATGTAAATTATCTTCCAATAAGTTTGTTTTCAATAAGGGTAGTTTCATATTGTTATGCTTAGTGACCTAGATCTAACTTAAAACCACTCAATAAAAGTCTTTAATGCACCCAGGAAAGGGAAATTAGGAAGGAATACATGAATTAAAAATTAAACTCCTGGCTAACACTTGAAGGGAAAAGGGCCTGTTTGCAAATTTAGCAGTTTGGGGAAAGATTGGGGCACATGAAATGGATCTTCTTATAAATGGAAATGCCTGCAAAAAAAAAGTACTGGGGTGTCTCCTGAATGGTGCAGCCAGTTAAACATTTGCCATCAGCCTGGTCATGATCTCAGGGTCCTGGGATCAAGCCCAGTGCTGGACTCCTTGCTCAATGGAGAGTCTGTTTCTTCTTCTCCCTTTGCCTTTCTCCTCCCCATTCATGTGCGCAAGCTCTCAAAAAAAATAAAATATTTATTAGAAAAAGAAAAGTACGCTAAGCTATTTTCTATCTATAAAGAAAAAGAACAAGACAAAACATTCCAATCTTCCCTGGATACTGCAGGCAGTCATTGGGGGATAGAATTGTTTAAACAACCAAGGAAGACCAAAGAATTTGTCTTTGTAGACATGTTTAGCAATGTCTAGCTATATTGAGTGACCTCATCAGACAGACCAGTTCTGGTTCTCTGGATTTTCCCTCTACATCCAGCCTTTTCACCTGTATACTAAGGAAAGCTATAAATTGTTAACTTAACGAAGTATTAAAGATAGATGGGATCTTATAGATAGATCACCTAATCCAACATACTATCAGAATCATGCTGACTGCTCAATATAATAGCCATTAGCCACACATACCTATTTAAATTTAACCTAATATAACTTAAAATTAAAAATGTAGTTCCTCAGTCACATTAGTCATATTTTAAGTTCTCAGTAGTCAAAACATATGCTTCCATCATCACAGAAAGTTCTAGTAGAGAGTGCTAGGTAGTTGTTAAGCCCTCAGTTCTTAAGAAAGACACTCTGGTTTAGAACCCTGGCTCTACCATGTACTAGTTCTATGAATGGACAAATTACTCTGCCCTTCTGAGCCTCAGTTCTAGCTCTATAAAAGTAATATATAAAATGAAGTAATAATAAAATAATGTAATGATGGGATTAAGATCATTGTTTTGAGGATTAAACAAATCCTTACCCAATTCATTTAGAACTGTGATCAACACTTAGCAAATACTGGGGTTTATTATTTACAGATAAGAAACTGACACCCACAGAGGGCCTGGTGGCTCAGTGGGTTAAGCCTCTGCCTTCGGCTCAGTTTCGTGATCTCAGGGTCCTGGGATGAAGTCCCGTATTGGGCTCTCTGCTCAGCGGGGAGCCTTCTTCCTTCTCTCTCTCTCTGCCTGCCTCTCTGCCTGCTTGTGATCTCTCTCTCTGTCAAATAAATAAATAAATAAATAAATTCTAAAATAAAAAGAAAGAAAGAAAGAAAGAAGACGCTGACACCCACCAGCTTGTGGAAAATCATGAGCAGCAGAGAAATCTTCCAACTCCTATTCTTCCCACCACTCCATCAATTCTTTAGCATATTGCTTTTGTTTTCAACTTATCATCATCAAAGGAGACGTTTAAATATGAATGCTCGCACAAAAAAAGTTATTTAATATTTTAATGATTCCACTCAAAACTCTTAATTTAGAAACATCCACTAAACATTTTTTACATTTTAAATAAAACTGTTACATCTGCAAAGCAGAAACTAGAGTCTGCTCATTGCTTCACGGGTTTTGTTGGTTTTTTTGTTTAACTTAAGAGAAATTAATGAAAAACTTTTTGGACACTAGCTCATTATATCATGAAATAAGCCAATAAAATAATTGCTTATTAAAACAGTATAAAAAACATCTTTTAGTGTTGCAATCAGAGTTAGGTATTTCAAATTATTTTAACTGAGCACATGTTAATTTACTTGTCACATCCAGGTAGAAGAACAGCATTAGGGTCCAAGAAGGTTTTATATGCAACTGTAATGCCATCTTTGTCCAATGCAGTCACTTGGTCAAAGGTGAGACTCAAAACAGGTGTAAGTGGAGATCTGAAAAATGGATAAAACATCAAAGCTATATGCAAAATCATACAAACATTGAAATTTGAGCACAAATGAATAATAAAACCTATAATATCAATGAGTAACAAAGTCCAGAAGTAAGTGAATTTCTTATAATATGCCACTATTGTTGATACCTTATACTGACACCTGAAATGCACATTTTAGTTTATCTGGCTGATTTATATGTCAAGGATAGTTGAAAAACATGTAATTCTTAAAAATAATTTCAATAATAAAAGCAAAGTATTTAGTTGAGAAAAACAACCAATTGTCATTCATGCAATTTTTATTTTTTAACATTTAACTACAATGCAATACACCATTAACATTCTCTGGAGCTGACAAGTAAGTGAATTCTTAATATTTGGCTATAAATTACTATTTTGGGGAGCTCATTAAATGTTATGCTAATTTGATTTTTCATATTACATACTGTTAGGTACTTTCTTTTCTATTTAATTATTTGAGAATTAAAATCAAATAGGAAACCGACCTTAAATAAAAACAATGGCAACTGGCATTATGTCAACTATGAGCCTTTTCTTTTTTTCTAAATTGGTGACAAAGTCTTGCTATTTAACTTCATAATTATAGGACTCAAGCACATCACCTGTGTAGGATTGTCAAAAATTTTTAAACTGAATCTAATCATGAGAAAACATGAGAAAAATTCAGAATGTGGGACATTCAAGAAAACTGCCGAACTCTTAAAAATTTCAATGTCATGAGAAGCAAAACAAAAGGTGAGAGAATATTCTAGATTAAAGAGAACTAAAGGAGATAACGTAATACATGAATCTTACTTGGATCTTAAGACTACAAGAAACTCTAAAGCATATTTTGCATAGTTTAAACATAGATTGTATATTAGATGATGTTACATTATTGTTGACTGTGTTAGATATTACAATGTGGTGACATAGAAAAACATCCTATTCTTCACTTATATGATCTGAAGCATTTATGAGTGAAACTTGAGTGACTGTCTGGAAATAATCTAAAAGCTCTCAAAGAGAGAGAAAAGAGATAGAAGAGGTAAAACTAATGAGGCAAACTCTAAACTGGTGTACCTAGGTGAAGGATACATAGGTGTTAACTCTATAATTCTTTCAAGTTTTCTGTAGACTGGATATATTCCAAAATAAAAATTGGGAGAAAAATAATGACAGGACTGAAAAAGCAGATATCGGCAAAATCAACTTTTATAAATGAGTAAGCTAACTCCCCATGTCAACACATTAAAATTACTATCTAAAAATGAGTATCATTTACTTAGTACATATTTGCACATTCTCTCAAGATGTTTTAAACTAGATCTAGGAAATAACCTTTAGACATAAATTTCAGAAATTCCAATAGTAGCAAAATGCTATAATGGTTTCCTAGTGCTTTATATTGGATTCAAGACCAGAAAAAAATTATTCTGTTAAAATAAGAATGACATATAAGCAAATATACTCTTATGAATTCTTCCAGCTGCAACCCTGTTGATTTTAGAGTATTCCAGATACTTTGCATTTTACTAAGTTATTCCACAAGTATGATCCAACAAACCAAGAACAAATGTTTCATCTTGTCAAAATATCATATTATAACAAACATTATTAAAAATATCAAATTAGTCATTGCTTTCACTTTAATGATGATATTTAAGAAGATATTATTAGACACACATTTTATTAAAGCCTTTCCTTGTAATTGAAAGAGCTTGCTAAATTATTCAAGAATTCTCGCCACTATAAAATTCATCACTGTTCTACCATTATAAAAACAATTCTCACAATGTAACAGAATTATATCTTGAAATCTGTCTATGGAAGAAAACATTCCTTACATATATTTTTAATTCTATAAATTACACAGCATAAGAAATTATTAAACATTTTAATTTCCCTCTCCTGGGAGAGAAGAAATCAAATTTTATAATATACTATCTAAAACTAGTCCCACCAACTTCTTCCAAAACCTTCCTGAATTTGTGAGCAGATTTATTTCAGTATTTGAAATGTTGACTCTTAGAATATATAGCAAATCCAATCAGTTCCTAGTCTATCAATGTTATTTTCATTATAATTAATATACGATCAATTACACTCAATAAGCGAAGTTATTTTCCCCTACTTTCCCTATTCAGATAAATAAAGGCTTAAAAATTTTTTTAAGTCGGCAGAAAAGTGTGTTTAAGTTTCCTGACAAGCAGTTTCCGAGTTCATCTGGATGTGTCCTGTCAAAATATGCATACATTTCTAAGATATTCCACACAACAGCCCAGCTCATCAGTGCCTACAGACTGCAGCCTTTCTGTTTTCCCAGAAACACAGATAATTTTATGCAGGAATTTACCAATCTACAAAAATTTACACAATGCTCAGCAATAACTAGTAATTATTGTGGGATAATGTAAGGCACTGTTGAGGAATATAACTTAGATAGGATAGGGCTTACAAGCTTTACCAATTTATCTTTAGCTGTCCTGTCATTGGTGCTTAAAAGGTTAAGACTTTATTTGTGAAAACATAGAGAGATAGTGGGGAATCATGTTGTCCACAGCTTCATAAATCTTGCTTAAGATCCTTTTCAATTACCATCCATTTCTCCTTTAAAAAGGGACAAAAAAATAGAGGAGTGGAAGCAGGTCAGGGCAGTGTGCGACAATGACAGTGTGATGGGCTTGGGCCCCCCGTGGCGTTTCCATCTGCTATCATTAAGGTGACTACTCAGACATGAACAAATCCCACTTGCTGTGCTGACAGGCAGACTTCAAGAACTATGACAAGGCATTAAGACAGAAAGTCAGAGAGAGAGAGAAAGAGAGAGAGGGATGTCATATCTCACAAACAATACTGCCTCACAAAAAAACGCCCCTGAAATTTTATTGGAATTCAAGATTTAAAAAAAAAAAATCCATAAAGGGTGCTACTTGGCACCCTTCTCAACTTTCCTTCTAAATTAGCTTGCCCCTGGAAAGGTTGAGGATAGACAGAATAAACAACATGTTCCTACCTGTATGCTTTACCATAAGAGACCCAAATTTTCTGCTCATTCTTCAGCAAAAGTGGATTCTTAATTTCTTGACCATGCTCATCAAAAAGCCGGATTGAAGAAAAATTGAGGCCTGGTGGGTTGATGGGTGATCCTTGAAGCCTTTGATGAATCTTGAGAAGTAACTGGTATTGGGGGAAAATAATGAAGAAGAAGAAGAAGAAGTAATGTAAAATGTGAACATCTATAACAAACTGTCTCATCTCTGTAACAAATGAATCCAAACAAATGATAATTAAATTCATATGGAATGTTAAAAGAAGTGTGAAATGATGGCAATGTTTAGCTCAGTGTAAAGTAACAAAATGAGCATGGGCTTTTAACCAGCAGGGGGTGCCACAGGCTTGTGATTGAGCTCTGACCCTTTGGCACGGGGACTGAAAGCAGATGTGACAGCCTTAGAGAAAGAGCATTTAGCTTCCCCACACGGTAAAAGTCCTCTTTGATAAGGGTTATGCTTTTCTTGTCCGAGCCACACATTTTGTTAGGATCCTTCCAGAGCACGTTCAGATTTTAGAATCAGCAACCTCCTCATCCCCAGATGACTGCAGATTACCATGGCAGAACAACTGACCACTCTCAGGATTGCAAAAATAAACAGGATTTTCAGCCAATGTCTGTTCACCTACAAGAACTCCTGTGAATGTAGTTCAATTAAGAACCTTGCAAAAGCTTGTGAGCTGCTTCGGTAATGAATGTTTTCAAGTTGTGAGTAAGCCATAATTGGAATGTGAAGTATGAAAGCTCTCATTTGATATTTTAAATGATAGCATTGCCAGGGTTTGCTTCTCTCTTACATTCAGGTTACAGCAAGATCTTCCCAATTTCAGGCACATTTTAGTGAAAGTAAATCCCACTGAACTGTAATTTTAGTGAAAGTAAATCCCACTGAACTGTATTGCATATGGAATTTTGAGGACCTTTTTCTTTATCCATCAACTTTGTTTGAATGTTTAGGCCTCTGCTCCGTCCCGCTCTGCACCCCACACTATCCATCACTGTTCTCCCCTGAGCCTTCTGTCTTCTCTCCCTTGTCAGTTCTTGTGTCTCTCAATTTCTCGTTACTCTGTAATCTCTGCAGGGATGCGGATACATTTGTGGCCTTTTCTTGCCTCGCTGCTATATAGGATCCTTTTTTTTGCTCCTTCTATTAATTCCCATTGAAGGTATCTTGAGAAGCTAAATGCCAAAGCTCAGACCAAAGAAGACTAAGTTATAATCTTGCCATCTATCTCAGTATCCTCACCTATTGGCTATAAACTCTTGTCCAGGAAAAAGGTTTTCTTTGACCAGCAACTATATTTACAGAATACCTAAGATTTAGGCTTTGTTGTAATTGGAGATGCACACCCATATCTCTGACTTCATTAGCTCTGCTAATGTTTTCCTCACCTCTGTGTTGACTAGATTTTTACCCTGCGTCAGAAAGGCTGAAAATAAAGACCCATTTTTCATTTCATTAAAGTTAGTATTTCTCATCCTGCCTAACTAAGTCCTCTGAATTAAAAATAATGATTCCTGTTCTCCTTGGGAGAATAGTAGACTAGGTAGAAGAGCAGTAAAAATCTGCATCGTTCTTGGTTTTGTTCATTGGAACCACAAATATAGTTTGAATTCTATAAACTGTTTTTACAAAGCCCCAAATTTATTTCTGTGTGATCTCAGCCCTTGAGCTTATTTTCTGTTGCTCTGCTATTATTTCAGAAAACTTGTAAAGCTGATCATCTTTGGAATGACAGTGATTTTGTTTTACAGGCATCACCTTTTTTTCTTTCTTTTTTTTTTTTTTTTTTTGGTAAAGGGGAAAGATATAAATGATTTAAGGTCTGATCCAAGAAAGAAATGTGCACACAAGAAACAGGAGTATGTGGCAGAAGGATATGAACACCTGACCACTTAACCAAATTCATTTTCACAGGAGTAGCATTGCAATCTCTCTTTTTTTTCAACTTGGTGACAGACTGCATTTTAGGTGTTCAAAAAAGAGCATTCAACAGCCAACAGGGGGTAAGGGCCTTGGTATCTTTCATCTCTAGGTCATTGGTTAGGGCTAGGCTATGGCAACCAAAAGTTGTGATAATCTTCACCCATTTATCTATAAACCTATCATCACCAGGCTTTTATAGGATAAGAATTTGTTCAGGGACCTGAGAAGACTGTGAAAAATCTTGGGCTAATGATTGAAACAAGTGTGCACCAAAGGAGCAGTCATCCTTGGGTATCACAAGGGAATCTCACTAACAGAGAGCTTTATTGTGCCCTAATTCAAGTTTTCCCTCAGATTTACTTGCATGTAAAAGCAAAGCATAGATGAATTTCACCATGCTTTCACTCAACACAAGAACTGTCTACAAAATAATATCTTCTTGTATAAGATAAAAGAAATGCTATTTTAAATTTTAATGTAAACCAAAAAAAAAAAAAAAAAAAAATTCTAAGGTGAGTAAAAGGAAAACAGGTAAAAAATTCTAGGAAGACTTTTATACCATGGTGATTCATATAGTCAGAGATGTGATAGTAAAAAGAAACCAACCAAGGCTCTTGATCCTTCTCTCTCTAATCAATCAAAGTAACATTTCCCATCTCTCCTGGGCCCAGCCAAAGATCAGATCAGATGAACATCTCCTAACACAACCTTTGTGTTGCATACTCTCCTAACTCTATACTAAATTACAAAGGCCAGGTAATGGATACCACCAGGAAGAAGCAAGTTTGAGGGTGCCAAACTGAAGGGGGGCGTGCAAAAAGGATCAAGTCTCTAAACAAAGGCCAAGGAACAGAGCCCAAAACACTGGTGTGTGCTCGGATGCATAACCCCAATTTGTAAACAACAGGGCATTCATTGTCCTTTTATGCAAGGCAAAGACCCAAAATAAAGACCCTGAATATGTTGGTTCTGCCTGAGAAACGTCCCAATTGTCTGGAAAATAAGCAAAGATAAGAGTGCCTAAAATAAACCATCTGCATATGCTTGCAATGAGCACTGAAGACTAAGGCGATAGGCTAGTTGCTCAGGGTCTAGGGCTTAGTAATACCCCCAACCCAGCACATACACTTCACTGAATATCGTGTCACTTCTTTTCAAAATGTAAACTAGAGGGCAATCCCAGAGTCCAGTGTAGACAGATTTCCAAATACAGGCATAATGAAGGTTAAGACATTGTTAAGTATGGGACCAAGAGTTAATACTCTTCCAAGGCTGAGAGCCTAAGAAGTTCAAAAGTCAAGCTTGAGACTATCAATCTTTACAGAGCAACAAATGATTAATATTCTCAAAACAACTTTAAAGATGCAATTGTCTAAACTAACTACAAGTAACCTGAGAGATATTTATAGCCATAAGCAAAGAGAAAACTCACTTTTTCCATCATATCACCAGTTTGAGTTGGACTATTAGACTCCAGGTCTTTTTTGCTGATGCAAACAGAGATCTCGCCAGTGTCTTTACCATTTTCAAATATCTGAAAAATAAACACATTCAAAATTAAAAATTAATACATGCGCCTACACATTTGTACATATGTTCATACATACATAGATAAAGGGAAGCAGTCCTGGCTTTGCACAGTGTGGTGTCAACTGAAAGTCATGCATGTGGAAAACTGCAAAGCAAGGCCTGACTCTATGAACAAGTGCAAGTAATTGGCAATGAAAATCAACGGGACTAGTATAAGAAAGTCTCCTGTTTCTCCTTACAGTTTCAGTGTCTTTAACCTGACGGGCATTCCCTACATTTTAATAAAATACTTTAAAAAGGTGGTCATTAAAGGAAAAATCACTGCATTGGAGGCATAAATGGAACAAGCACTAAAGTAAGGTCAGTTAGCAACCAATTGGCTAGTTCATTTCATCCTTCTTGAAAACATAAAGCCACAAATTACATGAGGAATCTTTGACTTATATGTAAAATGTATCAGCATTCATGGGATGACTCAGTACACATGCAACTCAGGATATCAGGGTTGTGAGTTCAAGCCCTATGTTGGGTATAGAGATGACTTAAAAATAAAGCCTTTAAAAAATAGAAATAATAAAATATATCCGTGTTCACCTCATCTTCGAACTCACTAAATGAAATTCAACCTGACAGATTTATTTCATAAGAGTACAATGAAGCCACCCATTTTAAGTGCACATATGCAACCAGTTGGTGGTAACAGAGACAAAATTCTTAAAATTGCATCATGCAACACTTGCTGAGAAAAATGTTAGCAAGAGTTCTGGTCTGAAATATCCGAACAAACCAGTTCAGAAGGAGGGATCCAATAGAGTGAACACCATCCCCTAACCACATTACAGACCCACATGGGGTGTGCCATTCCATTCACCAGGCTCTTAAGACTAGAAGCAGGCCCAGAGAGGCCTAATGACTAAGTTAAATCCTTGCTTATTTTATTTTTCTCAAAAGTTCTTTTCTTCCCTTTCTGATACACCTATTACATCAGAGCAGTCATTGTATTTAACTCTAGTGCTATTTCCAGAGAAGATAATCAAGAAAAATATCTTACTGAAAAAGGAAGAAAACCATCTTCTGCTTTTGAGACAGTTTTGAGTTATTTATTTAGTCCTAATCTAATTTGGGAAATAATGAGCTTCCATAACACTTCCTTAGGCTTCAGAAATGAAAGAAAAAGGAAAGAAAGAAAGGGAAGGAGGAAAGAAGGAAGGAAAGAAAGAAAAAGATGGATTAAAAAAAAAAGAGTAATACTGTTCAAGAATTGTAGGTATTTCTCTACTCAGTGCTTTTTATCATGCTAATAATCCCTGGAGATAGTACAGCTATCAGCCTTGGTACTTTGATATACTTTACCCTATAGCATCTTTTGTTAACCAAGATTTTTTAAAAACCTCTTTTCTGAGTACATGCACAATTCTGGCAAGAAATCTCTCTACTTTTGCAAGGAATTTTGTAAATCCAACCCAGGGTTTCCTGCAAACCCACAGGAAATAATTTGGGTGGAAAATCTTATTCTCCCAACAATCTCTTCAGAGCCCTCACCTGGAATAGAGCTTTTAAACAACAGTGACAGTTGGCAGGGATGGTCACAACTCTGGACGTCACACATTCTGCAAAGTTAGCATTGACAAAAGCACAGTTTGGAACTTACTAATATTCCTTTGTCAAGACTTGCTAGATGTGGAATGACAGTGCAGAAAATTGTGTTCTAGAAAAGAGCAGTGTGAGTGCTACTGCCAAACTGAGAAAGCAAAAAGAAGTTGGCCAATCCCTAAGACCTTCATTAGCTCTCTGCTTCCTTCACTACCAGTAAGAAGTCTGTCTGCTCTTCTATATCCAGAAGTGTTCTCAAAAACAAACAAACAAACAAACAAACAAACAAGGCTGGTTCTGGTCTCCAGAATCCCTATAAAGGCATTTAAATACATGTATATATGTTTTAGAGTTTAAGTAAAAGTATAGGTATTTAAGTGAAAGAAGGCTGCTGCCCATCAGTCATTTATATAATGTATTGTTTTCTGTATTTAAGGCTCACCTCTCATTTTTAGGGTCTTCATTACTATGTTCATTTTTCTAAAATCCAAGTATTATATTTATTTTTTTCTTCCTTGGCATAAGAAGTATTTTTACTTCTACCGTCCATGTCTAAACAAAGAGCACTCTCTAAACAGAGTTTCTGTGATTGACTAAATATAGAAAAATAAAAAAATAGTCTTTTATTTTCCTGCTGCCTGATTCTTGGCTTAAGAAAAACTGACTGCAGTAGTGGCTTCCCAGTGGCTCTCTGCATGGCCTCACCTCCCTACAGCTCTAAAATTAAATTCTTATCCTTGTAGTGGAATGATGGAAAAAGCTAACTGAGGCTAGTCTTGGGTCCCAAGGAGTAAGATAATAGAACCTTTAAAAACAGTGATCCAGATCCTCTTGAAAACATGGTAGCTAATGACTAGTGGAAAAAAAAAAATACCTATGAATAAGAATTTACTTCTATGATTAGTTATAACAAGTAAAAAGTTTTAAGGAACGTTTTCCATGAACTACAGTCTTCTTATTTTCCTTCATGTCAATATTGACTTTTTTAAAGCAGAATTAAATTAGATTAACACCAATGTTTTATTGTAATGTTGTTGATCGACTCATTCACTCAACAAATATTTACTGAGTGCCTACCATGCCAACCACTGCTCAGGTAAGAAACACCAGTGAGCTAAGATTCCTGCTTTTGAGGAACAAGTAAGTGAATCATATAGCATAGTCAGGATACATCCAGGTCTTCTAAATGCTAATTGTTCATTCTTTTTTTTACAGAAGGACCACCAAATTATATAAACTTGGTAGACCCTCAATAGAATTTGGTGGGCCTTCTTTAATAAAAGGAATGCAAAATTATAAATGTAAAACTAGATACAAAATATTCATTTAAAATGAGAAAAGAAATCACAATTTACACACATTAAAAAGCTCACACATAGTAAAAATATTACAAAATATTTCCATTAATTACCTATCCAACACGTTTTCTCTGAATTGTCTTTGATCATCTTTTCATGTGGTAATTTGGTTACATTTTCTATAAGGAGAATAGGAATAATTCTTTAGCACTGTTAATCTGGCATGGTTAATCAAAAGTTTTTTTATTATTGATTAGAAAAATCTCTTTCTGTCAGGCTCTGTGCTCAACGCAGAGTCTGCTTTGGATTCTCTTCCCCCCCCCTTCTCTCTCTCAAGTAAATAAATAAAATTGTTTTAAAAATTGTTTAAAAAAAAGAGAGCACCTGGGTGATTCAGTCAGTTAAGCACCAACTCCTGGTTCTAGCTCAGGTTGTAATCTTGTTGTCATGGGATTGAGCTCAAATAAATGAATAAAATCTTATAAAAAATGTTTAAAAAAGAAAAATCTCTCTCAGTATTATAACTCTGTTGATCATTTTATAAAAGTATTTAGGATTGATGTCAAATTTGGGGAAAACCTGATCAGGTTTCTTTAAAATATGAACTATAAAATGTGGAAGAATTTCCTACAAATAGCTGGCTTTATTATTTTCACACCATGTTCTTCCTCCACCACCTATATACTTTTGAAACCAAGCACGCTAGTCCATAGACAGAAAGCAATACACTCTAGCCAGCAGGTAGGAGCCATCTTCCTGGAAGCGCTTTCCGCATCAGAACAGCTGGCACTAACTGAACTATATATACAGGGAAGTGACTGCAAAACATTAATTACATTCTGCTATACCCAAATTAAATGTATCCCCAACTCAGTATCCCTCCCTCCAGACCTCAAAAATGCGTGCAACCAGGGCACCTGGGTGGCTCAGTGGATTAAAGCATCTGCCTTCAGCTTGGGTCATGGTCCCGGGGTCCTGGGATTGAGCCCCGCATCCCGCTTTCTGCTCAGGGGGGGATCCTGCTTCCCTCTCTCTCTGCCTGCCTCTCTGCCTACTTGTGATCTCTGTCTGGCAAATAAATAAATAAAATCTTTTTTTAAAAAATGCATGCAGCCACTTGGTACAAGGGAAAATTTGACAGAGAGGAAGTTGGCAGACAATGACAGAAACAGACAATGGTCTCAACCAATTTCAGTTAAGATATATTTGCAAATTTTACAAGAATACGTGGCCATTGCACTCAGTGCTCGTATGTTTTCTCCCAGGGTTTTCAAAGGGGTGCATGCAGGGAAGGAACCCTGAGCTTAAGTTTCATTAGCTTCATGGTAATTGCACCTCTGAGATTGTTAGAAGGTGCTAAGTGCTACCTAAAAAAGGGCAGGGGATATAGGGTCTGGGATCAGAAGTGTGACGGGCAGCACACATATGAAGCAGGTGACCAGAACAGGCCTTCAAGAGAGGAAAGATTTGCGTAAGGACTTGCCAGGGAGAGTTAACCAAGCAGATAGGCTGGGAGAAGAGAATTGCAGGCAGAGGGAGCTGCTTGAGCAAAGAAACTAAGGCAGAGATGTGGCCGGTATATTCTAGGAACTGCGAAAAGACTAGTGTTACCAGAGCAAGGTGACAGAGGGAGACGGTAACATGAAGTCAGAGGGTTAAGAGACTGGCAGAGAAGTGGAGAACCTTTGCAGGGTTTGGAGTAGAGCAGAAACAGAATCTAACTTAAAAGGATTATTGTGGCTGCTGGGCAGCGAGCAGACTGCAGGGAGTATCAGCCGTCTAAAGAATGGATGATGGGGGCTCCAACCACAGTGGTAACCATTAACATGGTTAGAAATGGTCTATTTCTGTTGCTCATTCCTGGGTAATTGTACTTGTTCATTTGTGTATTAGCAGGGTTGGGAAATAAAATTTGTAGCTAAGCAAATATTTCTGAAATATATTTGTGTCTATGGGTATAAATAAATCAAACTGAACATAACTGTCCATAAGCAGTATTTGTGAAGGCAGAAAAATATCAACGAAGTACTAAAAAGATTTTATTTAATATACAGTGACCAAAACTTACCCCTTGGGGGGAAAGATGACCTGAATGAGTTTTGACCTAATGTGGTTCTTTGACAGGTTTGTCTGGCATCATTCATCATATCTGTTTAAGGGCTTGTATAAGGTCTAGTTCAGTGCCTTTAGCCAGCCTTTAATACTGTGAAGTCTGGTTAAGAGCTAGCTGTGGAGGAACAGCAGGTTCCCAAATGCTCCATAACTGCTGGGCAGACCACCCAGGAAGCTCTTCTGTGTGTGAGTAGAAGACAAACACCTAAGCTTCAAAATACCTCAGGATACAACGCTGTCAAGAGGCAATAATAAGAAAATGACACTGCAGCGTGTTGCCAACAGTTGAGAGGCTGTGCAGAAACAGGATTTACTACTACTGGTCCAGTGAAGAACAGGAGTATAAAATAGCCACACAAAAGTACTTGGCATATTTCAGGTGGATATAATTAAAGATGTTGAAACAAGGTTAGCTGACACATTGTTTGGATTATAATCCCCAGAATGCAGATTCTGAAGCCAAGATCTACTCACAGGAAGTATACTGGTGAGCCTTCTTCCGAGCAACACTGGTCGGGAGTGAGGACATCGGGAGTGGGTAGGTCAAGGTGAACTGTGATGTAGTGGCAACAGAGGCCTCAGGTGGGAGTTCTAGAGCTGGAATGGCCGGCCCTTCAGAGTCATCCAGAACGCAGTAAGGAGAAGGAGCCCTGCCTTCTCACTGTGTGGGAAGCAAATGTTGGCTGCAGGCTGCCCTTGGGATGTGTGCCTGTTCTTGGGAGAAACGGTTCCTTTACTCAGAGGGTCACTCCCCAATTAGAACAGAGCTGTGGCAGCTGGGGGTGGGTATCTCAGTCTTGAAGAGGGGATTCTGGCAGTAGCGGGCACGGCATCCACTACACGCATGCCTGGCAATATTGAGTGCAGGGGGCACAATCGCACACACGCACTCACTCAATACTACAAAGCAAGCACATCTTACAGGGACGTCTCTCTCAAAGGTTAAATGACTCGCCCGGGAGCAAATCTACTCATAATGAGTAAGGAGATCCTCAGAAATGAAATCTTCTAGTGTTTTAATTACAAATATCAAAGTTTAGTCTTATATATAGTATTAGGAACTTTCATAAGATGAAACTTGATATGAAAAAAATTAAGGACACAGAAAAGTATTTTAGTGTAAAAGATTTTTTTAACCTAAGTCAAAGAACATGAAAATGGAAATGAAATATTAGTCTTATGTGAGATGCTAATTAGCCATGAAAAAATCTTCATCCAATCAGAATTCAAAATCACATTTAAAGATAGAAAATCAACTCAAACTGAATTAATATTATAAGTACGTTAAATCAAATAAATATGCTATTAGGGTTTTCATGTTTATAGACTTGCAAGATAATTTTTAGAATATTCACATTTTCTATATTTTCTCAAATGTATATTATCTATCAAACAGTAAACATATCTAACTTAAATATTCAGATAAAGTGATAATCACAAAACAAATATTAAAATTATGGGACTCAGGCAATGAAAACTTAATAATGAATTAGTTAGTTTATACTGCATATACAAAAAGTTGTTTTACTGCCTAACAGATGTCTTTAACTAGTATTTATTTTATTTATTTATTTTTTCTTATTGTGTTAGGTTAGTCACCATAAAATTCATCATTACTTTTTGATGTAGTGTTCCAAGTTAAGTAGTATTTAACAGGTGAGGAGCCAGTATGTTTTGTCCCAGGAAATGAAAATACACTTGGGTAAAAACAAGTTACATAGTTGTTAAACTTTATCAGTTTAAATGGTATCTGGACAAAAAGTCAAATAATATTTTAAAGCCCATTAAAGGGATACCTGAGAAAATAATTTATTTTAAAAGAGACACTTTAAGTTTCCTCTATAAATAGGTTGAAGCAGAGCCCTCCATTTAGCAGATGCAAATTGGGTGACTGCGTATGGGGCAGAATTTTAGGTGAGATCCAAAAGCCAAAAATATCTCTCCCACCAACTTGTCAACATTTGAAATGCCACTTAGAGATTAACTCCTTTGTCATAATTAAAATACCACGGAGGAAATTATATTCAGCCATATAGGTTATTGTTCCTTTGAGGCTGGGATTTTCGGTCTCTGCTCTCTGGAATCCCTCAGCAGGCTTGGGGTGGGTGGAGGGCAAGAACAGGTCTGTGGTCCCAAGCGGGAGAACAAACCTGAGTGAGTCTGTGTGGGCAGCCACCATCTTGGCTTCAACTAGGGTAGATCCTACTTTTGTTTATATAGTAGATTCCAAAAAAGAATTTTAATCTAAGAAAAATATATTGTTGTAAACTGTCTTAGCTTGAAAGAAAGTATGGCACGCCCTTTTCGAAAGAATGAAACTTGAAAAAAGGTGGTAAATGAGAACATGGGGTACCTGACAGTCTAAACTGGGGGCTTAGGGGGTGGGGATGGCTGAAGGTCAACAGAGGCTGAGGATGGAGAGGCCTGCAAAATGGCCATCACAGGCTTCACAGTTAACATGGGAGCAGGACTACATTTCCCTGCCTTTAAGCATTTGAAGTTACATTTTGGGGGCAATGGGTGGCTCAGACAGTTGAGCAACCACTCTCGACTTTGGCTCCAGTAGTTTTCTCAGAGTCATGGAATAGAGCACTGCACAGGGCTCCCTGCTTAACGTGGAGTCTGCTTGAGATTCTCTCTCCCTCTCTCTCTCTGCTCCTCCCCAACTCTAAAATAAATTTAAAAATCTTTTTTTAAAAAATGGCACATTTCATTGTTTTGTTAGAATATTTCTTTTAAGGAACTTCCCTGCCATCCCATTTTTCTGTCTATTGACAAAGTAAAATTTCCAAAACAAGGCGAAAGTTCTACAAAAATATTTTCTTTGTATCCAATTAAAATTCTCACTAAGATATGAAAATGTTCTAAATTATCTGGATGACAGTGGCAAGGCAAATGTGCTTGCCTGTCACGTCCTAAGCCAAGTAATTTCAATAAGCCCTTTATACATGAGGATCTTTCAAGAAGAAATGAAACAAAGATCTCATTTTGTTGAAATTAATTTAGTGCCTAAAATTCTATTTAATTGGGATTAAAGTATAAGGTGTATAGATCTTGTCAGTAGTGGGTATAATATAATATACCATATACCAGAGTTTGGTAAGTTAAGGCTTTTTTGGAAGCTCCTGGATTTAATATATTTCTTTCCAAAGAAAATGAGGACTTCTTTTTGATGAGAAAAACATAGTCACATCTCCCAAATCCTATTTCAGTAGGGGAAATGAACATCTTAAGATTAAATATGAGCTAAATCATCAGACTTCCCCAAATTCTCAGCCTAAGAAATCATATTCTCATCTTTAGGTAGGGTACATGTTTTTAATGCTATTCAGTGTCTTTTTAGAATATATCAAATATGCCTACAAATTTAATTTCCCCCTTAATATGAATAAGGGGAAACTGGGTAACTAAAACCTGTATAAAAGTTTGCCATCTATAGCAGTCCATTTTTATTTTAGTAAGTAATCCATTTTTCATAAAACATTATTGAAATTGTATGTAGAATCTTAAGTAGGTGTAAATGTATCACTTCATTTGCACTTAGTAGAAAATCTGTATTCATTTCTATGTTCAGATGATGAATTGACGCTTGATAATATCCATGGTGAGTTGGGCTAACATAGATGTCAGTGGGTAATTCAGGGGACGGGAGCATATGTAGGAAGAGAATCTCAATGACTTGAGCATCTCAAACACTCTGTGAAAAAGCTAATTGAGAGGTAAAAACAAATTAACTGCTATGGAGAAGGACAATCTCCCCGAGAGAGAGAGTGTGCCGACAGCAGTAAGGTTCAGTGGTTGCATTTAGTCCGGGTAACTGCTGGGACAGTAATCCAGCTCTGGCCTGGGGACTTTCCCTGCTGACTGCCCACCTGGCAATTCTCTGGGCACCTTCAAGGCTGTCAGGACTGTGCAAGGAAAGCTGCTCTCACTACAACCAGCTCTGCATGGGAGCTGATGCCCCGACCAATTGCTTTTCCCTGATTTTGATCCAGACGCAGTTTTTCTCTTCAGTGGGTCTAGGAAGGGAAGATTGTATCTTCCTGTGCACAGAGATTTACACCTGGCTGCAAATGCCTGTCAGGAAATAGGCTGAGGTGAATACACTGGCATTTCCCCCCAACAGTTGAAAGATGAAAGGAAGGAAGGAAGGAAGAGGAGGAAGGAGAGAGAGAGAAAGAGAGGAAGGAAACAAGCCAGCAAGCAAAGCGAAGAAAGAATAGAACAGAAAGTAGAGTAGATGAGTGGTTTCTGTGCCTACTGCTAATCGTTATTCCATGAGAGGTTGGAAGGCATTCACAGGATCTCGTTTCTTTGCCTTTAAAATGAGCAGTCTGACACTTGCCTACAGTGATAAAATCCACACATAAAAATTAATAATCTCCATCATATTTTGCCCAACATTTAAGGAATGTTCTTAAAATCTTAACAATGACCCCGAATATTCCAATCTTCCGAGTCTCGTCATAATTCCTTTGAAAATGAATGTCATCTTGGAACATTTTAGTATCTATACTTAACGCATATCCTGAATTTGTTTTTCCAATGTTTATCCAAATAATGTAGGTGAAATAACAGAACAGCTCAGGGATTATAAATACATATCTGGAAAAAGTGGTTTAAACAGAAAGACAAAAATCAAGGGCTGTACAATGGAAATAAGGACATAATGCACACACAGTGATGAGGCCATTCAAGAAACAAATCTTGCCACTATTTTACGGATAACCTGTTTTCTCCTTCTATTCACTTAATTGCTCCACATATTCCTAAATATATAAATAAACTTTCTATTAATACATATGGTTAGAAAGCCTCAAACATTAAAAAAAAAAAAAAAGACCACCAAATAATCTCAAATGGATTCATGATGCTCTTGTGCCACTGGTAGAGCAAATTCCATATTCAAATATCTAAATCCAAATTCAGATATCCAAAGCATAGGGATGACTAGGTATCGCAGATAAAAGTTAGTCTCTTTTCTGTTATCAATCAAATTATCCCATCTTCTGAAGAGAAATAAACCCATGAACTGGAATGGTAAAGTAGTAAAAAGCTGAGAAAACCCACACATTAGTTTCATTGTCTTCAAAAGGTGTCATATTGCTCTAATTGTATGAAAATAATCATAGGCATGGGCCAAGAGGGTATTCTAGGCTTCTCTGCATCTTCCCACAGTACCTAGGAGAATGCCTGGCAGGCAGTATTTGATAATGTGAGGATTTACTGCACTATTCATTGAAAATCATCTTTCTTTCTGTCACCGGCAGAATACAAATTGTTAGATGCATACCGTACTACTCAGAAGATGAACTAGATGCCGGACAAAGATAATCTTTTAAAAATAAATCTCTAAATTATCCCTTTAACAAAGCTAATTTTCCTTATGCTATAAGAGAACAATATAACCAAACAATATAAAAATAGAAAGGCTAAAAATCTCCAAATCACAGCTGCCTGAATCTTTTTTTGTTTTGTTTTAGTTACTAAATTCCACCATATTTCCCTTGCTCCCAACCAGAGTGAATTCATGTAAAGTTAATGAAGATTAAGCTTCTAGACCCATACTTGCCCCAGCCCTGAGAGTACTGGAAGTTGCTGGGAGCTTTAGATTATCATAAGTAGGGAAGGGAAGCCAGCAACTCTCTAGCAATTAAGGAGTATTTCCATATAAGTACTTCTGAGAAAAACTAAAAAAAGTCTCAAAAGAAAGGATCTAAATCTCCAATCCTCCATTAATTTGTCATGGTTTACTTTCTTAATATAAATAAATATCCACTTTCAGGCCTAATTTTAAATAGGTTCCTCTTAATCCAAATAAATATCCACTTTCAGGCCTAATTTTAAATAGGTTGCTCTCGCCCAAATTGTGTAAGCTCTAGACCTCACATAAACCGGATCTGCCTCCACTGACATTGAATGGAAGACAACCCACAGAGCATTATTGACCAATTGTGTGTGAAAAGCACTAATTCTAGTGAAAAAACTTCCCTGTACCCATCTTCCACTTGTTTCCCCGTGTTGTCTCCCACCCACTCACACATCCCACACTCGTGCTCATCAATTCTCTGTCACAATCACCCAACGTCCTTCTAGTTTTTCCACCCACCATCTCTTAAAGCTTGGCTAATACCGTTTCCTATCAACCCTTTCTTTCCTGCTCTCCCAGGGAAACGCTAACATTTCTGACAGCATCTCCATGGGGACGAAGAGGAGGAGCTGCAAGAAAGAACAGGACTGGAAAAGCAGAAGTCATTGAGCCATAGCTATAGCAGATGTTCTCAAAGTGGCTGGGGGTGGTGGCATTGACAGGGGATCTAAGGTAAGTGAAGGTTTGGACTAGTAAGCATTAACTCCAAAAACCTGAAGGATTTCATAAATTATGGTGCACATCAAGTGTGACTACTAAAGCTAGAAACAATAAGATTCCATCAACCTAAAAGGTCCCATGATGGGCAAGAGACTGTACCAGAATACAAAAAAAAAAAATAAAAATGTACACTGTGGTTATGACTACATAGGGCAAATGAGTGCTTATGGAAATTATATGCAAAAGTGAGAATGGTTATATAACAAATAATGGGATTATAAGTGACATAACTTTTTCTTAAAATTCCTCTAATGTTATTATGTTTTCAATTTTTTTTATAGGGAATTTTCCCATACCAGGGATAGACATTTAGGTTGTTCTCAGGCCTTTGTCTTATATATCCATTTAAACTCAGGTCTATTTCATGCCATGTAATTGCACAAATGGGACTGAGGCTACATGGAATACAGAAAGAGTATGTCCGTTTGAGAGGTGACCTGCTAGTATTAAGACCTAACCAAAAGCTCCTATTTCTAAGTTATCAATGAAAGATATGATGAGGATAAGAACCTCAGTGAAAAATTGAAGACAAACCATATACAATATGAAAAACCACGCCAGGGAATTTTGAATCACACCTGGCCTTCAGCCCATATTTGAAAGCCACTGCTCTAGAAGATGATGACAATACAATCAATTATTTTGGTTCTTAAAGCTAGCAATGGATATGTATACACACACACACACACACACGTGCATATGTGTATAAACATAGATGTATAATATACATATACATACATATTCAGCAGAGTGATATAGATCATCAAACACAGAAAATTGGAAAGATGATCATCCCAGTTTATTTTATTGATCAGGCACTCTTTTAAGATCAAAATGGATAGAAAGGGGGAAAAATAAGTTTTACTAGAGCCACAATGCCTTTGAGTTATAAGTAGCAAACATATTCATTTGTTGATATATCATCTAATACTCTGTATAGGACATGCCATGAGACGGGATAAAGTTGTTCATAACCAGAAAAGACATGGTCTTGGCCACAGTAAGTCAGAGGTAACTGCGTTAGAGATGGTGCTCCAAGAAAGGGCAGTTCATCCATGTGCCATGGGAAGCTAGAGTTCGGCCAGACAACAGATATGATCTGATTCGGGAATTAATAAAAGATGGCATGCAGTGGCCTTTGCTCAGTATCTCTTCAGCTGGAATTAGCAAGTTCTCCCCACTGAGGAGGAAGTGCAGAAAAAGACCTCAATTCTAAGATTTGCAAATCTGAATATTTGGGATACAGTTTGCTAATCCATTTTTGTCACTACTATCTGGCTCTTTCCATCTTAAGAACCGGCTTAGAAAACTGCAGATCTTGGTTTCTTTTCCATCAGTCCAAACATGCACTCCCAACAATTTCAAGTTACTACAAGTCGTCACTGAATACAAACTTTGGAAGAGACGCTCAGTAGCATACCATTATATAGTGTTTCTGTGAAACAAACATGATAGGCATAAATAATTTTAAGGAGAATAGGTAACAGTAAAACATAATAAAATAATTAGGAAGTGAAGATTATTATCTTTGTTTTTAACATGACTACTTTATTTTAAGTTTATATAATTTTTAACAATGGCTGTATTTAACAACTGACTCATGAAATTCCTGAAAATTTAACAATCAGCAATCTCAAACCAGTAGGAGCAAGTTTCAGCTTTTCAAACCCACTTAGTCTCTTGAGTGTTATGCTCACTCAAGTGTCATGACCTCAGGGTTGTGAGATCAAGTCCTACATTGGCTCTGGCCTTAGCAGGGAATCTGCTTGAGATGCTCTCTCTCCCTCTCCTTACACCCTCCCTCCATCCCCCACCCCTTGCATGCTTTCTCAGTCTCTCTAAAATAAAAATAAATAAGCCTTTAAAAAAAGAAGGAGGAAAAAAAACCTCTGGAGGTGGGGGTATTGATGTTTTAGAAAAGGTCTCCAGATGATTCTAATGTGGCAGCCAGGATTGAAAGACCAGTGGTCTATGCTAAAACCTGATGGGGCTGATGTCCAGGTTTCTTGGAATACGGGAAAAAGAATTTATTGCCTAAGAGAAATTGGATATTCCAAAGGGGAAAACTGGGAAGAAGGGAGGGGAACTGAGCATTCCATGGGAAAAGAATGATAAAGACGGAGGATATCTTGGAGTGGGGAGGGGGAACTCAGATAAAACCAGGGTAACTAACCATCGTGTTTTGCCTGGGACTGAGAGGTTTCCTGGATATAAGGTTTTCAGTGCTACAACCAGAAAAGTCATGGGCACATGAATGGACGCACTGGATTTTTCATTTTATTTATTTTTTTAAAGGTTTTATTTATATTTTTGACAGAGATCACAAGCAGGCAGAGAGGCAGGCAGAGAGAGAGGGAGAGGGAAGCAGGCTTCCTGCTGAGCAGAGAGCCCGATGTGGGACTCAATCCCAGGACCCTGAGATCATGACCTGAGCTGAAGGCAGCTGCTTAGCCCGCTGAGCCACCCAGATGCCCCTGGATTTTTCATTTTAATTAATTTTCATTAATTTAAATTTAAACAGCTACATGAGACTAGGGGCTACTGTATTGGACAGCACAAGAAGATGGCTTCTTTGCATATATACATTTCCTCTTCTGTTTGCCGGTATGGAAAAAATTATGAAGCATATTAAAGAAATACATAAGAGTAGTAATTCAGATCCTGAAGTTAAATATTTGCTATCAAGCCCACGTACAAATATGAACACATGATAAAAATTATTCAGAAATATGTAACAAACTTGTGAGAAAAAAAAAAAAAAAAACTTTTGTTTTTTCCAGGCATATTCCCAGGCATTCCAGGTTGCTGATACAAATGAGTGGAGATAAATGATATTAAGGCAACCATGCTCCCTCACCTAGCTCCTCTCTTAATCAATAACAAGTACTTTGCAAAAGGTTGGACTAGATCTGTAACCAAGACAGAAATCTGGAAAAGAAAAATATTACTGGATGATGGGAAACCTTGACCTTGATGTCTTGAACATCACTTCCTAAACCTTTAGCTGACTCGTAGACTACAGAAAATAAATTATAATGTTTTTTGTGGAATTACATTTCCCCAAAGATCAATTTTTGCATGGTAATATTCTCATTCCAAATGCAAACATGATAATGTCATTTTAAAGAATTACAGATAGAAAATATGATGTTCATAATTATAATATAAAGTTTATATTTGTAGAATAAAACTTAATATTAAGAAAAGTTATAGAAATAAAGACTGATTAAAATATAATTACTTTGTTATCACATTCAAATATAGATATAATTTTAAAAATGATGAGTTGAAATAGTTTGTTCCTTTGATGGAAAAATGGCCATCCACTGAGTAATTCAATTATTTTCTCTTGAAATGTGGGCTACAAAATCATTAGAACAACATTAACTTGACAGACTTAACATGGATACTTGATTGTGATAAACAAACGATTCAAATTCCTTAACTTTCAGTTCTTAAGCCACTTTAGCCAAGTATGAGTCACTTTTTTCTCTTCCAGAGGTGCAATAGCAAAATGTAGCATAGAACATTTAGCCATCTTGTCCCGACAAATAACCAATTCACCTTTTTCCCCAGTATATTCTTAAGTATTGATTTTACCAAGTGAACTCAGACATGTGTCACACTTATCCAATACAGATCCTTTTCCTTGGAAATGTAGTTTGTACATCAATCAGTCACCTGGCCTTTCACCTCTAATTCCTATTGCCACTGTCTGTCAATTATTAAAGCCTTTCCCATTTCTCTAAATAAGATCTTTTTTGAAACTGAAATACATAGTGACTCCTATCAAAAATATATGTTTCTTGGAAAAGTATGCCATGTTCACATGATTAAATGTCTTCATTAAAATTACTTTTCTGAGTTGAAAACATTGAAAGTTTATAAATCCACTTTCCAAATGCCTCTAGGTATTTTCCTTTAAAGCATACTCTCTGAATGGTAATATTAGCACTTGTAAGCCAAACTCTGGTTTGAGAAAGACAACATTAAAAGAAATTCAAGCTGAGTGGCATTGTTAGAAGGGTCTTCAAATGGAGCAGAGTGTATTCATCTCTGGCTGAACCCAGTGAGAGTTACAGAATGACACCCACCTTGAGCTGCAGGCCTCCTGGGATAAGAGTGTTTGCTGGAAGGCTTTTAATGTGTTGGTAGACATAAGAGGAGAATTGCTCCTGCTCAGCCTGTAATTGGGGGCCAAGTTTAGAGAGATGACCTCTGTTGCTTTTGATAGCTGTCTGCAATTCATCAATCAGCCTGCTCACCTGAAGGGGTTAAATTACAAGAGTTGTTAGCAAGAAGTAATTGTTGATGTCACACCTATTAGATTTTTGAGTACCTAGTTTGATGGGAGGGAAAATGACTTCAATATAAGAATTTGAGTATAGCGCTATCTTCAAGTAAAGAGAACAGAAGAGATACGCATTCTTTCATCAGCTAATTTTATTTATGGGAAAATTTATAATTTTTGCACTTCACTAATATGGAATAGATAGCCATTTACAAATGCTGAATAAAAATATCTCCGGTTATGTGAAGAAACATGCACCTCACAAATTTGCGAAGGATTTCTAAAATGCTTAACAGAATAAAATCTTCCTAAGACTTCAATTAATCCAACATATGTATCACTGACAATATTTAATTTTATTATATGAAAACCATGTTATGTAAATTTGTTTTCTCTAATAGATTAGATTCTTACACAAACATTAAGTGATATATGGTAGTCACCAAAAGAGATTAAAGCAGAAATTCACTTTACCTATGGCCCTTTAAAAATGATTAAATTAGACCCATTTAGAGTTATGAATGGGCTTTTGAAATATTGGGTTAAAAATCATGGCTCTTCCATTTACTGACTGAAAGACTGTGAACAGGTAATAAAACCCTTATCTGTAATGAAGAATAATAACAGCCTGATCATATTAAGAATTAAATAAGATTACAGAATGAATGACACATTGTCTAGCCTATAGTAATGTGTCTAATGTACATTATATTATTATAGTGTTTTCTTTTTTAAATCTAGTTATTTTCCACATATCAAGTGTTAGTTGTTATTCTTGGTCTATCTTTCCTATTCCTATCCCTACTTCACATAAAGCAGATAAAAATTTGAAACTATCTGCTAGCAGATTCTCCATCTCACTTCAATGTCCACAGTAAAAAATGGGAAATCTTTCTCCAAGGGTCTCCCTTGTACAGACACCTCATCCTCTTTTTCTCTCTTTCAAATGAAATATGGTATTTGTCCTAGTATATACTCCAACTCTGTTAAATCCATGATTTCTATCCCTTCTACAGAGGATTCCAAGAAATCAATGAAAGCAAGTTTGTACTCTTATCTATATAACTTGAATATTAACTTTTCTACTCTACCTAGTTAGTTCAAGATTACATATGTATGTACACACACACACACACACACACACATACATATACGTAGACATACACTTTAATGACATTAACTTTCCCCAAAAACTTTAGAAGCATTATGTGCATATAAACAAGCTAATTTAAATGATTCTTATTTTTCTTTGATCTTCCATATCTCTCTTATTTGTCCTTATGTCATTAATCATCTACTCCCTTGTTTTTTTTTATTTATTTTCATTAAAAAAAAAAATTAAGTAGGCTCCAACCCCAGCATGGAGCCCAGCACAGGGCCTGAACTCACAACCCTGAGATTAAGACCTGAGCTGAAATCAAGAGTTGGATGCTTAACTGACTGAGACACCCAGGCGCCTCTCAGCTAGTCGCTTAAAAAAAAAAAAAAAATCCTACACTTTAAAAAGGACTGGCAAATCTTTTCTTGAAAAGGGACAGATAGTATTTTCAGTTTTATAGGCCATAAGGTTTCCATCAAAACTGTTTGACCCTGCAGTTGTACTTTGAAAGCAGCCACAGACCACATGTAAGTGGGCAAGACTGTATTCCAATAACACTTTTTAGGAAAAATAATCAATAGACTATATTTGGCCCTAAAACTGTAGTTTGCCAACCCTTCTTCCAAATTCATATATTTCTTCTCCTTCCTTCCTTTTCTTATAAGTAATACTCTGGTCCACGCCCTCATCTCCTCATCCTTTCCCCTTACTTGAATTACCACAACACCTACTGAGTGGTCTCTCTGTCCCTGGTCTCTCCACCTCAGAGTCACCCTGCCACCTCCCCTGAATTAATCTACCTCCAACAGAACAGTGAATCCCCCAGTTGCTCCCCCCATCTTCCTCAGCTTGGCTTTCAAGATTAAAAACCTTTTCTGTTTTTTGGAATGAATGTCTATGCTTCCCATAGTACTGTTAACTCTCCTATAAAGTTGTAACATTTAAAATACAGAAATAATAAGTGATCCAATATTAAATTGGTCAGTTTCCAGCCTAATCTTCATCATATTACCCTCCAGTATTATCCTCAAAAATGATGGATAATAACATCTGTCATACCAAAACTAGAGACCAAAACAGGCCAAGCAACTTGTTCATATAGTTGTCTGACAAAATTTAAATGCAAGAATGAAAAGCTTTAGACTCCAGATGCCATTTCTGCAAAGCACTGATCCTCTCTGAACCTTTCCTCACCCCCAGCATCATATGATTTAAAAAGACAAAATTTTATGTTAGTCTTTAAAATATATTAAACATCATGCAATGCATTATGCTTGTCAGTAATACTGTTCTCTGCAATTTTACGTACTGTACTTTATACTATAGTGAGCCACCAAAAAAAAAAAAATAGGAGGAATTTCAGGCTTTGATTTGAGAACATTTTTATACATGACTGGTTTTACTGTCACAATCCATAGCCTTTCACAGATAGGGGATTTCATGTGACATCAGAAACCAACCAACCATACAATTGATGATGTCATTTGCATTCTAAAGGGCTATTGGTTAAAGCCTTAAAAGTTTCATTTCCTATGAATCCTTTGTTCTTTCAAAAAAATTCTCTATCATTTTTGCTATTTTCAATTGTCCCATGATTATCTGTTAATGTACGTGAAGTACAATTACATCAATTATCACCTGTCTTTTTAAAAAAGATAAGTTAAAACTATCAAAAAAGGTGTTCTAGCAAAAATTAACATATCTCAAAATAGGAAAAAATATATCAAGAATCCTGCCATTGACATTTTGGTAAAATTTCCATCCAATCTTACTAAAACTTTATGTTACTTTACATATTCATAAGGTCTTTTATCCCCAAAGTGCTACATTTTGTTCTCAGTTATTATAACAGACTACCCTTAAAGATAACCCTACACATGAAGTAACTCGTATACCAAAATTGGGTAGGTAATACAATAACCCTGAATTATTTTACATAATATGATTTTTTTTTTCAAATCACAGATGTTGCCAGAAGGGGAAAAATGCTCTTTAAAATTCTTCATCATGAATCTTTTTTTTCCTGCAAATCCTTTTTTTTCCTCTCTCTCTCTCTACAAAGGCAATGTGAATAGGGGTAAAAGAAGACAAAACTTGACCTTTTGTGATCCCAGCATTAATGGGTCTGTTCATAATTCAATCTATGTGTGTGTGGGAGCATCCATGTGGAAACATAGAGGCCTGAGAGACATAAAGCCTTTCCCTTTAAACATTATCTGACCCTATCAGTCCCATTCACAAAAGAAGGCTTACGTATGCATATGTTGAAAAAATGCACCATCTCATTGTGCGGCAGAAAGCCTACACATTCTACTCTTCATTCTCCGTGGAAATGCAGCACGGAAGTGACACTTGTACAGAATTTGGGAGAGTGACAAATGAGCAGAAGGTAGCAAAAAAAAATAAGTATTCGATGAGGGAAAAGACCAAACTTCTGAAAGAATGCAAATGCACACCTGTCTATAAACATAGAGGCTTTTTGCTTAAAAACACACATGGGGAGTTTAGTCACGTTTTTATAACACATTAATGTAACCCTTGAATTTATTCAACTCTCAAGATGATTTAGATTTACCATAAAATATCATTCTGTTTCTAATGATTCTAAAATTTATGCACATTGAAGTTGTATGTTCTGAATTACACATTCTGTATATTGTCCTTTGGCTACTAGGAATGATGCTTTGAGGAGTTCCTGGTTTTTCCAATGATGAGCTCAGCTCTTCCTTGATTTCTATGTGGCCTTGAGTCCATCTACTATTAGTAAGGAGGACTCCAGAGAACTTTGCACTAAATTATTGCTTGAAATCAGCACAAAAGGCGACAGCCTCTATCCTGGGAATGTCATCTTGGTATGCAACACACAGGGAATGGTCTCAAAGCTAGGTCTGTGCTTAAACTTAAGACCAAGAAACTTTCTAATTTATGACATAATTAAGAACCAGAAAAGGGTTAGGGAGATGAAAATGAGTATTTTAAGTTTCCTGAAATCTCTTTTTTCTTTCAGGCCCAAGGGTACAGCATTTTTTAGGTTGAAGAGAAATGTAACGCAGATTTGATGAACAAAGATTAGAAAAGATATGAGAACCTATGAGCAAAGTTACGTATCTCTTGATTTAGAAAGATGGGCTGCAATGTAACTACCCAGAGAACTTGAAGTGTGTACCACCTCTTACTCATACCACTTCAAATATTCCCAACTTTTTAATAGTTTCTAGAACCCTTCTAAGATGGAAGATACCTCTGAAGGAGAGTTACCATACTTCCAGCAAGAGGTCCATTGTGTGTACCACCTTTAAGCCTATTCAAGAGTCTAACATTGGGGCGCCTGGGTGGCTCAGTGGGTTAAGCCGCTGCCTTCGGCTCGGGTCGTGATCCCAGGGTCCTGGGATCGAGCCCCGCGTCAGACTCTCTGCTCAGCAGGGAGCCTGCTTCCTCCTCTCTCTCTCTCTGCCTGCCTCTCTGCCTACTTGTGATCTCTCTCTCTGCCAAATAAATACATAAAATCTTAAAAAAAAAAAAAAAAAAAAAAAAAAAGAGTCTAACATTCATGGAGGAAGGGGTGATTAAAATAGAGAGTTTAAAAAAATTTTAATTCCAGTGTAGTTTATATACTGTGTTATATGAGTTTCATATATGAGTTTCAGTGTACAATATAGTGATTCAACAGTTCCATATACTACTCTGTGCTCATCAACATAAGTTACCCTTAATCCCCTTCACCTAAAATAGAAACACTTAAATGTCTTTATAATTTATCTGGCAATTGAGCTATATTGATGGCAACAAAAATAATGTCAACTATACCTTTTGAGGAAGCAGTGAGAATGTGCTTCACAGGCTTCTAACCAACTACAGGAGCATAATGAACCATAGGTCCCAGCTACTATCTCTCCAATCCAAATGGCTGAGGATGCTGAGGTAGGTCTAACTTAGGGAGTCATAGGACTCCTCTGAAGGACAACTTGAGGTGAGGGATACACTACCAGCTTCACTAAACCTTCCTTAGACTGCAGTGCTGTCTGAGAGGCTTCCCTCCAGTTTTCCTTTCCTCTCTCCTTCACTCATGTTCAAGCCTGCATTTCAGTCTAACAGGTCTCCCGGACTTACCCAGAGCTCTCTCCATTTTCTCTCATAGGCAGTTCTTCTAATAAAATACATACACATTTAATACTGTCTTGGTACTTACTTTCCAGAGAACCTGGAATAACTTTTAAACTAACAATAGCAAATTATATGCACATTTCTAAAAACCATTTCCCAAAAAAGTAGTTTAACATGTAACACACCTCAAAGCAGTCTTATGAAACATACATTATTATTATTCCCAGTTTTCATGTGGAAAAATTAAATGAAATAAAACAAGACCATGTCTATTGTCTTAAGATAAAAACACAGACAGCAGAAATCTGAATCTAAATCTCAGATTTTATGATGTTTAGTTTGGATTTTGAAATATATCTAGAAATACAATATTTTTGTAAAAAATAAACTCTAGGCTAAATAAATTTTGAATTTTTTCCCTCCCAGATTTTTCATTTCACATTCATGATTTCACATTTCTATATATGAATTAGGCCCAAAACTTGATGTCACTTACTTTTTCCAACCAAAATATTGAAAATTACACATCAAGATTAATATAATCAGTTTCAAAGTAATGACAGAGAAATTATTCCCAAACTGTATAGAATACATTTAGAGATCACTGCACACATGTCCATGCGCACACACACACACACACACACACACACACTCACATACACAAACCACATATTCCCTTTATTGTGTATTTTATTTTTTAAGGAAACAAAAGGCATTTGAGTCATAACCAATCAAGCAAATACGTGACCAAATAAGGCACTGTATGAGAAGAACACTAATGTATCTGGGTATTAAATAAACGTTAATAAATTAATAAATACCAAATAAGCACAGCTACTTTTGGATATTCTAGAAAAGATAATTTTCATTTCCAGTGTTGCTAACAAGGTGGCATTTAAAGTGATATATTTAGCATAATGATAATTTTTCTGGGCCACTTCAATTTCAGTTCCACTGAAATTACAGTTTTGCATAAAATATCAAAGAGCAAAATAATTACAATATTTAAAAGGCAGAAAATATCAAATATATTCATTCTTTTAGATTATTCTAGATTTAATCTCTAATAATAATTTGTTATTATAGGCATACCTTTAATGATACTAATTAAACTAGAGATTAGTATTTGCCTTTCTTAAAGTTTACCATATCAAGATACATGATAGATTCAATTTAAATTCCTGTGAAAATGTAGTAAAACTCTCCAACTGTGATAAAAACATTTTCCAAATGAGTAGAGGACAATATTTTTTAATTTATAGCTGTAAATCCTGTCTTTTAACTGGTTACAATTAAGTGGAATGAGTGAGAACTGTAACTTAAATTATACAATCATTATTTGCTACATCTTAGAGCTTATTCAATTGAATTTTTCTTATGAAATATTCACTACTGAGATTACCAATCTATGGTTATAATATTGTCTTTAAAATTGGACATATACAAGTCCCAAAGATTAATATAGTCTCTAATTTAAAGGTTTGAATTTACTCAGGAAGATTTGAAGCATTGTACCTGTTCATTTTCATATCATACATAGTTAGCAGAACAGATGCAATCATAATGATAAGAAAATATTAGAGCCCCAAAGCTTCGATAGTTTTCCTTGCCAAAGTGTCAAAAGAGAATTACATGAAAGTTTAATTTTTAAATATTCACATTACCTTATTCTTTAAGTTGATTGTGATTTTATTTACTGACAATGGTACATGGGAATTAGCAAATTCATGGTCTCCCTCAGAAAGAGTAAATGCTTTTGCATTCCAGAAACCTACATAAAAATCATTTTTTCCTTTTGTCTAACACCAATTTTGTATTATTATTTCATTTATGGAATATGCTGTCAACTTCACAGCATGAGCTTTGGAGAGAAGAAGCTTTGCTTTAATAGTTCATTACAATATTGCCTACAGAAGCTTATGATTAGCTTACTTAAGCCTGACATTTGTAAACTACAGTTTTTCTTTGATAAGAGATAACACTGTTGGCATTTCTAACATTCATAACAATAATATTACTTCTAGAAGTCAGAAAATAAAAATAAGATTCAGTACTTATTCAAAGTTCAATAAGATTTTAATGTTTTTCCTATGTTAGCATATTTTATAATTTCCAGATTCAACTTGCATGTAATAATTTCCTAATTTAGGAAATTTGTGAGAAAGTTTTCAGAAATATTTTTCAGGAAATAACAATATTTATTCTTTCAAGCATATAATGATTTTTCAATCTGCCTATATCAATAAAATGATTCCAGTTTTGACCAATTGTTTTCATTTTGTTGCTATCAGATAACTATAGTTGGTTTACTATCAGACCCAAGTAAAATATGTTTTAATTTTTAAATTAGCACTCACTATAATTTTATAACACAGTTTAAAAAGGAGTTTCTTTTTTTTTTAAGATTTTATCTATTTATTTGACAGAGAGAGAGATCACAAGTAGGCAGAGAGGCAGGCAAAGAGAGGGGGGAAGCTGGCTCCCTGCTGAGCAAAGAGCCTGATGCGGGACTTGATCCCAGGACCCTGAGATCATGACCTGATCTTAAGGCGGAAGCTTAACCCACTGAGCCACCCAGACACTCCTGAAAAGTAAGTTTCTTACTTCTTCTTGTGCCTTATGGTGTTCCTTTGCTGTCATTGAAAGAATTGCTTTTTCAGTAATTTTTTCTTTCTGTTCATCTACAGCCAGGTTCAACTAGAAAAAAAACAAATTGCATGAAAATAGGCATTACTACAACATTTCTTCAAACAACCAATATAGCATATACATGGAAGGTAATTTAATATTAATTTGGCCCACATTTATATGAGAATGAACTCCATTTAGATTAAGTTGAAAATACATTTTTATATTTAAAATATTTAACACTGAATTATTCACACTCACTTTTATCATTTATAAGTTTATTAAAATGTGATTTGGGAGAGGGTCCTTAATCACAGACATTTGACACCAACAATTACTTTTTTAAAAGTAATTTTATCAAAATGAGCATAGCAATTTTTTTTAATTAGGCTGATATTTCCTATTAAAATTTTTCATTGCCAGTAGGGAATAAATTGGCTGCTGTTACATCAGGATAAAAATTCAAGAACATTAACCAAAAGCAAATGTCAATTCAAACACTCTAGAACAGTTCAAAATGATTTATAATATTTCAAGACAAGAAATAATGCATCTTAAATACCTGAACAGTTACCTGCAACCTGATCCATTAAAGGTCTTCCACTACTTCCACTACTCTTGCTAACCCATATGTTATCAATAGATGAATGTCATCCATTCTGTGTTGTTGTTGTTTTTTTTTAATAATCCCCATCGAAACAAAATGCTATTTTCAATGAAGGAGAAAGCTGAATTCACACAATAACATTCACTTAGAAAACTGGTATTATCAGAAAAAAAAAAAGAAAAGAACAACCTAATACAAAACTTTTTGAATTGGAATATTTAACAATTCTTAAGCAATGGACTGGCAATATTGTATCTCCCTACTGAGGATAAAGAAAAAATAATGGTCACATTTTTTGTTTTGTTTTGTTTGTTTTGTTAATGTTATTGTTGCTTTATATATAT
>NC_081557.1:22526897-22547368 GCF_022355385.1 Mustela nigripes | reverse complement strand
ATTTTTTTTTTTTTTTTAGGATTTGTTTATTCTAGAGAGAGACTGCATGAGCGGGACAGGGAGAAGGAGAGGGAGAGAGAACCTCAAGCAGACTCTGCACTGACTGCAGAGCCCGACGCAGGGTTCAATCCCTGGACCCTGAGATTATGACCTGAGCCAAAACCAAGAGTGGGACGCCCAACCAACTGTCACCCAGGTACCCCTGTTGTTGTTTTAAATCATGTTTTTTCATTGTATGCCTGGCAAATCATGTTTGAGTTAACATGAATCTTTAATCCCTATTCTGCCTGAAGACCCATTCTTATACTTGAGATAAAGTGTGAGT
The DNA here is from genome assembly GCF_022355385.1 of Mustela nigripes. NCBI lineage: Eukaryota > Metazoa > Chordata > Mammalia > Carnivora > Mustelidae > Mustela > Mustela nigripes. Next base: position 22,547,043 of record NC_081557.1, on the reverse strand, counting down.
GGGAGTGAATAATATGGTTTCTTCAGTCTAGTTATGTATATGTGCTATAAGAATAGTATCAAACCTGCAAACTCTTCATCCACTGATATGTGATACAGCACAGGATATCAGAGATTCTGTCTTGGTAGAGGGAAAAGACTAGGTGATTCTGATGATCACCTTGTATAAGGAGTTGACAAACATTTCTGTAAAGGGCCGGAGAGTAAATATTTGAGGCTTGGTGCAGGAGGGCATACAGTCTCTGTTGCTCATACTCAGCTCCAGCCTTGCAGCATGAAATAGACAATACATAGTGAATGACCAGAGCTATGCCTCAGAAAAACTTAAAAAACAAACAAATAAGTAGCAGGCTGCTTTTGAACAGCAGGCAACATTTGACTATCCCTGTCCTGGATTGAGGACCACAAAAAACAGGTTTGCTAAAACATAATCAGCACATAAGGTATAACATGATAACAATAGTTAACAATGCTGAATGGTATATTTGAAAGTTGTTAAAAGAGTAGATCCTAAGAGTTCTCACCACAAGGAAAAAATACATTGTTTTTCCTTTTTTTTATACCTATATAGGAGATGATGGATGTTAACTAAACTTCTTGTGGTAATCATTTCACAATATATGTCAAAGTTGAATCATTATGCTATACACCTTAAACTTACACAGTGTTGTATGTCAATTACATCTCAATTAAACTGGAAAGAAATCATCATGTTAAACTATTCTTAGGATTACTCTCCCTGAAGAATATTTTTTCATATGCTGAAGTAATACAAAAAGCACAATATTATAAAAAGTTAAATATCTACTTCAGGGAAGCCTGTGTGTAAGTGTGGTACAACATAGTTATGTCAGGTCTCTATGGCTATTTATTTATGTGGGGATTCTCATCTGAGGAGGAGATCAGTGTGAAGGGGAGAAGCCAGGAAATATTCACCAAATTCATCCATTCCTTACAAAATTAATTTCCAAATGCACGAACATTTTGAGCAGATCTTTTTCAAGGAACACAAACAAAACAAAAACAGAATACTAAATTCTTTGGTGCCACAGCAGTAAGTCAGATTCTAGTGAGGTCTCCCAGGGCTATGACATTTAGAACTGCTTCCAAGTAACTTTTTAAAAGGTGGGAATTCTTTACCTTTGAAACAACCACAGTTGGGAAAATCACCACCATTCTAATATTCAACTCCTAAAGAAGCACTATACTAGTCTACATAAGCTAAGATCAAAACACAACAACATTATCAGAAAACATCATATGCATACCAAATAGAGAATCCAGTAAGATATTAAGAAATAAATGCTTAACAAAATAGAATGATACAGACCTGGGCCTTTTCTTGAAACAGTCCAGCCATTCCAAAAGAGAGAGATTTTTTATTGAAAATTATTTTTATTTTTTTGTAGAGAGATTTTTATTGAAAATTATTGAAAGTAAAAAGTCAAATTAAGAGAGTGCATTTTCGGGGCACCTGAGTGGCTCAGTGGATTAAAGTCTCTGCCTTCGGCTCAGGTCATGATCTCAGGGTTTTGGGACCGAGCCCCACATCAGGCTCTCTGCTCGGTAGGGAGCCTGCTTCTCCCCCTTCTCTCTCTGCCTGCCTCTCTGCCTACTTGTGATATCTGTCTGTCAAATAAATAAATAAACTCTTTAAAAAATTTTTTTAAAAGAGAGTGCATTTTCACTTGAAGTATTAATAATATGCAGTGCTAACAGCATCTTTCCCTCAAGTCCCATGTCATGATAACAATTGTAGGAGTCTTTTTTCCTGTCACTTTGGAGGAAAAGATACTGTTTCTTCATTATGACAGAACTATGTGCTTTTGATTTGCTGTTCTTATCTGAAATGTATGAAATAATTTTTGTCAATGGGTTCAAAATTTCTGAGGCTAATTTTTCATGTATAAAGGGGCAGAAACTTCAAGTTAAAAGTAAAAGATAAGGGTATTGTCCTATTTAAAATAAGTCAGAGAAACAGAAATACCACATGATGTCCTAATATGTGTAATCTTTAAAAAAAATACCAAGCTCATAGATAGAAAAAATTGGTGATTGCCAGGGGTGGATGTGGGAGGTAGAAGAAACAGGTAAAGAGGGTCAAAAGGTACAAATTTCCAGCTATAAAATAAATAAGTCACAGGGATGTAAAGTATAACATAGTAACTATAGTTAATAATACTGTGTTGCATACGTGAAAACTGTTGAGAGTAAGGCTTAAAACTTCTCATTATACACAAAAAAATTGTAACTATGTATGGTGACAGATGTTAAACTTACCATGGCAATCATTTTACAATATATACAAATATCATATCATTATGACATACACCTGAAACTAATATAATGTTATATGCCAATTATAACTCAATAAAAAATAAACAGAGATGGCTAAAATTTATATAAACTATGAAAAGCCAAATATCTACCAGAGAAGTGCCACTTTGTTCTAACTATATCTCACTCTTTTTAAATGTAAGAAAACACCCATAAATATTCATTTTACCCATAAAAATCTAAAGCTAAATAGGAAGGTTTAATTTATCATTTTTGTCAGGTCTTGTTGCTAATATTTTAAAAATAGTAATAAATATTGGGTATCAGAGCTCAGTTTAAAGTTGCTCTCACTCAGTATTAATGGTAACCAGAGTAGAACCATCAAGAGATGAGTGCAGGACAATGGCAGAAATGGAGAAAACAAGAAACATAATGGTTCTGTCAAAGAAAACTAAATAAGAAGTACTCCCCCAAAATGGTCTGTTTAGAGAAACATGATTAAAAAGGAATATATTCACCTCAAACTATCTGTTTAGGAATTAAGAAAAAAGTCCACCAAAGTATACCTGAAGCCACAGGTTTCAATGAAATGATTTCTAATGATCATTAATTTTCAGACTATGTGTATTTTACATAAAACTTCTAATGCTAAGGTAGCCGGCATTATACTTTCTTTGAAGCCCTAAAGGGTCATGGTTTAGTAATATGTACTTCTGTATAACATGTACGGCCCATTGTGACTATAAGAGAAAGTGCTCTTCATTGAGGAGTTCCTCAAACATTTGCTGGCTCAGGAAGCTCAGCTATGGACATCCTAGAGAGGATAACAGGCTCAAGATCTCCTGCTGGAGAAGAGCAGTGATCTCCTTTTGTGTGTGTAGCTTTTCCTTTTTATTTTTTAACTTCCTCCCAAATATTTTAAAGTATATTTATAAAAATCATAAAGACTGATTATGTACAAATTTTAACATGACAGTAAGACAAAATAAGATCTATTTTATAGGAGAATATAACTCTAAATAAACTCTAGAGCTCAATTATTAATATATTTTTTAAAAGGTACAGTGATCAAACAAGATGGTATGTTCTGTCTACTTAATTCATATTGATATTCCACATAGGTACTAATCAATGAGTCCAACCATACCCATACTCTTACTGCTCTGAATTACAATTCTGCATGTACTTTTCTCTGTGTTCAGAACAGCTAGTGATTCAATGTGAAGTATTTCATATGTGTTGTATATCATGTCCTTAATAAATCAATGTAACCCAACAAGAAAACTGAATCTTTTTCTACCAAAAATCTAATCTTTGATCAGTAAATTGATTTAATAATAAATTATTTGATCCATATTTTCATGCAGATCAATATAGGCAATACAGGTTAGCATAAACAACAGGACAATCAGCCTTCATATATATTGACAAGTTTCCCAATGGTCTGTTAATATACAAAAGACTGGGACAAATTACTTATTTATATATACAAAACATGGTTATAAAGGCCAGCTGCAGGTATTTTTTTGGAAAGTGCATTTTAATAAGGTCCTATTCATTTAGGGAACAAATGGGGAAGAAGTAGTTTGCACTACAGAGTTTAGCGCGAGAGCTTTCTCTTTTTCTAACCACGAAATCAATCATTTGTCCAGACTGTGGGAGTCAGAGTTAGTTACTGAAAAGAGCTCCGTATATAAACAAGTCAATAACTCATTGTGTGTTATTGTCGAGCTGAAGAAGTCGGCTTTCAAAAAGCTGCCCCTGCTTCTCTCAGAATGAATGTCACTGTATTCAGGGACTGGGAGAGAGTCCTTTGTTTCCAGCCATTGCTGGCTGCCATTTATGTATGGGAACAGGAGGTGGCTGCTACAAGTGTGGGGGAAGCAACTATTTGGTATCATGGATGTCCAGGAAAAATTCTGAATTTTGTCAACCTAAATCATTTGTGTCCGAAAATGCATTAATGGAAATGATAAAGAGAGGTCATACACAAAAAAAAATTTGATAAAGAAGTTAAATGATAATGAGTCTGTATCATTTTAATTTAGATCAGACTTACGTTTTTGGTTCCCTACCTGTCAACGAAGATGAATCCAAAATATAGGCAATGTTCGAAAAGTTCAAAAGTACAAAATCCAACTGTTATTTGAACAGGTCAAAATGTCAAATAAATGCTATCTGTTCAGGCCATTAATATTAAGGGTAATTCTTGGTACTTTCAAAGTTTGTGTGTGCATGTGTGTGTTTGTAAATTTCTCTAAGGCATGATTTTATGTGCTCAACACTTGATAAGTTAAGGAAAAGTGAAATTTTTTTACTTAAAAATTAATTTAAATATCCTTTCGAATTGAACTGGACATAAAATTTATAAGATATAAATATTATCATTATCTTACTTATTTCATCTTAATATTTATTAAAAACTTCCTAATTTATTCAAAATCAAACTAGGAACTGTGAAGAAGCACCAGACCAAGATTCAATATTTATAATTAGATTAAATAAATAAAAAATACATGTAGATCTGTTTAATAAATAGTCCTCATTTGCAGGGAGATGGTCTCTAAAATCTTTAAACAAAAGCTTAGCTCTTAATTAGATAAAGTTGTAGTTATAGGTAGGGAGAAACCTGGGAGCATAGAACTGAATCCAACTGATCCCATTTCTCCTCACAATTTAGAAAGCCACAGCTTAAATAGTATAATATGCTTCCACATGTAACAAGTATATAGACATTTTACTGCATACATACTGGTTAACAGCAAAGAGAGATATGATTGAGGAGATGATGAAAACAATAGAAAGTAAGAAAAAATATATGCATGGCATAGATCATAAATAATTGTCAAATAGAGGTATAAACAATATAATCTACAACTACAAAGGACAAAAATATTATTTAAGGTAGAGATGGAAAGGCATAAACAATTGGTAGTATCTAGCTAGGAAAAGAAGTGATAGTATAGGACAACACTATTAGTAAATATTAATTAATGTTACTAATTAGTTATTAGCTACATGATGAAATTTATCCTAAATACGATTAGTGAATTGTCTTGACATGCCTTTGGGAGGGGAGGAGAGAATACAAGCTGAGCCTTGAAGGAAAGGCAGAGAAAAGGGCATAGCTGACTAGGTGAGTCAGCCTAAGGCAATTGGTCTGACTGGAAGGAATGTTTAATACTGGGGAACAAGAACAAAGATGGCTCACGTGACTCCATACATAATCTATTTCTGATTGTAATTATAAAGTGGAGCATATGTGCAAAATGCTAGCCCTATAGTGAGGATATAATGATAACTTTACATAATTTAGTTCTCAGCTTTGAATTTCTACATAACTCATAGCTTTGCCTTGGCTCAGCCCATCTTCTCAAGCTATATACACTTAATTTAGTTCTGGTATTAAAGATACCTTAACTAAATCCTGACCACTTCCAACCAGGTTGTCTCACTTAAGTCCCTTCTATAAAAATAATTCAAGAGTGCCACTTCTAGACTTGGGGAAGGAGCAGAATCCTTAGTTCAAAACTGGCTGTGAAATCTGGCTCCATCACAGATTAGTTCTGACACAGTGGGCAAGACTGAGGTTCATATAGCCCAGGCCTTCTAAAACCAGGGATTCCTCTCCCATCCTTGCTAATTCTCTGAAAAAGACTGTTTTTACCATTGCCCGTACCTTTTTGAGGACAGCTTGAAGGAGCATTTATAAAAAAAAATATTTGTAATATTTGACAACCAACAAATAAAAACATCACATTTTAAAACAGTAACATTTTAAAATGGTTATATTTTGTCTAAAAGAATGTAAAAGAGAATTCTACATAATACTTTATCTACAATTTATTTAACATTTAATTAAGGAGACAAACTGTTTTAAAAATATTCTTTTCTGTTTTTTTTAATTAATCATAAATTTTAGCCCTTCCAAATTCCATGAGAAAAACGGCACTGAGTTAACCCTATAGCCAGGGCTAGCTCTGTACCCATATTATAAACTTTGTGCCTAGACATTCTGTTACTAGGAATGCCACATGCCCTAAACTGAAGTCAGCTTGTACTCTCAATCTGACTCTCTACTCCATTTCTTCTACTACTGCATGCAGTTTTGGAAGGACTGTGCTACCCTGGCCAAGTTTGGGCCCCTGACCTCCCACACCAATCAGCTTCTCTCTTTAAGAGATAGAGTCAAGAGGGGAACCACATAGAAACGTCAGTAGTCGGAGAGAACATGTCCCACTAACAGCACCCTAACAAGACTTCAGATCCAGACGTCTGGAGCTATTCTGTTTTTTACTACAACCCCTTTCTTTGGTCTTTCTTTAAATTCCATGTGCTACCACCTGCCATCCTATTAAATTATTTTTTGCCTAAATTATCTTAGATAGGTCCCATTAATTGCAATCAATAAACCCTAGCAGATATGTTACATATGTCCTCATAGTAAACATAACACTATTTCTTGCAACTCTAGGTATCCAACTCAAATGTCTTAATAATGTGCCAAGTTTAAAGTCCTTCAGGTATTTTAACGGGTAATGTAACAGGGGTAATGGTTTAAAAATTTATTAATATGTTTTTCTTTTTGGTCTTTTCAAGTACAAAACTGCCCTAAATACCCTAGATGATATTAGGATTTGTCACAATAATATAATTTCTGACATGTACAACAAAATTGTGCAACCAAACAATATCCTTGCAAACAAAAGGCAATGGTCTTGTCGCTTTTAGAGATGATTTGCCTCTCAAAAAAACACTTTACTCTCCTCAGCATATAAATAGCTAAACTTAGAAGACTCAGCCCATAAATGACCCTTGTGAATTAAGAACAATGCCTCTGACTGCTGTTAAAACTTTGCTAAAATCAGGACTGAGGAAGATACAATGCAGAGGGAAAAAAAAAAAAAAAAGGTTTATCATCTCCTTCTGCCCCAGAGGAAATACAGGAAGTCTCAGAAAGGGAGGAAGGTATAAAATAGCTTGAAGAGTTAAGTCTTAAGTCCCCTTCTATAGCAAGTGGTTTGGGGATGAAAACGAGTATCAGGTAAGTGGAAAGGAATCCTCGGGCTAGAGGGTCCTTCTGCTCCCCTCCCCTCAGTATAGTCACAGGGAGGAAGCTGTCCTGTAGCACCAAGACAGAGACACATTGACAAACTGGCATGGTATAGGCACCCAGAGGGAGGCCTGAGGTTTAGCTTTCCTGAATAACCCTTCATTTCTGTGTGTCTTGGGACTTGGAAGTAGATACTTGTTAAAATGGAAAGTCTGCTACAGACTATTGGCATAGTGGGGGAAGTATGGCTCTATAGTAAGAGTAGCACCATAGACCACTTAACCCAGTGCCAAATAGGTGACTCGGTCAGACCTGTGAGCGGGGTTCTCTAATATCAGGGGAAGTCAAGTTTAGGGTAGACCATCCAAGAAATACCACCAAAAAAAGAGCCTGAGCCAGAAGAATGGGCTACAAGTTTAGATGTTGCTGACCAAAAGAGCATTCAGCAACCAACTGACCAAGGGATGATATCCTTCTAGTGCCCAGCATCTGTCATGCCAATATATATACATTCCAATGGGCCAGCTTGAGGCCAGGGGTCCCTTTCCCCAATGACTTGAAGATATGAAATCCACACAGCCCCTTCTTCCATATACTACCTGAAGGAAACCAACAGGGTGCAGGAGAGTCTATCTCAGAGAAAGAATGACCTAAAATAATGATTTAAATGATCAAATCAGACTAAGCCTTACACTGAATTGAACATTCAGTTACTTTCCCCCATGAACCAATGGACAAGAGCTCAGGAAGAAGGTATATATATATATATATATATTTTTTTTCTTCCTTCAGGAAGAAGGAAAATAGCTCAGCTCAATGTCCTTTAGTTATTTTGCACACAAACTGTGTACCCACATATGAGAGAGTCTGCTAGACTGAGCCAAGGGACAAAAGCAAAAACAGGATTTATAGGACATGGGGGAGAAATACAATAGTCAGACTTACATTTTGGGGAGAAATCAATAAGCTGGCATCTACCAAATTGAATAAGCCAATTAAAGATATTGAAGGAACCATTTTAATTTCCTATGAATTCTCCAAATAAACTTGAGAATTCAGTTGATAAACAAGTGTAGCAGGCCGCCTCTGTATTATGTCTGCTTACCCTATAACTTCAGTTAGACCAGACCAGCACTGTTTCCCACACTAGAACATTTCATTTCTTCACACAAAGCAATAAACCACATTTTCTCTCACCCACTATAGTAGCAATCTGAATCAGAGAATTCTTTGAGGACTATGATTAGGAGCCTGGGGGACAAAAAAGATAAGGCAGATAGGCCTCTATCCTTATACAAAACTGTCTGAGTATGGGACAGGCTAGGTGTGATGCACTTCATATCTCCAGTAAGCATATTTCCAATTATTATTTCCTGCAGTAATGGAGAAAAATCCATCCCTATAAATCTTGTGTGGCCTAGCCTTGGTCCAACCTGTGGTCCCATCTGGGAAGCCCACTCTGGTTTTGTCCTTTCAGTATATACATATATGAACCAAAATATACTGCCCTGTACTCCCTCCCTTCTCCCACTTTTTTACATAATAGATTTACTGAATGCCAATGCTGATATAATCAGAGCACTGTACTGGTTCTGGTGATATAAATATCACTTAGATGCCTTTGTACTTTCAGAAGGCTAATATTCTATTGAGAATTACAGTTCAGCAGTCCCTAATAGTTTTCCTGGTGTTTTTTCCTCTGTTAAGGGAGCATATCTTATAATTCTTTCATATCTCCAATACATTCAACTATAATAGGTAGGTAACAGACATTCAATAAACTCCTATGATGTGTTAGTGATGAAAAGCACTCTAATTTGAAGTGCTTTTACTTTTCATTAAATGACTGTTCCCTATTTGCTCAGTGTTATGAAACAGGGATTTTATGGTCAAGTAATTCTTTTAAACAATAGGCTAAATTAAGATACATGGCCTTCTTTACAGCGTGGCACTCCCAAGAGTTTTTAAGATGTTAATAGATATTATTAATAACCATGAGAGCACTTCAGGGGTATCCAGCCAGATATACTCCAGAAATGTTTCAAGAGACCAACATTTCTAAAGTTGATCTTGAGAGCTGAGGATGGACCTCTAAGAGTTTATTCAAAAGCGAGTACAACAGACAGTACCCAGACACAGGGAGCACAACTCTTTCAGTCATCAACATGGCTCAACCCAGCCTGCCCTGCTTCCCCCAGATTAATCTATAATTCTCTAAAATAGTTTGTTAGAGCTTGGAAAAAAATATTCTGTAATACATCTAAAATCATAATGACAAAGAGATTTTTTGAAAAAAGAAGAACCAATTAAACTAATATTAAAAGGTATTTTAAAACAAAAACCATTAGCATATCACAGTGTGTAGCATAAAACAGAACTAAAAATCAGGTCAAAATAGACACAACATTTATACTAAGGACTTTAGTATATGTTAAATGAGATACAAGTCCACTATTTCTTAGCCACAACTCCAAAACCCAAAAATTTCTGAAAACTAGATTTTCTGGGAACTCATCAGACAACAAAAGCAACAAAGACTGATTTGTAGACTTTACTTATCCCCCTTACTGTGAATATTTCACTGTGGAAATAAAGTGCTTCATTGCAGGGAATGATTTCAGACTTCACTGAGGTTTCACATAACATATGGTCTGTATAATACATTCTAAAATCCAAAACATTCTGAATTCCAAAACACATCTGGCCCCAGGAAGATCAGAGGAAGGATTGTGATCCAAATTTCAAATCAATAAGGAAAGAGTGGCTTAGAAATGTAGTATTGCAATGGACAACTGAATAACACTTCAGACAATTATGTCAGACCCACTTTTTACTTTTTGCCACTTTTGGTGACTTCAAAATCTAAATATAATAAGAGTACTAGAAGATAATACAGCTGATTTATAACATCTGAAAGGAAACAGTCTCTCTAATATGGATAGATTTAATTAAATCCAGTACTGAACTTCTATACCTCAAAAGTAGCTTTAATAAATTGAAAAGCAACAATAGACTGAGAAAATATTTAAAACATAACAACAGGTTAATATCCCTAATATGTAAGAACACTCTGAGGTAGACTAAAATATCACTTATCTTTTTAATTTAGTAATTTGACAAGTTTAGATATTATGCTATGTTCACCACATAGCTACCATCTGTCCCATTACATCACCATCAACTGTGTTCCTTATGCTCTGCTTTTTATTTCCATGAGTTACTCATTTCATAACTAGAGACTTGTATCTCCCACTTCCCTTCACCCATGTTGCCCAAACCCCCACTTCTCTCCCCTCTGGCAACCATCATTTTGTTTTCTGTATTTATAGTTCTAATTATGCTTTTTATTTGTTTATTCATTCTTTTTAGATTCCATTTATGAGTGGAATCATATTGCATTTGTCTTTCTTAGTCTGACCTTATTTCACTTAGCTTAATACCCTCTATGTCCATCCATGTTAGGTACTTAAAAAATTATTATGAAAAAGATAAACACCAAGGAAAATAGTAGCAAAGAAAGCGAACACACAGTTTATAAAAGAAAAAAAATGCAAATGGTAAAAGAGTGCATGCACAAAGAGTTCAAAATTACAACTAATAATATAGTTCAAACTAAAACAATGACCCAAATAATCTCTAATTATAAAGATTAGTGAATTTAAGGAATAACAAATACAGGGAAACTGGTACTTTTATGTTTTGCTGCTGAAAACATAAATGCTATAACTTTTTAGAGGGAAATTTGGCAATGTATATCAAATCTGTGTACAAACTTTGATCCAAAATTTCCACTTCTGGGAATTTTTCAGTAGGAAATAATTATGGACGTGTATCCAAAAATTGACTGAAACAATGATAAAACATTGTTTGCCACAGTAAAGGATCATATAATATGTAAATGTTCAAAATTAAGGAGATTACTAAAGCCTGTAAACTAGAATATCATCATTCATTTAAAATAATGCTACTGAATATTTTATAATGGGAAATGGTAACAATATATTAACTGAAAAATAACAAGTCTCAAAAAGTAAATAAGATTTTAAATATATATATCAGTATATAAAGGACATAAACCAACTATTGAGAATAGCTCGTCAGAATGGTGAGATTGTGGGTGATATAATTCTTTTTTCCCATTTACATCAGCTTATCTCTATACACTAAATTTTCTGTATTATTACTACATGTACATGCATGAATCTTGTAATTAAAGAATAGGCTCATTTTAATATTGCTCCTTTTCTTTGTTACCCACCAATATATCTGACTTACTTATTTTAAAAACCTGTTCTCTGTCCACATTTGTCCCAACTTCATTGTCATTTTCTCACTTTATCTCAATTTTTAATAGATAAAATATAATTCAAAAGAAAACAAAAATTTATTTAAAAATACAAAAAATAAGATAAAATTTTAGCCTTTTTGCTTTTAAAATTGCCAACAGTCGATTAAACTGTTTTTGAGAAAATGGGTAGTACCTATTCATAGGAGGCAGTGGAAGGTTTATGAATTCCTGTCTAATAACTGCATTTTTATATTTACCACTTCTTAAAAGTGAACTGAGATTAGAGCAATGACTCAGTAGAGATAAGAGGGGGCCTCTCGTTGTCTACTCTGTAACAATGTTCTGGGCACTGCAGATGCATTGTAGCATTTAATCCTCAAAAACCCTTCAGAAAGTCATGTAAATGATGCTTAAAGAGGTTAAATAACTTGTTCTTGAACATAAAGCAAAGAAAATTGAAGAACTGGGATTCAAATCCAGACATGTCAGACCTCTGCGCCCATGATTTTTAATTATGTCTTGGGTACATCAGAAAATATGATTAATAAATGAAGGAAAGAGATAGATAGTAACAGACAAATTGGAAAATTTTCCCTCCATATTAAAGCATATGTTTATGAAAGCCCAGAGTTAAAAATCAGAATTCTATTAAAATGAACTGATTTTTGATGACATTAATAAGAAAATAAGTTACATTTGGAGACTTTAGGAGAATTTATTTTTGAGGTTTGTACAAAAAAAGAAGCTGGATTAAAATTCCTTGTCAGAGATTATTCATTAAACGTTCTGAAGTCACTTGTGAATAATTTGTAACTTTCACTTCATCTCTAGCATTATCAAAACTAATGCCCAATGTTATTTTTCCATTCTGAAAATACCTGTTAATGCATTTTAATACAATTGGTATAATAAATAATGAGTAGTATTAACAGTTTAATATTTAATAGATTAGATTTCTTCCTTTGTAGGTATATAGAAACACAAGCACATATAAAATATATGGACTTTCTGTTTTTAGAAATGGCATCAATGTCATATTTTTTGATGACCTGCTTTTTATTACTATTTTTATTATTAATGTCCCATAAAAAAAACATCTGAAGGAGATCTATAACTACCTAATATCCATAGGTATTGAAATTTCATGCTACTTATTCAAAATTTCCCAAACAAGAAGTTTGGGGTAGGGAAAGAAGCACAGTGTCTTTTTATTTTCGTATTTCCTCAGCTCTTCAGTTCTTGGGAACACATAATTTTACTCCAACTTCACTGAAGAGGACTTAGTCACATGGCCACCTCCAAATGCAAGTCAGGCTGAGATGTAGAGTGCAGCTGTGCTTCAAAAAAAAGAGGAGGGATGTCTGGGTGGCACAGTTGGCTAAGCATCTGACTGTTGGTTTAGGCTCAGGTCATGATCTCAGGGTTGTGAGATCAAGCCTTGCATTGGGCTCTGCCCTCAGTGTGGATTCTGCTTAAGTTTCTCTCTCCCTCTGCCCCTCCCCCCATGCTCATTTTCTCTCTCATTCTCTTTCTCTCTCTCAAATAAATAAATAAATAAATAAATCTTTAAAAACAAACGAACAAACAAGAGAATGATTCTGCTGGAAGGCAAGAAGTCTTGCTTAAACTTTAGATATTCTCTCAATCCTTAATCAAATACCTTTAAAGTCTTGAATAGATAAAACCATACATCTCTGTATTTTTGTTTTATCCCTTTAATCCCTTTTGTTTTATCCCTTTTATCCCTTTTTTTGAGCTCAAGTTTAAGACAAATATGTGACCATATCACTGTCCACTCAAAACCCTTCAGTGACTCCCCACTGTTTGCAGGATAAAACCCCAATTCTAGATCTATCATGGCCTCATCTGATTTCCTCCTCCTCACCTGTCTCATCTCCATCTCCAGCCACAACTCTGGCTTATCCTTATGCTATGCCATAGAAATTTCCATGTTCTCAACTACTCATCAATGCTCCTACACCCTGAAATTCTAAGAGAATTTCAAGATCCATTCTTTACAATCCCACATTCCATTTTGAGCCTTCTCCCCCGAAACTGGGAATTACTACCATAATCACTGTGTTATAATCCTAAATGTTGCTGTGGGTTAGGAAAGACACAAGGATAAATAGTAGATTGCCATAAATCCAGGTTGTAGCATACACACACACACACACACACACACACACATTCACTCATTCAATCACTTACATACCAACTCTGATCTGGTATACTCCATCCAGAAAGCCTGCCCTGATTTATTCTCAGTCCTATGCACAGGAGCTCATCTCTGGTACCATTGCCTGTTTCTACAGTCATTGTGCAAGGTGCTATCATAGCATTTATGCAGTGAATAGGTGTCTCTTACTTACACACTGATTTCTTCAACCAGACTGTGAGCTCCTCTTTGAGTCTATGTTGATCTCTATCTCTTGAGCCTGGCACATAGAAGATACTTGACAAATACTGGTTAAACTGAACAAAACTGAAGATTTGGAAAATTATAGAACTCTCAAAAGAAATTACAGAAATCCCTGAAGTTTGGTGTAATATATATATATATATAATTAAGGAGAATAATGACTCCATCTTCTGGATGTATCATAATTTATCTACATCTGGCCTTTTAAAATTATATATTGGGTCACCTTCATTACAAGGTTAGAAAAGGCTATACGAGGGAACCTTGGGGCTGGATTATATCACCAGGTCCATAATTTCTAGAGCCTAATGTCTTAGAAAGCAGACAGACATGTACTAAGCAGCATGTCCTTTCCTGCTGGCAAAATCTCATGTGGACCTTATTACATACTTCTTCTTCCTTGGTGTTAAGTCTCTGTTCTGAGGAGACAGGAGCCACAACTCTCAGTTGTCATTCTAGCCAAGTTTTTAGGCTAATTAAAACGTATTGTATAAAACTATACCTAACATATAAATTCAGAACATTTTAAAATTTAGTTTTGGGTTTCAGAACTTGATTTGGAGTCTAAGTTTTTTTTTTTTGTTTTTTTTTTTTATTTTATTTATTTATCAGAGAGAGAGAGGGGGAGAGAGCAAGCACAGGCAGACAGAATGGCAGGCAGAGGCAGAGGGAGAAGCAGGCTCCCTGCTGAGCAAGGAGCCCGATGTGGGACTCGATCCCAGGACGCTGGGATCATGACCTGAGCCGAAGGCAGCTGCTTAACCAACTGAGCCACCCAGGCGTCCCGGAGTCTAAGTTTTTAACTGTCCTCCATTTCAAATCCTGCTCATTAAAACAAACAAATAAATAAATAAAGCTAAGATTTTGGTTGTTGAATGTGGTTTAATTTGGATGCTGAGATGACTGATTACCCTAAAATGGACTCCCTCCCATTTTTCAGAATTTTTGACCTCTCAACTTTATAGAGCACATAAATACATTAATAATTTTGATGTTCAATATTCACTATCATCATCCTCATCATTCATCATAAGAAAAAAAAAATTGATGAGGGCTTACAATGACGTGCCTGGCTCTGTGCTAGGTATTTACAAACATTCCTTTCTCATCATTAATAAAAGGGGCACATGGTTGTCTCAGTTGGTTAAGTGTCTGCCTTTGGCTCAGGTCATGATCCCAGGCTCCTGGAATCAAGCCCACGTCAGGTTCCTCACTCAGTAGGGAGTCTGCTTCTCTCTCTCTCTCTCTCCCTCTCCCCCTCCTCCCTGCTCATTCTCGTTCTCTCTCAAATAAATAAAATCTTTAAAAATAAATAAATAAACTACTTGCCCCAAAACATAACTCAAATCTCTAGATACAAACTATGAAATCTCTGCAAAAAAAGAAATCTCTTTCTGAATCTTTCTGGGTTTTGTGTGTATGTGTCATATGTACAGCATTTTGTATAATCATCATTCAGAAAATATTGAATACTTATTATATGTCAATCCTAGAAAATAGTGGTTTATAAGATACTTCCCGCATAGAGATGATGTGATAAACACCATCAAGTATGATAAGCAGATGTGATAAGATAGAAAGTAGATAGACGTGATAAACAGCATCAAGTATGATGAGCATAAAAAGAAGTATGGGATTTCTGGGGAGAGTTAACCTGGGCTCGGGCCAGAGCAGGAAATGCTCCTCTGACATGTTACTAGGCTAAAGATGGGCAAGAAGTAAACAAGTTAGGTTTGATAAATAAGAATATCCTAGGCAGGGACGCCTGGGGGGCTCAGTGGGTTAAAGCCTCTGCCTTCGGCTCAGGTCATGATCCCAGGGTCCTGGTATTGAGCCCTGCATCAGGCTCTCTGCTCAGCAAGGAGCCTGCTTCCCTTCCTCTCTCTCTATCTGCCTCTCTGCATACTTGTGATCTCTGTCTGTCAAATAAATAAATAATATCTACAAAAAAAAATTTTTTTAAAGAATATCCTAGGCAGAGAAAATGCTAGAATCACCTTTCCACAAAACATCTCACATAGTATCATATTTAATTTTCAAAATAATTCAGAAGGAATTGTTCATTATAGCCATTCTACAGATAAGGAAACTAAGCTCAGAGATTAGATCATTTAATAATGTTGGAACTCTTGTCTATCAGAATTCAAAGCCTTTCCATTATGCTTAGTTCACACCAGAAGCTGCCTGCAATAGCTCCCTATTGGACCACAGGTTAACAAATTTTTGTCTAGAAAAACATAGTAAATACTTTAGGCTTTACACACTAAGAGGCAAAATCAAGGATAAAACATAGGAACTGAAATAACAAGAAAAACAATTTTCCTAAACTTTTGATAAAATTCAAAATATTATAATAATAATAATAATTGAGCATAATATTTTGTAATACAGGTCTACTAGTGAAAAAAATGAAATTCTTTGAGAATAACATTTCACTTAATTGGGGTCCAAACTATTACTCCCTATAATCAAACAGATTGCAAATACTCATTTGTGGAAATCACTCTTCACTTGTGGATCATACTAAAAAAGGAGACCAATTAGACTTAGCTAATGGACTACATAACTTAGAACTCACCTATTAAAGCACAAACATGGAGAGATGCACTGTCAAACAGAAATTTAATGTGACTCATTATGTAATCTTAAATTGTCTACTTAGCCACATTAAAAAAAAAGGTAGAAAGAAGTGGGTTAAATATATTTTAGTTATTTATTTAACCAAAACATTACCATTTAATATTACAAACAACACAAAATTTGTAAGATATTTTATCATCTTTTTTCATACTGAATCTTTGAAATACTATATGAATTTCTCATAATATGCCTCAGTTTGGACTACTCACATGTTGAGTACACACAGCTGTAGGATACAGGTCTGTGTCAGGGGCTAGAAAGACATAAATTTAAAAAGTGGATCATATAGAATCTGGCTTCCACTGAAAAGTACGAGTTTTGCTTAAAAGCTGCAACTGCCACTCCACAAAATATTGTCATAAGGAAAAGTGATCCAATATATTTTTAGCTGTTCTGGATTTTCTGAGGCATCAAAAGATGTAGCATCTAGGCACCTGATTGGTGTACTTAGTTAAGCATCCAATTCTTGGTTTCAGCTCAGGTCGTGATCTCAGGGTCTTGAGATCAAGCCCTGACTGGGGCTCCATGCTCAGCATGGAATCTGCTTATGTTTCTCTCTCCCTCTCTTACTGCCCCTCCCCCTCTGCTTTCTCTCTCTAATAAATAAGTGAATCTTTTTTTTAAAAATGTAGAATTGAGTGTAAAAACTTTTATCTCTAGGTGTTGGTAACTAATATTATTTTTTTTTAATTTTATATACCCTTGGCAGGTCAAAAAATTCAAATTTATATACTAAATCTGGCCATGACCTCCTCCACACTTATGCCAGGTCTGTCTTTTCAGTATTTAAGCTATAGTGCGCATGGATGTTCAATAAATTACAAGACTTTCAAGTGAAGGCAATTAAGTATTTATAAATAAAATACTTTGAACATGTCAAAGGAATGATAATAGATGATAATAAAAATAATTATGGAAATAATATCTACATTTTCAACCACCTTAGAAAAAATAAGTTTACTCATTAAGATTATTCAATAGTATTTTAAATAATAAAATGCTTCAATTAAAAGTAGCTATAACCACAATAGTCAAAAGGTGGAAGCAACCCATATGTCCATCAACAGAAGAATGAATAAATAAAATGTAGACACATGCAGTGGAATATTATTTAGCCTAAATATTACCTAAATATTAGTTAGGTAAGGAAATTGACACTTGCTACAACCTGAATGAAACTTGAAAACACTATGTCAAGTGAATTAGGCCATTCATCAAAGGACAAATACTGTATGATTCCACTGATATAAGGTACATGGTATAGTTAAATTCATAGAGACAGAAAGTAGAATGGTGATTGCCAGAGGCATGGAAGTAGTGTTTGCAGAACAATGTGAATATACTTAATGCTCTAAAACAGTACACTTAAAAATTATTAAAGTGGAAAATTTTAGGTTACCATATTTTACCACAAAAAAAAAGTGGCCATAGGGGCACCTGGGTGGCTCAGTCATTAAGCATCTGCCTTTGGCTTAGGTCATGATCCCAGGGTCCTGGGATAGAGCCCCCCATCAGGCTTCCTGCTCAGCTGGAAGCCTGCTTCTCCCTCTTCCATTCCCCCTGCTTGTGTTCCCTCTCTCCCTGTCTCTCTCTTTGGGTCAAATAAATAAATAAAATCTTTTTTTTTTAAGTGTCCATAATAAATTTTAATAAGAAAAAATACTCATTTTTATTTTAAAAAATGCCTCTTAACAGAGTGTAGTATAGCTTTTCAAGTTTACACAAATTAGACAAGAAAAAAGTGTGAAATACTGGAAATTCATATATGTGTTCTGAAGTGTCACTTTTTTCTATTCAAATATGCACACCAACTGAAACAAGATTAACAATGTAAATTTGTTCAAAATGTGGTAAAACTCCTTTGGATGCCTAAAAAAGTTAAGTTTGATTTGTTTGATTTGTTAAGTTTGAGCATTCTATTCACAGTAGTCCCCCCTTCTTATCTGCAGTCTCACTTTCCACAGTTTCAGTTACCCCAAGTCAACCACTATCTGGAAGCAGATGATCCTCCTGATGTATCCTCAGAAAGTTGATGGTAGCCTGATGCTATGTCACAACACCTACAGCATTCACCTCTCTTCACCTTTTCAAGTAGGCATTTTATCATTTTATATCATCTTATCTTATATCTTATATCATCTTTATCATATCATCATAAGAAGGAAAGGATGAGTACAGCACAATAAAATACTTTTAGAGATACCATATTCACATAACTTTTATTACAATATATTATTTTAATGGCTCTATTCTATTATTAGTTATTTTGTTAATCTCTTATGCTGCCTAATGTATAAATTAAACTGTATCATAGGTATGTACATAGAGGAAAAAGCATAGTATATACAGAGCTCTGTATTATCTGTGGCATCCACTGGGGGGTCTTGGAAAGTAACCCCCACAGACAAGAGGGGACCACTGTATATGTAAATAAGCCCTTCCAAATTGTCTGAGAATACGTCAAAATAATTGTATCCCTGTGTATTTTATGTTTTCCTTCCCAATATTATTTTCACAATTATTGGGGATTTGTACCAATAAAAATAATCATTACTACCTCAAGGCTTATTAAGAAAATCAAATGAAATAACTTTAACCCAGAAAAATTACATTGTAAGCTACAGAGTACTGTACACATAAGTTTATCAAAGGATTAATAAAGCAAAGGTCAACATTTCCCCTGGTACTACCCAAAATGTCACATATTCTGAAAACAAATCTGAATCAATAATTTATCAAAATGACTGCTTTCCTCAGGCCAAGTTTAGTGACAAAATATTCTGCATTTCCTCTAATCAACACAGAGACAAAAAGTTACACTGGTATCTACATTGTGATTTTTAAGTACGATTTTATAGGGCAAATATTTCCCAAAACTATTTGGGTATCTCCTCTCTGATGCAGATATATTTTCACTTACAGAGAATTTAGAAGAGGATACTCCTAGCTCAATATTTCTACTTTCTGGGATCAAAGAACTCCCATCTCCATTTTCCAAAGCATGGTCTGTTGGAATTCATTTCTATGGGAGGTCATAAAGTCAAACACTATGACTGAGAAAGGAACTGTTATTCACAATGCAGGCAGTAAGTGTGAGCCCAAACTGCAAGGGCAATCAAATCTCATGCTTCAAGAAAGAAAATGATTATTTGCAAGGTCAGGAAGGACTTCCTCTACTCTTTTATAGGACATACTAGGTAGCTTGATAAATGAATTATAAGGGAGGGCAAATTTATCTTGTTTCTAAAATACAAAGTATTCCCATCCAAATTGAGGCAAAAGTTGGGTATTCATTCTTTTTGATGGCTGAGGAAACAAACGGAGAGTTTTAGAATGGTGGGCGGATGGGTGAGCCTGGTGATGGGTATTAAGGAGGGCACAGATTGCATAGAGCACTGGGTGTTATATGCAAACAATGAATCATGGAACACTACATCAAAAATTAATGATGTACTGTATGGTGACTA